>NC_136425.1:70360000-70862500 GCF_052625555.1 Lactuca saligna
AAGCAAAAGGGAGGAATTACAGATTTCGAAATGTGTTTGAAAACACGATCCTTGAAGCTATCCAAGTTTGTATTTATTGTTATTTTGATCCCTTTACTTCTAACATTGAGCACCCATTTGCACCAAATATAATGGTGTCAAGATAAATCTAGATATCAATCACAAAACCATGACAAATTATTACATTTAGCCACCATATAAAACTATGACACATGCTTGTCACGATTCTTATTAAAACCCGGGGGTAGGTGTGTGAATATCATTTGCAATTGTCATGGTTATTGAGCTGAATTGTAGCTAAAATAATATTACATTCTAAACGACCTATTGCCACACAAATAAATAAAATTGTTGGATAAGCTATTATGAGAAATCTGTAACCAATATTCATTCTTTTATTGTACACAACAATTATTTTCAATATACAACAATTTATGCATTACAGTAGTATATTGTACAACTCCATAAAACATAAATTGTTATGTATGAAAAAAAATTATTGTGTAAAAAATTATTATGTACGAATGACTTCCTTTATTTATGAAGTATAGAATATATCATTACAAAAGGCCCCTTGCTGAATTTGAGGATTCATTTGCTAGAAATGGAGGTATTTGTTCCAAAATGATGTCAACACATTAAATTGGCCCCCTCGATTTTTTTTTTTTTTTTTCAATTTTAGTTGGTTTATTTTAATTGCCTAGGCTTCCCTCTATAATGTATGTCCGCCCACTGTTTGGGCTTACTTTTGTCACGTAAGTTGTGAAAATGATGTCTAAAAAAATACCACCTACGGATTCACATTCTATAAAGATTAGCAGAAACATCTTTTATTATCGTGATAAAGGAGTGAAAAAGAGCTGAAAGCAAGCAATAACTACAGTTCTTCGATTGTTGCATGGTCGAAATCAATCCTTAAATCAACCATATTTCATGCGCTCTTTCCGAAAACATCTATGAGAATCCAAGAAATCAATCTTATTGTGGTTGAACATCCGCGAGTTATACATAACGAAATTAAATTCACCAGTTTTGTTAATGATCCATCAATAAATCTAGTCTTCTTCTTGACAGTCTGAATATGGCTCTGATTCATACTCTTGTTCTTGAAGGGCAGAATATTGCTCGGTTTCATCAAATAACTGGTTGACACGCAGAATAAAGAACATGATTAACAGAATGGTGATAAAAATACGGAAAAAAACGATCAGTGGATGCATGAGTTGTGGGTGGTTGTTGAAGCCGGGAGGATAGAAGCACCAATAACATGCAAGAGCACATCCAGTTACCTGAATAAACTACAAGAATAACAATATAAAGTTTATGTTATCAAGAGGAGGAATTCAAAACCATCAAGTTAAGGTGAAATTAAAACAAGTTTTAACTGAAAGTTCACTGACTTTCCGTCGTTTTCTCTCAAAAACTGAATGCAGATGTCATGTCATGTGAGCAATAGCGAAAGAAGTATCAAATGAGAAAAAGACATTGATCTGCTAAACATAATATTCAATTACCTTTATTTTTGTATTTTTTGATACAGGTCTTCTAGCAAATTTCATCGTCTCCCCTAGCATACTTGATGTGAACTTCAAATTTTTATCTAGAAAAGACGATTTTGACATCTCTTTGATATTGTAAATTTCCTCCTATTTTGTTTATCATAAATACCAAAGCAGGATTAGCGAAATCCAAATATCACACTAATCATAACCAAATCAGCATCGAGTACCACAATGTTAAATTAATAGATTATAACGGTTTAATAATATTTTCACTTACGTACGCTTGTAACATTTGATAGAAAAGATATTTGTATCAAACTTAAAAGCATCGTATGTATAATGCCATGAAAAGTGGATTTTAGAAAATATCAGTGGATTTTAAATAATACACCTATTTGGTAACCCCTTGAGTTTCTAAAAATGGAGGGTCGTAAGAATTGTAGGTCCTTAGTAATGCACACGTGTTGAAAAATAAAATATTAGAGAGAAAATGTACCAATTCAGGACCATGGATGATGCATCTAACAGTTTTCAACTCCGTAAATGATTGATGCAAGTGCTTAGGTCGACCTGTCTTTCTCCATCCTCGTACCTCTATACCAATGTATCATAAGATGAATTTTATCTATTTGCAGCATAAATATAACTAAAACCCTAAGAACTAGCTTGACAAAAGGGACATTACATACCTGTAGAGTCTATGGTATCACCAACTAAAATTCTAAACCAATCAGGAGTTGGTCTATCAACCTCCATTAACTCAAAGAAATCACGGCGACAAAGATATAACGCTCCTGTGCTTAATTGAAATCCAGACAAATCTCCTCCAAGAATTTCTACCCATTGCTTGTTATTTTCCATGATTTCTTCAGCTTCTTTATCATCAGTGTAAACAAGGCTCACACCACATTCATGTACCTCCAATCCACTCATTACAAGAATAGAGATACTAACTTTATCTCCGGTGTCCAATGTATTTCCAATTGGCCAATAGCTTAACCATATACCAACATTACCAAATTCAGGTTTGCCAAAGACTTTGGGGTTATACATCAAATCAACACCATTGGTTGTACTGATTTTACAAAACCACGACCAATCATCACCGGATATTGTGTAGTGGAAAGTTACATTAAGTCCTTTGAGCCTCTTATTCTTGGGAAATGAAGGCAACTCAAAGGACAAAGATGACGATTTTGATACATACTTAGGCTCCATGTTTGGATCCTTTACGTCTGGAAGAGATGTGCTCATTATATCGAATTCATACAATATCTATGCCATGTAAAGACTAGAATTCAGTCATATATAATCGGTTTGTAGGTAGAATTGTAATGTTCTTGTGTGTGCTTATGAATGTGTTTGATAGAAAAACAGTTTACCTGTACACACGAACTTCTGCCTTTGGTGAGCTCATCATCACCAACTAGCCACACCTCTAGATTTTGATATTTCTTTAGCCACTTCATGTGTCCCAAATCATTTTCTTCAAGATTGACTAAAGGAACTAATTTGATAAAGCCCTCGATTTCAGACAAACTAATGCAACCTTCATAGCCAAACTCTTGTAATGTGAATTGAGGTGATTCGAAAGTTATTCTCTCCAAAGCTTTACAATGATACACATACAATTCTGCAAGTGTATTTGGAAGACAAAGAATCCATTTAAGTCGTGAGCACAAAGATAAGTCAAGGACCCGTAGGTTTTTCAGATGATCATAACAAGGGAGGAACTCAAATAGACTATTGCCTAAGTTTAAGTACTGCAAAGATGGTTGAAGGCGAAAACTCAGAGGAAAAGAATCAGTACACTCAAGAAAACAATCCTTGAGGAATAATTGGTGTAATGAATGTGGGAAGGAAAATGTAGGTTGTTCTGCAACTGCTCCACTAAAAGTAGAAGCTACCATCCTTACAAACAAATTTTTGTGCTCCCTTTTGCACAAGTTTTCACACCCTGTCATGTTCAACAGTACAAGAGTTTTTAGGTCACTAATGGTTTTACAAACACGAACTAGACTATGACAATTCCAAAGAATCAAAGTCTCAAGATGTGGAATCTTGGACATGTTGCGGATTTCTATTAGATTGAACGAGTCCTTAAGATTTAGAATCTGCAGCGATTGAAGAACCTGTTGCGAAAGTAAAAAGATTTATGTGGCACTCAGTATCTGCATAAAGGCCATTAAAATTCAAAAAGAGGATATTTAATTTCCTACCGTGGGTGGGTCGAATACTTCCAAGCTGCTAGAGCTCATGTCTATAGCCACCAAATTTCCCATGAATAAGTCGGATGGTATGGTTCTTAAATGGAATCCAAGCATGCAAAGCCATCTTAAATCTTCAGAAATATTCTCATATGACCCAGTGAGTTGCACAAAATTTAGTTGGAGTAATTTTAGTTTGTCCATCTTTTGAAGTGCATCTGTCTTGAGGTTTGATACCTACAAAATTACAGTGAAGAGGGAGAGTAATTAAGCATAAGTAAGTTCACCAAAGATTCCCTAAGTATTAGGATTCAATTCCTTGAGTATTAATTGAGAATTATGATCTTGTAGTTATAAATCAATTGCTATTAATGAATTGGAATGAGACACACACACACATATACACACACACACCATCTATAATCCCTTCCACGCATCCAATTCACACTCGTTCCAAGTCTGGTATTTTCAAAAATCAACATATAGTTGACTTTGTGTCACTCACCAGCCATGCGTTGCATGTTTCTTTACTTTCTACAACTCAGCCTAAAGGGTACAAATCTGCTGCTAAACATCCTCAATGAATGGCCACCATTCATGATGAAATTGAGGCCTTACGTGCAAATAACACTTGGACCTTAGTGTGTTGACCGTATCACTCCAACATTGTCGGTTCTAGGTGAGTCTATTATACCAAGTATAACTCTGACGGCTCAGTTGAACATTTCATAGCCTGACTTGTTGCTCAAGGTTTCACCCAAATTCCTGGACTCGATTACTCTCATACTTTTAGTCCGGTTGTTAAAGCCTCCACATTTTTCATTGCTCTACCCCTTGTTGTCTTAAATACATGGTGTTTAAATTAGCTTGACGTCAAGAACGCATTTCTGCATCGTCATCTTACTGAGATAGTTTTTATGGAGTAACCGCCTGGGTTTGGGTTTACTGATCGTCAACTTCCTAATCATGTTTGCAAACTAACTAAGGCTCTTTATGGCTTAAAACAGACCCCTTGTGCCTAGTTTCAACGCCTTAGCACCTTCTTGCTTGCCAATGGTTTTTTCTGTAGCCATCCTGACGCCTCCTTATTCTTTTTTTCTCGACATCCATGCATCATGTAACTCGTTGTCTATGTCGCAATCTCGTTCTTACTGATAATCAGGAATATTCTGTCATTACAGTCTTCACTGCACGATTACACAAAGATTTTTCTATTAAATATATTGGTGCTCTGACTTAAATCCTTGGTTTAGAGGTGACTTATATTGATGATGGTCACTTTTTATGCAGTCGAAATATGCCAAAGACAATCTTACTCGTTCTGATTTAATTGACTCTAAATCTAGTACGAACACCCTTGGCCACTCATGAGACTTTCACAGCTGATGGAATGCCTTTTTCTGATCCTACTCTTTATCGATCCCTAGTCTGAGCTCTCCAATACTTAACAATTACTAGATTGGATCTCTCATATGCTGTGAATCCAGCTAGCTAATATCTCCATGCGCCTACTGATGCCCATTTAGTCTGTGAAACGTATACTAGGGTATGTAAAAGGCACCGTCTCTTTTGGCCTTATTTTCATACTACCTCAAACCAAAAATATTCTTGGTTATTCAGACGCTGATTGTGCTTGTTGTCTTGAGACTCGCCGGTTTACTTATGGTTATTCAAATTTTCTTGGTGTTAACTTAGTCTCATGGAGTGCTAAGAAACAACCAACCATCTCATGATCTAGTTGTGAGTCAGAATATCGGGCCATCACGAACACAGTAACTGAAATTGTTTGGATAACTCATCTTTTATGGGAACTTCATGCGCTACCTCCTGATCGCCCTAACTTGCTTTCTGACAACAAAAGTGCCATATTAATGACTAAAAACCCAGTTGCTCACAAAAGTGCTAAACATATTGATCTCGATTACCATTTTGTTCACACACTAGTAGCTTTGGGCAAACTTTACACAAAATTTGTACTAACCAAGCTTCAGGTGGCAGGCATCTTCACTAAAAGTCTTCCGCGTGCTCAATTTGAGAACTTTTGTGCGATGCTACGCCTTGGTCCACCACGCATTCGCTTGAGGGGGGATATTAGATAATTAGATAGTAAATTATTTAATTATATATTCTGTATTTATCTCTACTTTATTATAGGAGTTTATTGTTGTAATCTATTCTATATATACAATACAACACACACAAATTAACCAGTGGTTGATTTACTAAAACCTACAACTTGACTAAAGTATACCCATAGATGTATAAAAACAAGATGCAAGAATTTTTGGATCAACTTAAAGAGCTTCCATGTTTTCGTTACATATAAATAACAAACATAAGGTTTTAGTGATGTATTACCTTGAATGCGCGCTGCTCTTCCTGTAACATTCGCTTGTCAAGTGCTAGACCTTCCATTGTATTTGAACCCTAAATAGAAAAAAATAATGAAACTACAGAATTAAAGATAAACTAAGACAATGTGAATGCAAAAACAAGCTTCAACAAAAGAAGCATCTCACCTTTCCTTTTCGCAGAACATCATATGAATCCTTACTAAACCAGACTCTACTACGTTTTGCAGGGTCTTTGGGTGATTCTTGATGGACTATTGTTCTCCCCATCTCTTGAAGCAATGGGTGTATCATTAGTTTCTTGTTTGCGGAAACAGACACAAGGCATCTGTTGGTTAGTATTTTGATCCCCGATACTGCAGAGTAATCATGCTCCAATATCTTCACCACATAATCTATGTCTTTCCCGACAAAGAAACAAGCAATATGCAGAAACAAATCTTTGTTAGATTCATGTGGCAAAGAGTTGTAGCTCCTTATAAGTACACGTTGAATTCCAACATCAATATCTCTTCCCATTAAACTCAATGTACTTTTCCAAAATAGGATGCTATTATCCTGCGCTAGAGAGGAACCCAACACTTCTAGAGCCAACGGATTTCCTTCACAATACTTCAATACCTGTTTTGCAAGCTCCTCGTAACCTTCCATCAGAGTTTTGGATCCAAAGGCATGTCGACTCAATAGCTCTAATGATTCATCATCATCCAGTAATTTCATTTGGTACTCTTGACACCTCCAAGATCTAGACTCAAACCATTTACCAAGATTGTTGTCTCTAGTCGTTATTAAAATCTTGCTTTGTTTGTTAATATGCCCTGATCCTAGTAAAGCTACCAACTGTCTCGGTTCAATAATGTCATCAAGAAGAATAAGTGCTTTCTCCCCTTGTAATGCCTCTTCAATCTTGAATGTACCTTGACAAACACTAGGTATTTTTCTCTTCTTTCCACCTAAAATATCTGCTAAAAGTTTTTCTTGTATCTGAAGTAGATCATGTGGTTCTTTAGATCTAGTACCGATGTCTTCAAGAATGCTAATGCTTTCAAAATTTTGGCTATTTGAGTATACAATGTATCGGGCCAACGTTGTCTTCCCGCTTCCTCCCATGCCACAAATTACTAAAAATTCTGCATTGGATCCGTTTAACCAAGACTGGATATCCTTGTATCGTGTGGCCATCCCTATTAAATTGACTGGAAGATGGACTTGTTTACGATCTAGTTTATTGTATATGGTGCCAACAATTTCCTTTAGAAACTCTGTTTCAAACCTAGAACAACACAAGAAAATGAACAATTTCATTAGATGATGTTCAATGATTCGTTCACAGACAAGAATGAAAATATTTTCTTCAAAAAGACATATTCAGTCACTATTTTAAAAAATTAACTAATATTGTACCTTGTTAGTTTAAAACCTACATAAGTCGTCTTTGCATAAAAAGACCATTTTGCTCTTATTTATTTATTATTTATTTATTTGTTAATCATTAATTATTAATTATTAATCTATTATTAAAAGAAAATTTTTAATTAAATATATGGTCCCTTTACCATTGCCATCGACAAACACCACCACCACCACCACCACCACTACGTTCGATTTTTTGGGTTTGCCGAAAGAAAAGAAGACTCCAACAACCGTATATCTCCTCTCATCATTGTAGTGTGGTCGAATGTTATGAGAAGAAGAGGAGATGGGTGTGGCGTGGTATCCTAGTGGCGAAGAAGATCTAGGAGGGGAAGGGGATGGGTAGACCAAAACCCTAAATCATCGTCGAAGTGTCAAAACCTAAACCTTAGATCGTCATTATATCCCTTCATGGATGTGCATATGGTTTCAAACGGTGTTAGGGTTTCAGCGCAGATCTACGGTGATGGTGGCTCTGCAAGGTCAACTTCTCTGACGAGGCAGCGACTTCAAACGTCACTAGAAGTGGCTTCATACGTCTGTGGTAGGGATGTGAGTAGGGGTGAGGGAATTGGGTGGAGACTATAATAGATGTAGAGAGAAGGTCTGTCGGAGGGTGGATATGGTGATGGTGGCCGGTGACTGGCCGGCGAGTTGGGTCTCCTCTTTCCCTTTTATCGAGTGTGTGTGTATGTTTCCGATCAGCAACAAAGTGAAGGGTGGGGAAGATGAAGGGAGAGGGGTGGTCAGTAGTGTAGTAGGCCTTTAATTTTTTATATTTGAAATTTAAAATAAAAATAAAAGCATCAAATTAATTAAAAATTAAAAACACAAAGGTATTATCAATTTTGGCACGGACTAAATACGAAACAAAATCGTGTTTCAAACATGAAGGGTGCAAAGTTAAACCAAACAAGGGACCATCGGAGTTAAATTTTGAATATAAAGACTAAACATGTCTTTTGGCGCCTAGATGAATGACAATTCATATAATTACTCAATGAATACTTAACTTTCCTAATGCAATCGTAGTACTAATAAATGTTTAAATTTGATTCAAAGTTCAACAATGAAGATCAAAATTCAAATAAAACCTGGGTCAATTAAAGTGTTTACAATAGAATAGAAGATTTTTTCACTTTAACTAAACATTAAACTGCAAATGAAAACTAAATAAAAAACAAAATAAAACAAATATTGATTGATTAAACAAAATTATGTAAATCAAAGCCCTTATAGTCCAGTTCGTAAAAGGCTAAAACTGTAAATTGGAGACGTACTGTTCTTTTCGAGAAAGAATCAAAACCTTACTTAGCTCTAGTCAAGAGTCAAACTTGTATATGGTGTATCAATAAGAAGAAATCATTGCATATTTGTTCCTGATTACATTTTTTTCTCATTTATTTTTAATTCTTAGACACCATAATAGCCAAATCGGCCAACCCAACTTGTATTTATTCCTAATTGAATTACATTTTCACCAACTCCTCCAAATTTCTATGAAACAAACATCTCCTAAAAGTTCAAAGTTATTGACAAATTTAACAACAAAAGATTGACCGGGTCATGAATTTGATATGTAGACCAAAATTTGGCTAGAAGTTAATACCAATTATAGTCCAATAATTGAATAAAGTACTATCCAGTTAAAAATGGATATCAGTAAAGATCAAATTAAGAACCGATAAACAAACATACCCAGACAAAACCATGCCGGCCAAATCAGCAACCTCCTTAAGAGCTTTCCTCCACAGGTTGACTTTATCATTTGTCCACTTTGAAGAGGCTTTGACTTCGATTTCGAAGGTTTCATTTTGATTCCTCACGTCAGACGGATCAACGTGATAAAAAATTGGTAGAACGAAGTGATTGCGCTCCCTTCTTTGTGTGAGAATCAACAGAAGCTCGTCTAGGCACCAAGTGGACGTTGCATAGTTTTTTGACAATACAACTATTGAAGCCCTGGACTCTTTAACTGCACTCTCGATCTCTGGCTTCAGGTGTTCACCTCTGTTGATTTCTTCGTTATCCCTAAAAGTACAAATTCCTGCTCGCTTTAATGCGTAATAAAGATGATCTGTAAAAGAATCACGAGTGTCTTCGCCTCTAAAGCTTAGGTAAAGATCATATTTGTAAGAATTAGCAGTAGGAGAAGTCGTAGTGCAGGAGGAAGAACTGGAAGCCATTGAAGTTTCATATGCGAGAATAGAAGATGAAGACTAATTCCATCTTTTATGATAGACAAATATAATAATAATAAAATATCAAGTGGGTCTGGTTTTAGTAAAAGAAAATATTCATACAACAGCCAGCCATACACACCGATGATAAGTGATTAAAGGTCAACAATGTTTTATTTTGTTTGTAAAAAAACTATATTATTTTTTCATTTTCATTATATCATAACGTTTTAAAAATATTCAAAAACAAAACACAATTCTCGATTTTTCAAATATGTGCCTAAGGCCATATAAAAATTATTATTATAATTAAATGTGAAATGCATTAATTATGAAGATTATTAATGAATTTTATATTTAATTATGATAATATTTCTTATAATTAATGTATTTAATATTTAATTATGATAATAATTATGATTAATAAATACTTTTTATATGTATCCTTAAACCAAATATTAGAAAATCTCATTATCGTATGCTATGCTACAGCAAATATAGCTCATTTTTAAGATTAAAAAAAATACTGATGTGGATATTACCTAGCATATATATATATATATATATATATATATATATATATATATATATATATATATATATATATATATATATATATATATATATATATATATCAATTTTGTTAAAAGTCGTCTAATGGACTTGGGGTCAAAATAAAACAAATGTATTTTTGAGTTAAATGGTATTCTTTTCAACATAAATAAAACTTTGTTACCCTTCCAAAGACAACTTTCATGCACGTAATATCAGCATTAGCATTTTCTTATTTTGGATTAAAAAAAGGGCTAAACTTGCTATAGCTGTAACGGTTACGATTGAATTCCCCATTTGATAAAGCGGAATATGAAGGACCTAAAGAGGGAAAATGGTTTACAAACACAACAAAGTTTTCAAACTATTTAAAAACATCCATCATTCTTTATATGTTGAAAAAACTCAACGAAATCAACTTTTTATCTAAAAAGGCTTAACGAAGTTTCCAAACTATTCAAAAAAACCTCAATCATATTTTGTCAGTTCCAAATGTTAAGTTCGTTAAGTTTTTTGAACAGACAAAACATGATTGTGGTTTTTCGAACGGTTTGGAAACACCGTTGATCTTAAAAGTTATTTTTCCGATATGGTAATAAGCCACATCATCTGTTTCTCTTCTTTGACTTTCATAGAATTGAACAAAAGTGAAACTTCGTTGGGTTTTTTTAGACAAAAGCTCAAGTTCGTTGGGTTTTCTTGAACAGACAAAACATGATTGAGGTTTTTCAAATGGTTTGGAAACTTCATTGGGCTCGTAAATCATTTTTTCACATAAAAGAATGAGATAGATTTTACGTTTAAGCTCTTTGTATAAATGATATAGTAACAAAAATAAGATCTATCTCAACTATAACATGATTTAGCTTAACTATATATATTAAAAAAACAAACTAACTACTCTCTATACTATATAGTTTTTTACGCTACAATTGAATACATCAATGAGGAGCTCATAAGTCAAAAGGAATGTTCTTCACAATCACAAGAGAATATTTCAAGCCTCCTTGTCATCTTGCATAGAAAAATTATAACCACAACAATCTCCACCTCAATGCTTGGAATAGATGACACAAATCTTTTATAAACGAGACTTTATGTTCTAAACCAATAAATAGCAAAACTGAATCCAATCCGATTTCAGGATGTTTTTAATTCTGGATAGTCGGTCATAATTTGATCAAGTAAAGCTCTTGTACTTCAAGGAAATAAAGTTTACACCTTATTTGGTGTTGATGAAGTTGGTTAAGTAATTAAAGCCCTTTATTTTTTGGAGCCAAAAAGGGTAAAATAAGAAAAAATGATATTTTTGGACTCTTTGCATGTATTAATGAATTAAGTTCAGTATGCATTAAGTAAAAAGTATTTAGATAGAAGTTTTGGGCTTGTTAATACCTTCGTGTGTATATAAAGATCACCAAAAACAGATTGAAATGAGGAAGTTATGATCATTTAAAGTTGAAAGGAATCTGCAAAATCCCATCACCACGGCGCGCTGGTTATGCAACTAAAGGCCATAAAAGGCTTTCACTATATATAAAGAATTGGTTTCGTTTTTGGGTCATTTTCTCATCCTCCATCACATCTAAAGCCCTTAGGAGCAAACCCTAGCCTCCATCTTCATAGGTTGAGCTTCTCCTCTCTCATCCCATCCATTTTGGTGTAATTATTTGTGATTTGAGAAAGAAGTTCTTGCAAGATTGATTATTGGAGCTTTGCATCAAAGGATCTTTGTCAATGAAGAAATAAGGTTGCATCAGAGGATCTCAACTCTCATTCACATTTTATAACTTTATAAGTCAGAAAGCTTCATGCTTTATTGAGTTTTACCTTTGGATATATGAGTATCTTGTGTTATGGGTTCATTTTATGATGTTTTGGTCCCAAGATCTTTGTTTCCTTGGATTTTGAAGAATTCCACAACTTCTAAGTGATATATTTAGCTATTGGACCTTTGTCAATGAAGAAATGAGGTTTCTTTATGTCCATGTACAAGTTATGACCCTTTGGTGAGGTTTTGGACTTAGGGTTTTAGATCTTGGCTTATTACGATGTCCTACTGATAAAGTTGGAAACTTAATCAATTAACACCCTTAGAAGAATCAAAACTGAGCTTTTGAGCTCTAGAGGTTAAGGATTAAGTGCTTAATCCATTAATTTGTTTTGGACGCTCACCACATTGCGGTGAGGGTGGATCGAAGCGTAGTGGAAGGTTTCGGCCACATCTATTTTGTTGCCTTGTTGCCACGATGCATCATGTGTTGGCCATGGCGCGGTGTGTTAAACGTTGACTTTTTGACCGGTTTAATTTTTATTTAAACTTTGGTAGAATTAAGTATTTTACTAAAGACTAGTACCGACTTTGCTTTATGTAGCTCAGGTTAATTGTTTTGTTGTTGAGGTTGTTGTTAAGCTTCTCTTGATTAAGTTTAATTGAGTCTTCCCATTATATTGTGTAGGATGTTAGATTGTCTTTATGATTCTCGCATGTACGTTATGCATGTTGGGTGGGGTTCATTATGTGTCTTGGGTGGCATCCATTATGTTCCTTGGGTGTGGCTCGTTATGTACCACGGCTGGAGCCCGCATTGGTATGTGGTATCTTGGGGAACTCAATAAACATTATGCTTATGAATTTAAGTTTAAATATTGTAGGTTTTTTTGGCGGTATGGGAAGAACACGACGTGATTACATCGCATTTTTATCAAAAATTAACAAAAAAAAAATAAAAATTGTAACCAAAGTATTAAGTTTGGTGTGATGTTGAAAACTAGAATGTTAAAGATCTTAAAAGATGTCGAATATAATTATCATGCCCAAAATCCTAGGAAGAAAGTAATTATATTTAGAAAAACCCTTTAATGAAATTTATTCGTTCTGGAGCATAAATAAATGTATTTATAATATTTGGGACAAAAATAATGTTAAAATGATTGATAAGTTATTTTGCATAAGATAGTTGTAAGATACTCGAAAAGGTACCAAGATACCACATAATATAATGATAATTTAATATGAAAGTTAATTAACAATCAAACAAGTATGTGAAAAATGTTGTCATTGATCAAACAATCATGAATGTGTAAATCAAAGTAAGAACACAATGATGTATGAGGAAAGTCATTAATCCTTTTGGATCTCCGACATAAAAACTCAAGAGATGATAAACTCACTTGCCTTAGAACTTGTATTAAATCGTAAATAAGAGTTACAAGTGCTAGTTGATCTTA
The DNA here is from genome assembly GCF_052625555.1 of Lactuca saligna. NCBI lineage: Eukaryota > Viridiplantae > Streptophyta > Magnoliopsida > Asterales > Asteraceae > Lactuca > Lactuca saligna. The sequence continues at coordinate 70,373,437 of NC_136425.1, forward strand.
GAAAGAATGTTTTTGTGCTTGAGTGTTGAAATAATCAGATAAGAAGATGTTGAAGTATTTGTATGTGCATAAATCAGTTAGACTTTTATACACAAGAAGAATAACTTAAAGTCTTACATTCTTGGGATTCTCCTTGATCTCTGCTTGACCTGACTTTCTCGAGGGTCTCCAATGTACATGAGGCATTGACCATGTGTTGTTGACTTGGTCTATTTCTTTTTCATTAAGCCTTGAGTTCATGCATAAGATTTTCTTTTAAGAAAAATGATGGTATTCTAAGATACTATATAAATACAAGATCATGGGCTTACCTGAGATGTTAGTTCAAGTTTAATTTATAAATGATAAGTCAAAATTTCTACTCATAACAAATGCTCCCAAAAATCTTCAATCCAAGATCCTCGGTGATTGTAGATTTCTAGGCGCGAAATTTTCTTAGCAAATTATGATGTGACGTGACTCGTCCCTCCAAGACTAATCCTTTCCATATGTTCCTTTAAGAGATTTGAATTTTTGAAGAGAAATGATTTTCAGAACAGAACGTCATATAAATTCTAGTTGCTTCACCATTGAAGTTTAATCATAGGTATTTTCTCTTTTGTTCATCCTTAGTTTCTTCATGGGAAAAAAACATACTTGATATTGAGCTAGGTCTAATGTTCCAGTTATTGAAGACTTTAACAATTTGGGAATGTTGCCTGATGATGAAATTGAAACTAGTATGTGACAATTGGGAAACTTCTCTCATCGACCATCATTAGAGATTAGCATAAATAAATGATGATAACAGAGCTTTTCATATTTTAGGAAAAATATGATCAGTTATATAGTGTCAAAAATGAGTGACCAAAAAGTTACACCACTTTTAATAATAGTCAGTGTACTTGGAAAGTACACAACAAAGTGGTCTCAATGATATAAACCTTGCCTAAACCTAACTCCGATCGAAGGAGTTATGATTTTATAAAAAGTAAATATCAACCATGTTAATAATGCTATTAACTTTAAAATGGTATAAAGAAATCATGTAACACTCGGATTCTTGAGGAACAATTGTTGGGAATAAATCCCCTTTTAAGGATTGCACACGGCATGTTAGACAAACCAACACAGCTTGTCTAGATAAGAAGAAGTGCGACTTTCATTTAGTTCAACATGGCGCGTTGCCTCTTGGAACACAACGTGTTGATGGCTGGAATGAAAACCCTAATCTTTCGGGTTGTATTCTTTATTTAAAGGAACAAATGGCTAGGGTTTGTTCATCCTTAGCCCCTCAATCCCTAAAAGAAATCCTAATCATCTTTCCCTCCTATTTTTTGTCTAGTTTGGTGGTTTTGAAGCTAAAGAAGGAAGAAGGTGGATGTAGGAAGGGAAGGATCCAACTGTTGGATTAGGTGTCTAAGCCCGTAACTATTATTGGTATGTATTCGACCCGAGAGTAGCATGGTCCATTTGGGTTGCATATCATCAGGACAATTTGTTAGGATGGACTTTTGAGAGAAGGTTAATTATGGTTTATTAATATATTATAAGTTATAATATATTAATATGAAATCATATGTTTTAGTTAGTGTTGATCAAGAATTAATTTAGTGGTCAAAAGAGACTAATTAAATATGTGGGGATTAATTATGGTAATTAGTTATATTTATATGTGTTGGGCTTATGATCCATGTTGGACCAAGTTTATGTATGGTTACATAAAGAGCTGGGCCACATGGACCATGGATCATAACACTCATGGGTATGGATTTAGGTTATACCCATGACTCTTGGAATCCAACATATAAATATGCTACTTCATGACCAAAGCGTGTACACTTCTTTTCTTAGTGAAATATGGAGGTTTTTGTTGCATGGAATTCTCTCTCAAGTCCTACCTTTGTCCTTGATGTGTTGTGACTTCATTTGAGGCTTCCACACTATTGGGGCTAAGTTCTTAAGGCCAAATACATCAAGATCTCCAGCCACACAAAAAGGTATGTTACACTAGCTAGTATCTTATATAGTTTGTATGACAATTGCATGCTAGCTATAGGTTCAATACCTTGGAAACCATTTGCATGTATAATTAGTGAAAACATATATCAAAGGTATTTAGGGTTGTATGTGCACCATAGGATGTTGTATTATACCAAAACCCAAAACCAACAAGAAAGCCTTCACTCTTCAGTTTGGCACTCTTTTGGACCTTTGTAAGTGTCCAATACTCGATTTTTATCAATCCAAGTTGTTAGACCTTGAGTTTTATTCCTTCAGCTTCTTATTCATGAATGATGGAATGGTTATATCTCATAAAGTTGGCAACTTTATGAATCTCCAGGTCAAGAGGAGTTAATAGTGTTATGGATCTGGATTGTAATCAAGTTTTGATGTCATGCTTCGAGATTAGGTAATGAATCCCTATTTTGAACTAATTCAAGTTCAATACATGCATTGGACATGAATGTCTATAAAGCACCAACCTTTGGGATGGTTTTGGTGTTTGAATCACTTCTGGAAAAGGATGGACCTCAAAATTTGAGGATTAAGTGCTTGTTGGTTAAGCTCTGGCATTATTAAGCTTTATGCGTTGAGTTTTGAACCTTTTTGGGTAGTCCTAATGGATAAAATTGGAAAAGTTATCCTCCTAGACCACGTTATGGGCTAGATTTGAGTTTTGGAGCTCATGGAATCGGAGAAAAAACCTTAAAGTAGTAGGCTGTTGAAACTCGTGCAAAGACGGCGTGTTGCTGAGGTTTTCCTGACTATTTAGATGATGACGAAACACGACATGGCCAATGGGCAACACGGCGTGTTTGGTCAACATGGACTGTTGACTTTGACTTTGTCGAGAAGTTTGATTAGGCTTGACCATGGGATATTTTGGGCCTTATTTGGGCCTCTTTGGATTATTAGGTTTGGGCTTAAGTCCTGGTCAAAACTACGTAAGGGTTAAATTGGTCATTTACGCTAATACTGGTCTGATGTTTTCAATGAGAATCCAATTATTAATTGAATTTTATTTTGTATTGATAGCTCGAGGATATGTCAACCAGCAGCCAAGGATTATCTATTTGATTTGGCAGTGCGATGTGAGTTTTCTTACTAGGCTTAGCAGGTCAAAGGCACTAATGTCGACCCAGAGTTTATATGTTGGGATGCTAGATGCCTTCATGACTCTTGCATGTGTTGTGTATGGTATGCTTACCGAGCGAGGCTCATTGCTAGGTGGAGCCTGATGAGTAGATTGTATGCGAGTCATTAGTATCTACATGTATGCTTACCATGCGAGGCCCGATGTCGGGTGGGGCTCGATGAATGTATGGTATGATATAGTCTTTGTGATTATTGCATGTCCTAGTAAGGTTATATATTTATATGATTATGTGTGTATCAGGCGGGGCCCAATGTCAAGTGGGGCCTAGTGATGGATAGATTTTTAATCCGAGCTTGGCTTGATGCTGGGTAGGGGCCAAAGCTGAGCGGGGATCGATGTTGGGCAGGGCCCAAGGCCAAGTGGGACTCGATATTGGGCGAGGCCCAATGGAAGGCGGGAGCCCAGCATGTCATTTATGTTTGTATGGTATATGGTATCTTGGGGAGATCACTAAGCTTTGTGCTTATGGTTTTCAATTTATGTTTCAATTAGTTCGGTTTTCAAATGAAAGAGCTCAGGATGATTGTAGAGCACACACCACATGGTTTCCACTTTTGAGATATCACTCTGATAGATATGATGTTTGATACACTTATTTTCATTTGGGTTGTATGTATAATTTTTTTAATACTATTTTATTTTAAAATTGAAATTTTTGGATCATATTTTTGGGACGTTACAAGTTCGTATTAGAGCCTAAGTTTGAGGGATTTGGACATACGCTCAGGTGTGTTTGAACTCAAATTGAGGATTTGGTAAAGTTTTAAAAAAGAAATATATTTTTAAGAAAAAGAGTTTTCTAAGATAAGAAAGGATGTGGTGCATGCAATCAGCCGAGCTTAAGTAAGTTTCTCCCAAAATATCCATACATGTTATCTAGTATAAGCTAGCTACTTAAGATGTTGCAAAAGGGTGTTGAAATGGACCAAATGTGCAACGTTGCATGCTAAGTGTGAGTGAATGTGGCATACATGCCTCTATGTGGTGTGCTCGAAGAACAAGAAAAACAACAATTTTGGAAAACCATTGTGTCGTCCAATTTTCAACACAATAACCATTTAAGGATGTTCGACTAGGCTTCTAGAATAGGTATTTCATTTCGTCTAAAACATTACAAATTTAAGGATTTAGTTAAAAATTTTGAATTCTAAAAACTCAAAATGAGGATCAGTGGATGAAATAAACTCGAAATTGAGTATCTAAGAAGTAAAATCGGTAGTATGGTTAGCTAAATTACTTGTATATTTCACGAAATTTAACCAAAATCCATCAATTGATAAAAGCCTCAAACAATCTAAAAACATGAAATTAAGCCTGAATATGTTATAGGATTAAGTATAAAGGTTACCTAGAAGTAGAAGAGTCGAATGAGATAAAAAAAAAATCGAAGCTCGAGAGTAGGCGTATAATGCTTATGTCATGCATGTGGGACCAATAGAGACAAAAGAGGGGGGATCAAATAAATCTTGGAAAAGTATAGAATGAGGCCAAAAATCGACTTTAATGCTAATATGTTGCATGTTTGTGCGACGAACATTGTGTGCCCAACGCGCATGTGCAAAAATTTTAAAATTGACACTTTTCATCCGTATAAGCTTTTGATACCCTATATATTAAAATCCTGTAGGAGTTTTAATACATTTAGAAGACTGGGGGCAAGGAAGAAATATTTCCTTGGAATAATAAGAAATTTTGTTCATAATAAGAGTTGCTAGGAAAGCAACAATAGCATTTCGTAGTAAGAGAGAAAACAACAATAAACTAAAAGATGCATAGGATAGAAGTGAAGTCTTTAGTTAACAAGCGATAAGAAGCCAAGTTGTTAGGAAAGAAAATCTAGTACCCTACAAATGGAAAAGGTAGTGTTTTCCCAGTAAATCAAAGATAGAATGACAACCCAATAGGAACAACGAGTAACCTTCTTGTTGTCATATCAGGATAACAATCCTTCAATGCTAACCTATATTGACTCGACCACCATTTGTACCATGATTCAACGTCAAGATCTGATGCGTTAGGAAATATCAAAGCTAGTAAGAATGAGGGGAGCAATAAGGAGGATACTCAAATGAATAGACCATATCTAGATTTTGTTAACAGTAAGTCGAGATCTTTTTATCGAGACAGAGGAGTAGATAGTCTGATCCATTGGATAAAAGAGATAGAGAGCAAGTGTGCTGGTGAACATAGAATTAATTTTGCAACATACATGGGAAGAGATCTCCTCTATTAGAGTATCCAAGTCAAAGCCTTAGGTGTAGACGAAGCCTATGCAACCCCCTAGTAAGAGTTAAAGAAGAAGATGATAAAGGAATTTCATTCAAAAAAAGACATAGCATGAGTGAAACAAGAAGTCAGTCATCTTAGAACCAAGGAATCAGCCCTAGCCTATCCTGGCCACTCGCTCCAGATCTTAAACCAGATCCTCTTGTGAAGACCATACTGAAAAATGAACCAACAATATATCAGACATGCCACAATTCATACCAACATTGGTAGACTAAATCCTCGAGGTGTGTGTCTTCCTTGATACACATATGGGTCATGTGTTTCCAGTAGTATGGGCTCATACTACCTTCCACACCTACCCATATTTGTCTCAATGGATGATTGCAAACTGCCAGAAAATAAATCGATGACTACAATATGTGACATCCTGATTTCAAGGCCATAAAAGACCGCTTTTTATGCTTTATTTGCAAATCAGAGTACCCTTTTACAGAAATACGTTGCGGAATTTGTTCTCAAAAATTTGATAAAGAATTTATCAAATCATTTCTGAAGAAATGTATTTCCATTATATTAAAAACCTCGAGATGTCATTGTCAATACAGATCAAAAGCATAAACATAAACAACATATTCCTAACAAAATCTATTTTTTCTAGTGGCCTATAATACATTCATCTCTCATCAGATCATCACTCTTGTGCTCTCTTGCCACTACCTGTATACAAGAAACTGAGTGGGTTAGGCTTGGGAGCCTGGTGAGTACATAGAGTTTTCAACCCACAATAATTAAGTTTATTAATTTCATCACATTAATCAACCCCATTACTCGTTCCCGTTATTTTCACTGTCTGTGCCTAAAGCATTTAAATTAAGGGACCTAGCCTATGGATCATCATTGGGATGAGACTTATGCTTAGGGGATTCCACAGCAATATATATCAGTAAGGCAACCATGAGGGGATGGAGTACACCGGTGAGCACATCATTCACAAACACTTGCAGGTTGTAAGCTTGCCAACATTCCACTAGAGTGTCTAGAATAGTCTGTGGTCGTCACCTATACTCTGCTAGATGACTAAGTCAGCTTAAACATCGAGACCTCTCATCATTTTACTTTTTCACACATAAACTATTTCTTCTAGTAATGTTCTACCCAACATATTCATATATATATATATATATATATATATATATATATATATATATAATACATATACAGTTTAAATCATTTAAAATATGTATTTATCGTTCATCCAACATAGATATGGGAACACAAATAATATGCACACATAGCACACAATTTATATTAAATACTTCATATCTATGTATAAAATGAAAGTAACTATTCACTCAATTGTTAAAGTGATGATTCCCAACTCGGGCAACGCTTCGCTTCTAATAATTCTATTTTTCTATGACGAAACCTAGTATCATTACCGCTAGATTTTAGTCTAATATTTATTGTGAATATTTACAAACGATATTGTTTTATAAGTGTTAAACAATACTTTTCAACCACTATGTCCAGACATGGGCTAGACATAAAATTGTTGGATTAGTGTCTAAGTCCATAACTATTTTTGTATGTACTTGACCCGATTGTGTATGGTCCTTTTGGGTTGCCTTCACACTGGTGACTAGACAGGATGATTGTTGAGGAGAGAGGCTAGTTTATTGTTAAGAATAATAAAGTAGGATATAAATATGATTTGTTAATATATTATATGAATAATATATTAATTTGGAATCATATTATTAATTAGTATTTAATCAAAAATTAATTTAGAATTAATTTTCGGATTAAAGGAACTAACTGAAAGTGCAGGGGCTATTTTGTAATTATTCAATGGTTGAGGCTTTGAACCATTGGATCACCTTTATTAAGGCTTGAACGAAAATCCTAGAAGGATCTAGGAGTGTTCGTCCAAGGGCTTAAGGGAAGGAGTCCATGGACTTGCTTAGGCCCTAAGCTAAGGGATTAGGGTTTACACCTTAAAACCCTAGTTAGCCTTAAGTATAAATAGAACCCTAAGGAACTAAGATTTCGTCCAAGCTTTAGGAAACCCTAAAAGGGAAGAATTCTAGGGCTAGATACCCTTCTCTCCTCTCTCCCATATTCATCATTTCACCTAGTGTGTTTGTGAGCCATTAGAGGTACTACACTTGAGGTACTTGCTTTCAAGAGCTAAGGAAATTCAAGGAACTAATTGTTATTACTATATAACAACAAAAGGTATGTATTCTATTCTTCTATGTGGATTTCGAAAATAGTACTAGCATGCCAAGTTTCTTTTTGTGTTCATAAAGTTGTATAACTAATAGTGAAAACATAGATCCAACTCTAGGGTTGCATGTACACATAGGATTGTTTGTATAAATCCCAACAGTGGTATCAGAGCCATTGGTTTTTGTTTTCAATTAGCTTTATTCACATGTATGAACTTGACATATTATGGTTTATGGCCAATAAACCCTAGGAGGCATGAATTTTCAAAAAAATTAGGGTTGTTGAACCCTGATTTTCGAAATTTGACTAGGCTTTCCAAAACCCTTTCCTTAGCCTCCAAGATTTTGAAATCTAGGGTATCCAACCCTTGTATTTCGAAATTGTCTCCTTCCCCAAGGTTAGATCCTAAATTTTAGGGATTTGGATAATGCCATATCTTGTAATTATCCTTTAAATGTTTAAATTTGGTAATTAAAAATTTTGATTTATCCTATCCCATAATTTCAAATTCTAGGGGATTTAAAGGATTAGATTAAATTAATTGTTTAATTTAAAAGATATCCTTACCAAAGTAATAGATAATTGTCAAGTTAATTAGATAATCATTTCCTTATGTGATTAACTTGATTTATTTGAATTATTTGAAAGATTATCTTGCAAGAAATTAAATTAGGTCATATTTAGATAATTACTAATTAATTGGTTAATTATTATTATTTGTAATTTGATCTAGAATGTTCTTGCTTATGTTTTCAAAAGTTTCAAAACTTGCCCTCAAGTTTTGGAATTTAAATTGTTTGATTACAAAGTTTAATTTTGAAAGTCTAAATTCTAAAACCCGTAGTTTTGAAAAGTTGAAATTACACCCTTATGGTTTTGTTAAGTTAATTAAAAGTATAATTAAAGGAGAGTTAATAAATCCATAATCATATGGTTTATACTTAATCAAATTAAAAGTGTAATTTATTAAATTAAACCACCTAGTATTTTAAAAGTGTAAAATATACCTTATACTATATATAACATTAAAAGTCTAATATCATATATGTATAACTTAAACTGCTAGTCTTAGCGTTAGTAGGCCTCATTCACGAAGTCGATCTATAAGGGGGGTATAAGGTTATGACCTATAAAATGGTCGTTTAATGGGTGTCCACTCTCACCCACCGCTTCCTTTATTGGTGGAGGGTCGTTAGCCGAACGGGTAGGATAGGGCAAACCATTTCCATTAAAAGTATAATGAAGTATAAAGTAACTAAATGTTTTACAAAATTCCCAATCTTAGTTACTTTAGGAAAAAGTGAATTGATGCAATTCCATGAAATTCCACTTTGTGCCCTTGCGATGACGTTAGTGGAGCGTGTGTGGTTAACCGACACACTAAATGGTTCTAAGCAAAGGTAGCAAAGGGTGACTCAATGTTTGTTATAGTTCGGTGGAGCGTGTGTGGTTAACCGGCACATCGAATAGGTGACTGTAACATTGGGGGCACCATGTAAGTTTGCATGGTTATTCACACCCTGTTTTGTGATCCTCGGCATCCCAGTCACAAATCAAGGGGCATATTGAGATTTAAACATGCCATTGAAAACATGCCATCGTCATTCACTTACCTCAAATATCTCATTTGGGTTACGACATCCCTCTCCCAAGTTGTGGAATATTGTGTTGGGTCCTAGCCTTAATATCTCATTTGGGTGATTTATTAAGGACTCAATCAATCAACTAACTTGAATTTTTTTCTCCCGTTTTGTAGATGCCTAGTTATGACAATCATGGTCTTCTCAAATCCCATGGAACAAGCTTTCCAAACGAAGATGATATTCCACGATATGATCGAGGAACAAGAGATCATGCTTCACTACCTCCACCTTCTCCAATTATTCTCCCTAACACACAAGTTCGAAGGCTTGAAAAGTTCAAGCTCAGTCAAGCCCTTTGGCAAGTAAACATGGGAAACCTGTGTGTGTACACGTCTTAGAGATGAAGTCACACATTAATAGGTTAAGGGTGTTGGGTGTTGAGATTTCAGGTAAGTTGGTTGTTGACTGGGTTCTTCAGTCGCTTCCTGAATCATATAGTGAGTTCGTTAGAGAGTACTATATTTTGGATCATGACGTGACCCTCATTGATTTGACATATTTGCTTATAGCTGCTGAATCAGCAATGATTTGGCGAGCTGGTCGAGCAAATTTGTCTGGTGAATCAAAACTCCCAAACTTCAATGGACATTGAAAATGGTGAGATTGGAGGTCCAGAAAAGGTACTATCTAAGATAGTTCCGTGTGCCATTCCAAAAGAGCCCATTTGCTTTTATTTCCAAGAGAAGGGGCATTGGAGAAGAAGTTGCCCTATTTACCTGAGAGATCTAAGAGATAGGAGAGTAAATACGTATGGCTCTACTTCAGGTAAAATCCATTAACTAACTCTTTTAAGTTCCTATTCTAGATTCTTAAAACATTATGTGATAAGATTAAATTTTGATGTTTTGAAGGATCGAAGAAAAGAGAGGAAGCTTAAGGGAAGAAGTGAGCTGAATCTAATCGTGAAGAAATGGATTTCGATCGCATTGATTGAAGATTGGATTCTTGAGCTACTACTTGGAGTTAGAATAGATTGCTAAGAAATATGTATTAACATAGTTTTTCAATTGAATTGCATTGTAAGGAAAATTTTTTCCGCAATAAAATAAATTTTGATTTTATATTATTTATTTATCCTTGTAATGGCGTGTCTGAAAAATTGATGTTTGAAGGTTTCTATTATTAGCAATAATGGATTTGATTCTTAATTATGATATTTGTAGAAATGTTGAGAATTTACCAAATAGGGAGAGTTTCTCATCGCCCAAATTTCAATTGGACAGAAACTTGGAATCATACAACTTGGTTGCGTGATGAATGAAAAATTTCATATTTGGAAATTAGACTAATTCGTTAACAAAGTATCAAGTGAAGGACTAGGAAATCGAGTACACAAGGTTGTGTGTTGATCAAGTCCACCACAAGAGTAACAAAGATATTCATCATGATTTACTAAGGTTTAGTAAATATGATTATACTTATAAGATTAAGTGTAATTCTGAGTTGATTGAAAGAGTTTCAATAAATAGCAGAACGAACAAAGAAGAATCAAGTAGGAAGAAAAATAAAAGTTTCTCTATTCTAAGAAGAATGAAGAGTACCTTTTATTGTGCTTTATGATAAGTCTTAATGATTAAGAACCATATCTCAATTGATCCTCTAAGTGGGTCTTAGTACATTTGAAGAGGAATCGAGAATTGTGGAAATGGTTAAATCAAGAAGTCAATCATACTTCGGTCTAATATCAAGTCTTAGAGTTATACTCCAAGATTGTGAATTGAGTGACAAGTTTTAAGAAGGTTTATAACACTCAACAAATGTGGAATTTGGAAAAGTTTTCTTATTCTTGCACATTTAAAATTGGTAAGTTATGTTGTCTTGGATAAGACAAAGACCAACTAGGACCACTTATGTGAAGTGTTTTGTCTTGATAAGAACTACACTAGCTCTTGAATATTTATTTTGTCAAGGAATGTTTCTTGACAAGAGAATCTTATATGTCAAGGAGTTAGTGGGAGTCTTAAATGGTCTTGAAAGGTTTCAAAAACAAATCAAGAATAAACCTTATCGATCATCACTAGCACACGACTTGAGGTTTACAACCTATCGTGTTGACATTATTTTGCTTCTGTGCCATTCCAATTGAGTTAATTATGCATGTGAGTTCTATGAGTTCTCATTTGAATGCATAAAGACAAAGCACCTTGATCGATGGAAAGTACATTGATATGTAAGGATAAGTTGCTAAACTAATTGGAAGACCTGGTGGGCACTCGTGTTACCATAAGGCAAGAAATCAAGATTAAGAAAGTTCGATCCATATGAGTTTGGATTTGTCGCAAATTTTGGTTCTGACAAATTCACATCGATAGGAACACATACACCATAAAATCTAAGTGTCATAAGATTCCCTCCTTCATGAAAATGATTGTGAGGAAATGCTTTCACTAAGAGAGATTTTAAAAAGATAGTAATTGTGAAAATTTTATTCTCAAATTCGATTATGGTTACGGCATCCCTTTCCATAGTTCAAATTGTGAGATTTGGCAATTACGTTTGAACATTTGGGACTTAGTAACATAAGTTCTGAATTTGTCTAGACACACATGTGAGCTTTCTAAACAAAGGTGTATAAGTTTAAGAAGCTTAGATCAAGTATTATAAATATGAACTTAAGAAATTCAATAAGCATTGTTTTCTGGAAGTTCAGCTGTTTTCTGAATACATGTCAAAGCTAGTGGGAGCATAAGTGTTATGTTTATATGATAATAATCATCATGATAGTGGGAGCATAAGTGTTATGCTGGTATGATTATTATGGCAAGTATTACAAGTTAGCAATATTAATTTTATAAAACAAGAGTTATACTTTGCAAAGTCGTAAGGGTTGAAAAGTTGTTTTGCTATAATTAAAGGAGAGAATATTATGCTTCATTTCAAATCTAAAGGCTTAGATTGTGGAATGTTAATAAATTTAGTCAAGGATACATAGTGTGTTCTCAAATTTCGATTATGATTACGGCATCCCTCTTCATAGTTTGAATTATGAGAACGTGATACTTAAAATATTATGGCAGAAGATTGATAAAATATCACATCTTTATGTAAGACATTATGCATCGTGTACCATACGCATTGGGTATAGGATCGATTGCAAATACTGTAATATTTGACCATTCTAAAATTTTCCAAATGTCTAGCACATTAAGAGGGAAAAGGAGTAGAATCGGTTTTGACTAAAATAATTAAACAACTATCAAAGGATGATCCAAAGTTTGCTGAAGATTAGTTGCTTGTGAGTAGTTGGAAGTGTGGTATTGGATGGACTATATCGACATTATTATGAATAGATAAGATTCTATTAAAAATGAGTTGTCATATGGAAAATATGGAAATGTTTCCATATTGGGAGTTGGATATTGAGAATCGATGTCTATATAAGAAACTTTTATGCAAGAAGGATGTTCAAAGGAATGTACCTTGAGTGAGAGACATCAAATATATAGAATTGTTTCTGATAGAGATTGTCCATGTCTTGATGATTTTGAGCTATGACTTTACGAAAGGATCATTGCATAAAATGTTAGAATCTAGGATATTCTATAAGTGACAAGAATATGATATTCTTATACTTATGATAAGGATTGGGAGTTGTGAAATGAGTATGATTGGAAATGTGTTAATTTGATCTATTTCACAAAGTAAGGACCATAAGTAAACATTGTGTGCATGGTAAGAGCATGGGACAATTGTAGTAATAATTGAAGTAATAAGTTAATTAACCGAAACAACAAATAATGAGTAATCGATATGGTGATAAATAAAAGGTGTTTTTGTAACAGCCCGAAATCCAGGTACTCTTCTTTTGGCCTTGCATCTTGGTTAAGTTGTTAATTTAGGGTTTTCATGGTAGGCGAGTACGTTGGGCGTACAAGGTGTACGCTGCGCGTACTCGCGCGCCTCATTTGGACGCGTTCCCCCTCAGGTACGTTGGGTGTACCCAAGGTTACGCATGGCGTAACTTGCCCAGATCTAAAAACCCTAATCTCTTTAGAGGGCTATAAAAGGAATGTGTGGCTGGACTTCTCAGCTACCATCCCTCAGAGTGAAACCCTAAATAGTGTGTGCCTTCGTTCTTAAGCCTTTGTGTGTGTATTCTAAGCTTGGTGGTGCCATTCCAAGGTTGCAAAGGAGAAGAAGAGCTTATTGGAGAGGCTAGAAGTGGTGCTCAAGTGTAGATCTGAGCTTTGCAAGGGTTAAAGCTTCATTATCAGGTAAAAAGTTTGGATCTTGTCACTTGGTTCATGTTATATGCTTAAGGTATCATTTTCTAGGGTTTAAGTCCCAAAGGTGGAGACTTTTTGTGCAAATGGCCTCCATAAGCTTAAATACTTCATATTTCTGATCTATTAGAGTTGTAGACTCATAAAAATGACATCTTGGACGTGGATATTGCACCATGCATGAGATCTAGGTCCTTGAGTTTGAATAGAATGTTGTTATGTGATGTTGGAGCCTTTACAGCCATGCCAAGGCTTAAAGGTCTCGACTTTATGGGTTTAGACACACTAAAAGAGTTGGATCTAGAAGTTGGAGTAATGGTTGAACCGATTAAGACCAGAAATGAAGAGTGTTTGATTTTGATGGTTACGCTGGGCGTAACTTCCAGTACGCGCAGCGTACTGGGTGGAGACCCCGATCCAGGGGATTAGCGATGTACGCCCTGCGTACTCTCAGGGTTGATTTTTGTTGACTTTTAGGGTTTTGGTCAACATGAGGACTTTAGGACAAGGAAGGCTAAAATGGTCTTTTACCCTCTGAGGAATGATGATAAGGGGTAAAGTTTTAGTGGTGGAAGTCTTTGTGTATTAAATGATATTTTTATGTTTAGGCGAGGTAGAGTTGTCATTGGGACTCGGTGATAGCAAGGACGCGAGATCTTAGACTTTCCACGAGGTGAGTTTTCTCACTATACTGTACCCGGAAGGGTTCAACCGTGTGAACGGAAGGTCGGATATGTTATGAGATGTATGTATTATGTGTGATAAGTTATTCGTTATATGTGCCATGTATGATATGCTTGATATGGGCCGGAAGGCATTAAGTTATGGGCCGGAAGGCGAATATGTTATGGGCCGGAAGGCGTTGTGATGTGAACCGTAAGGTTGACGTGGGTAGGATCGGAAGGTTTAGCTAGTCGGGACGGAAGTCCCCAGAGACACATGGACCGGAAGGTCAGGGCCTGGAAAGGCGTATGTGCGTAAGTTGTATTTAGGGGAACTCACTAAGCAATTATGCTTACAGTTGTTGTGTTATGTGTTTCAGGTACTAGCGAGGACCGTGGGAAGGCGCCGGCGTGATCATACACACTGTCAGAGAAAAACTATTTTATGATCATTAGGATGTATTTTGTTGTGACAATATTGTTTACGTTGAAGTTGAAATATTAATTGAAGTTTTGATGTTTACAAAAATGAAAAATTGGTTTTAAAATTTACGTCGTTATAGTTTTATTTATACTCAAAGGTTTAGGACCATATAGGATTAGTATTATTCATGTGTTTCACTTTACATCTTTTGACTTCCTGAATAATTAATTATTTCAGAATAATCAAATTATTCGAATGGTCCACAATCGTTCATATGTTGGAAGTAGGTATGAATGAAGACTCATGAATTGGTTTGTAGATTGTCTAAAGTGTATTAGACATAGCAAAGGTTTGCTACAACGTTCGTGAGTGCTTATGAATATGATTTTGAGCATTGGATTAAACCTACGCTCATAAGAATCACTTCATGGATTTTATCACGAGTGATTGTGAGTCGATAATATTGTATATTTTGAAACCGAGACGTGTGAGTTATTATTTGTTGGTCGGTTGCACATTGATGATAAGTAAAGGCACCAGTAACTTGGTGTTATAAAACTTATTGTTGTGTGTGATTCGATGAGTGAGTACAAGCAAGCATTGAGTCGAAGTTTATCCATTCCTTTTTCCAAACTGGGATAAAAGTGATATATTTGGGCCCCTCGATGATTTAGTGATGACACCCTAAGAGCTTGGCTAAGTCGGGACTAATTTGATGTGTTCAATTGTAGTTTGTTGTCAGTCGTCATAAATCGGAAATCTGGAAACAACACATACACTGAGAGAATGATTTCAATCCTTGACTCATGTCTATACGATATCTAGAATGGAGGAATGTATGATCCCTTATCTAAAGGGCATGCTTCTGATACGATCAGAGTTGACAACGGCTTTTGAATGCTATGATTGCTAATCAGCATCTGAAGTTATAAGCAGAATAATTACTAGACTTATCTAAGTGGGATACTATTGGATTAGTTTCTAAGTCCATAACTATTTTGGTATGTACTTGACCCAATTGTGCATGGTCCTTTTGACTTGCCTTCACACTAGTGACTAGACAGGATGATTGTTGAGGAGAGAGGCTGGTTTATTGTTAAGAATAATAAACTAGGATATAAATATGATTTGTTAATATATTATATGAATAATATATTAATTTGGAATCATATTATTAATTAGTATTTAATCAAAAATTAATTTAGAATTAATTTTCGGATTAAAGGAACTAACTGAAAGTCCAGGGGCTATTTTGTAATTATTCAATAGTTGAGGCTTTGGGCCATTGGATTACCTTTATTAAGGCTTGAACGAAAATCCTAGAAGGATCTAGGAGTTTTTGTCCAAGGGCTTAAGGAAAGGAGTCCATGGACTTGCTTAGGCCTTAAGCTAAGGGATTAGAGTTTACACCTTGAAACCCTAGTTAGCCTTAATTATAAATAGCACCCTAAGGCACTAAGATTTCGTCCAAGCTTTGGGAAACCCTAAAAGGGATGAATTCTAGAGCAAGATACCCTTCTCTCCTCTCTCCCATATTCATCATTTCACCTAGTATGTTTGTGAGCCATTAGAGGTACTACACTTGTGGTACTTGCTTTCAAGAGCTAAGGAAATTCAAGGAACTAGTTGTTATTACTATATAACAACAAAAGGTATGTATTCTATTCTTTTATGTGGATTTCGAAAATAGTACTAGCATGCCAGGTTTCTTTTTGTGTTCATAAAGTTGTATAACTAATAGTGAAAACATAGATCCAAGTCTAGGGTTACATGCACACATAAGATTCTTTGTATAAAACCCATCAAAAATGCCGAAGGGTAGGACCATTTTGGCATTATAGCATTTCTGAAATCCAACAACCCTATGCAGCCCTTCAAACCAGATTCCGCGTAGCGTGAGTAGTTAAAAAATATTATATTAACACTTTGTATATTTTATTTTATAAAAAATATTTTTTATATGCTCATAATAACGATAATAAACTTAAATATAAGTTATACTTAAGGTAGGGTAAGCATAAATTACTTACCAGGAGGTTTGGCTAAGAGTCGGGCTCTACGGGGGTAGAACTTCCGAGCCGAAAAGTTCTTTTTCTCGGAGCCTTCTGGCGCTCCGGAGCCTTCCTCTAGCACTTAGAAATTACTAGGGCTTTAAGAGGGTTTTAGAGAGAGGTTATTGAGAGAGAGAGAGAGAGAGAGAGGTTATTGAGAGATAGAGAGAGGTGAAGGTCTGGGTAAAAGTGGTAACCCTCGCACCCCTCTTATAGGGAGTCTGGTACTTGGTATGCTGGGCGTACCTCGGAGGTACGTTGTGCGTATGAGGACTAATCTCCGTGTATGAAGGAATAGATGGCGAGGTTCGGATGGGGTGATGTGGACGTTTCGGAGCCAACCATTGCGAGACTGAGGGGCGTACGCTTCATCTACATGGGGCATACTCACCCTCACAATAGCCTCTTCCAACTTTTAAATTCCGTAACTTTCGCGTACGAGCTCCGTTTTCGATGTTCTTTATATCCACGCGTAGGTGTGCCAAATCTTAGAAAAATCATAACTTCCTCATACAAAGTCAGATTTGGATGTTCTTTTTATGTATTCTCTCTGTTTAACGTATACTATAGTTTTTGTTTAGCTCGATAAGGCTGAAAAATATTTTATCATAAACTCACTATTTACGTCACACAACATTGTATCGGTTTTATCGCGAAACTTCGACATTTCATAACTTCTTCATAATAACTCGGATTTCGGCGTTCATTATATCTGCGGAATCCTTGTCACGACCACTAAAATTTTCTTCATAGATATTGTGTCTATATATTTTTTTAGTTTTGATGCTTATTTTTATTCTTAACTTATTATATCTTATAAATGAGTATAATGCACATAAAATCACATAATTGCATTAATAGTCAAGTAATTCTTCTTTATTACTTCAAAGTAGGTTACAATTGTTGACCCTAACTGTTACATCATCATACTAATGCGTAGCCTAGAAACACGGGTGTTATGATTCTCTCATCCTTAGGATGATTTCGTCTCATAATCATGCATCAACAAATAGATGTGGATAGCGACTCATCATGTCACTCTCTGTTTCCCAAGCGAGGTTCAGCCCATTCATATGTTTCCATTGCACAAGCACGAAGTCGACCATCTTGCATCGCAACTTTTTTGTCTTATCGTCAACAACTTTCTCAGGCTCTTCGATTAGCCTCTTATTTTCATCCATCCTTAACTCCATAAGTGGAATTATATTGGTAACTTCTCCCATGAACTTCCTCAAATAAAACACATGGAAGGTGTTATGAGTACCATCTAGCTCATCCGACAATTCCAGCTTGTAAGCTTGGTTCCTAATCCTCTGAAGAACTTTGAATGGTCCAATAAACCTTGGACTCAAATTTCCTATCTTTTCAAATCTTATAAGTCCCTTCTACGGTGAGACTTTAAGCAAAACCAAATCTCCAACTTCAAATGTCATCGTTCGTCACTTTTTGTCAGTATAGCTCTTTTGGCGATCTTGAGCTGCTAACATTCTTTCTTTAATCAATTTCAACTTTTCAGTAATCTGATGGACTATCTCGGGGCCCATAAACTATTGTTGTTTGGCCTCAAGCCAACGAGACAGCATACGACACTTCTGTATGTATAAGGATTGATAAGGTTCCATCTTGATGCTTGTATGGTAACTATTGTTGTATGAAAACTCTACCAGGGGTAAATATACATCCTAGTTAACTTGAAATTCTAGGGTACAAGCTCTTAGGATATCTTACAATGTTTGAATTGTTCTTTTGCTTTGACCACCAGTCTGCGGGTGCTAGGTTGTACTTAAACACAATTTTGTAACCATTTCCTCTTGTAGGCTCCTCCAAAACCTTGATGTGAAACGACTATTACGATCCGATACAATCGTTAAAGAAACAACATGAAGTATTACTACCTCCTTCAAGTAAGCATTTTCAAGGTTATCCATATACAATCTCTCATTGGCTGCTATGAAGTGTACACACTTTGTGAAACGATCCGCGACTACCAAAACCATGTCATGACCGTTGTTCATTCGAGGAAATTTAGTCACAAAATCCATGGTGATGTCTTCTCATTTACCCATGGATACAAGTAAAGGTTCTAAACTCCCATACGGTTTCTGATGTTGTGCTTTAACTCTCACACATGTTACATAATTTATCACATACTTTGTAACATCGAGCTTCATCTTTGGCCACTAGTAGTAAGGTCTTAGATCCCTATACATCTTAGTGTTGTCGAGATGAATTGAGTACATGGTCTTGTGAGCTTCTTCCATCAAATGATTTCTTATTTTACCCATCTTAGGTACCCAAATCCTATCTTGGAATACCTTCAATCCTAGATTATTCATACCGAACACCAATGCTTTGCCTAAACGTTCTTCCTTTCGGTCATTTTTCTCTAAAGCTTCTTCTTGAGCTTTCTTGATGTTTTCCACAATCGTTGAGGCAACTTCAATTCTTAATGCACTTGCCTATTTCTTTCCAATTTTACCTTTCGACTTAGAGCATCAGCTACGATATTTTTTCTATACCAGGGTGGTAAAGTATCTCACAGTCGTAATCCTTGAGCAATTCTAGCCAGCGTCGTTGTCTCATGTTCAACTCCTTTTGATCAAAGAGATACTGGAGACTCTTATGATCAATGAAAAGTTTGCACTTTCTGTCGTAAAGATAATGCCTTCGTATCTTTAATGTGAATACTACTACTACCAACTTCAGGTCATGAGTGGGGTAGTGCTTTTCATGCTCTTTCAATTTTTCAAGATGCATATGCTATCACCTTATCTCCCTAGGTCAAAACGCAACCTAACCCAACTGTAGATGTATCACTATAGATTGCGAAGTCTTCAACTCCGTCAGGTAAAGAAAGAATCAGTGCTTCACACAACTTCTTCTTTAATTTCTAGAATGCTTCTTCATGTTTCTCAATCCATGTATATGTAGCTCCTTTATAGGTCAAAGTTGTCAATGGATCAGCTATCCAAGAAAAGCCTTGGATAAATATTTGGTAATATCCAGCTAATCCAGAAAGCTTAGAATCTCCATGGGACTTTTTGGTCGTTCCCACTTTATCACAACTTTAATCTTTGGTTGGTCAACCATTATTCCCTCTTGGTTAAGCACATGATCCAAGAATTGGACATCTCGAATCCAAAAATCACATTTAGAGAACTTTACATACAATTTCTCCTTCTTCAGAACTTCTAGTACTTCGTGTAGATGCTTGCCATGCTCCTGCTGGCTCATTAAGTAAATCAGATAGTCATCTATGAACACTATAACGGATTTATCGAGGAATGGTTTACAAACATTATTCATCAAATCCATTAATGCAGTTGGAGCATTGATTAGTCCAAATGACATAACAAAGAACTCATAGTGTATGTATCTTGTTCTAAATGCGGTATTCTCGATATCTTACTCTCTCACTTTCAGCTGATTATATCCCGACCTAAAATCGATCTTTAAGAAATAGATCGAACTTTGTAAATGATCAAATATGTCATCAATCCTTGGCAATGGATACTTGTTTCTCACTGTTGCCTTGTTCAACTCTCTATATTCTATGCACATCCTCATGCTTCCATCCTTCTTCTTCAAGAAGAACCCTGGAGCTCCCCAGGGTGTTGAACTAGGTCTAATGAAACTGTTCCCTTATAAATCCTAAAGTTGCATCATAAGCTCCTTCATCTCCGTCGGTGCTAATCAGTATGTTGATTTTGTCATTGGTTTCTATCTTGGTAACAATTATATTCGAAACTCCACTTATCTATCGGGGGCAATCCAGGAAGATCTTCGGGAAAGACTTTTGGATAGTCACACACCACTGGTATTTTTTGTATTTATTTCTTCTCCTTCTTTGCATCGATTACAAATGCCAAGTATGATGTGCATCCTTTGGACAAGCATTTTCTACATTTCATCAGGGAAATGATTCCAAAATTCACTCTACATTTGTCCCCGTACACCATAAATGACTCTTTTCTAGGTGGGTTTACTCTTACTATCTTTTTCTTGCACATTATCTCAACATCATTGGCGCTAAACTAATCCATTCCCAGTACGATGTCGAAACCATTCAACTCAATGGGTAACAGTGCATCATGGAATTTGTTTCCGTTCAAGTCGATAAGGATGTTTTTAATGCAATTGCTAAAAGATATGAATTTTCCACTGGTAACTTCTACAACTAGAGAATTTTCAAGTTTATGTACATGCAATGCTAGTATTCCACCAAGTTTGTGAGATATAAAGTAGTAATTTGCTCCATAATCAAAGAATATATTAGCAGGCAATCAATTTACAAGAAAGGTACCTGAGCAGCATCTGTTGCATCCTTTGCAGCTTCCAGGGTCATCTGGAAATTTCTCATCTTCGGCCTCGGTGGAACATTAGGCCTTGTCACCTCCTTATTCTTTAGGTAGTCCCTTGAAATATGCCCTTCTTCATTGCGCCCATAAAAACCTTCTTGTTGAATGTGCACTCATTAGCATAGTGCCCATCATTCCCAAAATTAAAATATGTCACCTCCTTACCATATTTCCCTCGAAATATGTCCTTCTTCATTGCACCCATAACAGATCTTCTTTTTGCACTTCTCACACCACTTCGCTTCACCTCCTCCTCCTCCAAATTTCCTTGAACCAGACTTCAAGAATTTTCTCTTCTTGTTGGACCTTAAAGATCCATCAAACTTCCTTTTCTCACCAACCACAGCTCTCTCGATACCATTTTCCCTTAAGTTGGCCTCAACATTCTTAGCTGCTCCAATAGCTATTTTCAAGGTAGTTTCCATTTTGACCGTTGGGCCAAAGTCTGATGGCAATCCGTTACCAAACTTCTATATCTTTGCCAATTCAGTAGGCACCAAGTAGGGAAATAACTTCATTATTTTGGTGAATGCGGTGGCATAATCATGAATACTCATCTTTCCTTTCTGCAGGTTCTGAAACTCATTATTCAAGTCTATCAGATCTACCTCCGAGTAGTATTGCATCTTGAACTGCTCCAAGAAGGCTTCCCAATACATCCTCATAGCTTCTCCTCATAGCATCGTATATGCCAACAACTTCCACCGACTTAAAACCCTGGTCTTCAGTTGTCTGACTGCAAAGATGGTCTTCTGTTAATCGCTACAGTTGTAGCTTTCAAATAACATCTCTATTTCGGAGATCTAGTCTATAATCTCTACTGGTTTTGGGCTACTAGAAATACTTGGTGGTTTATCACCTAAGAAGTTCTTATACATACACCCATCCCAGTTAATCCCTCCATCTTGGTTATTCCTTCCAACCACTAGAGGTTTAGCTTGGCCAACGGTTCTACCATAGTTTCCTTTTTCTGACGCACCCTCATTCAGTATAGGTTGTTCAACAAGCACAATAGGTTCATCCCTATTCTATTGAAGTAAATGCCATGTCTCATCCATCTGGCAATCCATCATCATTTGAATCATTATTTGTACTCCTGCGATAGTGATTGGATCGGGTGTAACTGATACTTTGGGTGCACGCTCAATCATACGCCAATGATTAGCATCTCCATTATCGTTTCTGCTTCGAGTTCTCATGATGTCGATCTATGTTGCGAAATTTGTTCCCAAAAATATGATAAAGAATCTATCAAAGAATTCCCAATGAAATGTATTTCCATTATATTAAAAACCTCGGGATTTCATTGTCAATACATATCAAAAGCATAAACAGAAACAACATATGCCTTACAACATCTATTTATTCTGGTGGCAAATAATCCATTGATCTCTCATCAGATCATCACTCCTGTGCTCTCTTGCCACTAACCGTATACAATATACTGAATGGACCAGGCTTGGGAGTCTAGTGAGCACATAGGGTTTTTAACCCACAATAATTAAGTTTACTAATTTCATCACAACAATCAACCCGATTACCCGTTCCTGTTATCTTTACTTTATGTCGCTAAAGCATTTAAATTAAGGGACCTCGGCTAAGAATCATCATCGGGATGACAATACTGCTTAGGGAATTCCTCAACAATATATATCAGTAAGGAAACCATGAGGGGGATGGAGTACACTAGTGAACACATCGTTCACAAACACCTACAGGTTGCAAGCCTGCCAGCATTCCACTAGACTGTCTAGAATAGTCTGTGGTCGTCACCTATACCCCACTAGATGACTAGGTCAACTTAAACGTTGAGGCCTCTCGTCATTTTATTTCATCACACATCAACTATTTCATCTACCCATGTTCTACCCAATATATCCGTAGATATAAAATACATATACAATTTAAATCATTTAAAACATGGATAAATCATTCATCCAACATAGATATTAGGAACACAAATAATATGCACACATAGCATGTAATTTATATTAAATACTTCATATCTATGTGTAAGATGAAAGTAACTATGCACTCACTTGTTAAAGTGATGATTCCCAACTCGGGAAACGCTTCGTTCTAATAATTCTATTTTTCTTTAACGAAACCTAGTATCATTACCGCTAGATTTTAGTCTAGTATTTATTGCGACTATTTACCAATGACATTGTTTTATAAGTGGTAAACAATACTTTTTGACCACTATGTACAGACACGGGACAGACATAAAACACCAGAGGATATGACCATTTTGGCATTATAGAACTTCTGAAATCCAACAACCCTATGCAGCCCTTCAAACCAGATTCCCCGTACCGCGAGTAGTTAAAAGATATTATAATAACACCTTTTATATTATATTTTATAATATATATATATATATATATATATATATATATATATATATATATATATATATATATATATATATTGTTTATACATTCATAATAACGATAATAAACGTAAACATAAGCTATACTTAAAAATAAGCATAATGTACTTACCGGGAGGTTTGGCTAAGAACCGGAATCTGTGGGGCAGAACTTCCAAGTCGAAAAGCTCTTTTTCTGGGAGCCTTTCGGCACTCCGGGGCTTTCCTCTCGAAATTAGAAGTTACTAGGTCTTTGGGAAGGTTTTAGATAGAGGTTTGAGAGAGAGAGAGAGAGAGAGAGAGACAGAGAGAAGGGTGAATGTGTGACTAAAAGTGGCAACCCTCGCACCCTTTTTATAGGGAGTCTGGTCCTCGGTATGCTAGGCGAACCTTAGAGGTACGCTGTGCATACAAGGACTATGTTCTACGTACGAAGGGACAGATAGTGTGGTTTGGATAGGGCGACGTGGACGTTTCGGAGCCAAGTATTTTGAGACCGTGGGGCGTACTCTTCATCTACGCGGGGCATACTCACCCTCGTAACAGCCTCTTCCAACTTCTAAATTCTGTAACATTTGCATACTAGCTCCTTTTTCAACGTTCTTTATATCCATGCATAGGTGGAGACGTACTCCAGAACTTTCGTTTAGAATCTGTCGGCTAATTTTTAATTTATTTTTAAAGTTATCATCCGAAGTCCATGCATATGTATTTTTATCGTTGAATTCCTATTAATGAGATCTTCGATTCTCGTTTAGGTTTTGTCGGCTAAAAATCGGTCGATCTAAAATTCGAATTCCAGGCTCCATACTGTTATGCTAAATCTTAGAAAAATCATAACTTCGTCATACGAAGTTAGATTTGGAAGTTCTTTTTATTCATGCTCTTGGTTTAACGTAAACTAAGACTTTCGTTTAGATTGATAAGGCTAAAATGTACTTTATCGTAAACTCACTTTTTACGTCGCACAACGTCGTGCCGGTTTTGTCGCGAAACTTCGACATATCATAACTTCTTCGTTATAACTCGGATTTCGGCGTTCTTTATATCTCCGAAATCCTTGTCACGACCACTACAACTTTCTTCATAGATATTTGGTTATTATTTTATTTTTTTATGCTTATTTTTATACTTAACGTATTATATATTATAAATGAGTATAATGCACATAAAATCACAAAATTCACATAATATTCAAGTAATTCCTCTTTACTACTTCAAAGTAGGTTACAATTGTTGACCCTAACTATTACATCATCATACTAATACTTAGCCTAGAAACACGGGCGTTACACGATATGCAAACATCCTATCTTCACTTCTTGAGAGTGGCTAATCACTCCTCAGGAGGCCATCTACACCCACATACTCACCTATTAAACTTCCACGAACCCTATAACCGCTCGTGCATGCTAATCATACATGTCACTGGATCCCATAGACAGTCGAATATCTGATTCTACCCTAAGCCTACAACCAAACAAAGAACATGAAATAAGGCTAAATCAAACATTCTCAGGCTATAAAATCTTAGTTATATACAAGTGTGATGTACATGCTAAGCGACTACAATAATGATGTGAATTTCATCTAACATACAAGAAGTCCTCCTAAGCTATCGGGCATCATACATCAGACAATTTTTTTTATCATGCAACTGCTGATGAACCCTAGCTATCGCTAGTATGCAGTTCTATAATAATCATCAATAACAAATAACAGTATGGGTAACTTGGGATTAACTTTCCTGCTCTAGTTGATTCTACACATCTCCTCCTTCTTTGGTTACTTTTGAAAATCATTTGAAATCAATTCTGAAAATGTTACAGATCCATTGTTTGTGTCCGAACTCACATGAATGCTCATCCAATTAGCTCAAACCAAGGCTCTGATACCAACTTGTACTGTCCCAAAAATTAACTATAATTTTTAATTTTAAAATCCAACCAAAACCCATCATTGTTTACTAAACATTGCTCTCAACAGTTATAACCACAAATAAGAGTATCGCAAAATCCAAAATCATAAAACTGGAAAGGTGTGCACAATGACGCCTTTGCTTTCCCTCGGTCATCTGAAGTACCTAAAACATAAAACTAAAAACAGTAAGCCAATGCTTATTGAATTCCCCTAATGTACCACACACAACATGGTTTGTACATATTGCATGTTGGGTCTACAACCTCCTCGATTGGCTTACTCTGGTCCATAACCTCCTGTTTGGATTGCATTGGCCCATAACCTCCCAGTTTAATTGCCACACATATATTATATTCGGTCCATAACATCCCAGTTGGATTACCCTGGATCATAACCTCCCGGTTGGATTGCCCTAGGTTTGTTGACTTACAACACGAAGTAGTAGAGCCTTAACCCAACCACCCTATGTCAACCTAAGCAACAAATAAACTCATAACTGGCAAACAGGTAATCGTGAAAATCTAGAAAATCAATATCACATAGATACATCCTACATATGAGGATGCATAACCTAATATGTCGACATTGGTGCCTTCCACCCACAAGTATAGTGAGGAAAAGTAACCTCACAGCCTGAAAAGATAACTAAAGAGGTCATAGCTCCAACTGTCAACTCTACAGATCACATATATTAAAAATCAATGACCTAGACTAAATTCACAGCTTAAAATACCCAAAATACCTGTAAAACTTGGTCAAAATCCTAATCAAGGTCAAAGGTCAGGAGTTAACTGAGTCAACTCACGCGGAGTACGGCCAGCATACTCAGCATGTACGCACGGCGTACTCACAATGCAGATATGGGAGCTTAAGAGAGTATGTGCAGCGTACCCAAAATTATGCCCAACGTACTCCGCTTCCATCCATTCCTTCAAAAAAGAGCTTAATCCATTAATTCTTTTCATCCAAAGCCCAGATCTAGTCCCAACTAATGTTGTAAATCATAAAGTTTCCAACTTTATGAACTTGCATGGCTATTAAGGATCCAAATCTTAAAACCCTAACCTCCTAATCCAATTAAGACACCATAACCTTTGCATGGAAGGACTAGAAGGGCTAATATTACATTTTTATAACTCTAAACACTCTACAACATCCAAAAGGACAACACCTTTGGTCTAGAGTAGCTCATACTCAAATACATCAAGATTACAAGGCTAAAATGAACATTAACTTAAGGCTAACAAGATCTAGACAAAACACATCAAGATCCAAACTATATACCTCCAAATGCCGCTTGAGGGCACGAAACTTCGGGATCCATGAGATCTTGAGCTTCTAAGGTGAATCCAGTTCTTTCTTCCTCCTTCAAGAACACCAACCACACACTCTAACGCTCAAAATGTTCAAAATGGTGGATTGGGATTTGCAAAGCATAAAAAAAGGCTGGAGGCGGATGAGGGAAGAAGTCATGGAGAGTTAATTATGCTTAAATAGGGTCCTAACCCTAAAAATAGGGTTTGGCCTTCGACCACGTACGCCCAACGTTCAAATTGTACACCTAACATATTAGGCAAAGCCGAAATTTTCATTTAAGGCTCCTTACGACCAATTTTCCAAATAAAGTTCATATAGTGTAGAAAAGAAAAATACATGGAAAACAAGGTGTTATACAATATCATTCCTATAGCGGTCCAGAGTACTGTTTTACAGCTATTTCACGAGATGTCAACCATACAACATTCAATTTCTACCTCGCCACTTCTATCCCATGGGAGATTGTTACTTTTTCTCCCTTTTTACTTTTAGGTTCTATAATTGTGTTAAGTATGCAATGGGGACATTTCCTAAGTTAAATGTGAGGGTAGGGGTCAGATATAGTCACTACAAGAAAAAGGTGCTTTTGTGACTAAAATATCAAAGACTGATTAATCAGTCTTGGATACAATATATCTAGAATTGATGAATTAGTCTTAGATACTATCTAGGACTAATTTTAATTTGTGAATCATTAGAATCTAGCCAAACTTATTCGAGACTAAAATTCAGTCCCTATTATGTTTGCATCGGTTTAGGTTTGGTGGGAAACACATTAGGGACCGAATTTCTGTCTCAAATAGTTTAGCGCGAACTTTGACTTTTGAGGGGAAGTTATAAGGGACTAACTTTCAGTCACTGATAGACTTGTGTCAGTCTTAATTATGTAAGGAACTTATTAGGGACTGAAGTTCAGTTATTAATACAATTGCATAAATTTATCCTACATACGAGAAACTTTTTAAAGACTGGATTTCAGTCTTTAATAGACATGCACTATTTGAAATTCGAATGAACACTTATAATTGGCTAGATCTTTTTATTTAAGACAGATTATTTAGTCATAGATGCCATATATTAGAGACTGATGAATCGGTCACGAATACTAATTTGAAGGAAATTTATTTGGTACTGAAATCCAGTCTTGGATAAACTAAACACACATGGCTTCAGAGAGAAATCATTAGGGACTGAATTTTAGTCTTTGAGACACCCATGCCCTCAACTCCATATCATCCCATCTATTCCATTCACTTCTAGTAACCACCACTCGTTAACATATATAACCACCATCTTTAAGCTCCAACTATGGAGTGTTAGTTTGTGTTTTAGTTTGTGCTACTAAAGTGATCATTCTCAAGAAGTGTGTGATAGGAACATGAGCGGTTTGCTCATTTTCTTAGTTATTAACAATATATAAATAATAAATGATCAATGAGCACATTTTATATATGGTATGAACCGAGAATTCAATAAAAACAAACAACGAGGACAATCAAAGTTAGAATAGAAAATTTTAGAAACTAAATGCGTAAATTAATACAAACCAAATGGACTATTTCATGTAACTTACTCTTAATAATAAAAGGTTTTGAAATTTGGATCGGAGACTCAACCAGCCGTCTTACATGTTCGATGGTTCAATTGGTCCAACCGGATGATGTCATATTTACATTATTATTAATTTAATTATATACAAAATTACATAAAATAATATATATATATATATATATATATATTCTTTTAAATTTCTGTTTTTTAGCGGTTCAACCGGACCGGTTCTCCGGTTTTTAGCGGTTTACATGACGAGCAATTTTTTTGGCCTCTAAGAACTGGATTTGTGACCTATTCCCGATTGAACGGGTTGAGCCGGCAAGTCCAATCCGATTTTAAAAACATCGTAAAAAAACAAAAACTTATAGCAATTTGTATAAAACTGGAATAACAAACATTGAAATTCAATAAATGAAATATAAAAACATTTAATTCTTAATGGAAAAGTATGAGTCCTTAAATTATTAAAAATCTACAAATAAAGTATGAATATTGCAGATAAAGAGGAACGCGGCTGTGGTTTGGACGGGATACGAGATCAACACGATCTTTTCCGGAATTGCCGAGAGCATGGATATAGATTAATGGAACGGTTATTCAATCACATTCGGTCGCATAAAACCCAATCAATACCTTACCAAAATTGAAGGAAGACTAACCACTACAAGGAGTTAAGGGCTTTGTGAAGTATTCTTCAATTCAAGGTAACATTAACTGTTTGTAGCTTTAATTTGATCAACTTTGATTTGTAATATGGTTATGTTTGGAATAACATATTGAAAGTCAATTCCAAAAAGTGTGATATTAACTATTTTTTATATCAACTGATTGGGTATCTGTGCCTCTTGTTTTCTTTCTACTGTTTATTGCATCGACTGATGAATTGTGCACCAGGTAAAGCAATAAAGCAATAGATAAATAAATAAATGATTATGAGTGATATTTTGAAGATGATACTCTTTTCTGCTACATATTAGAGTTACATATATTTGTTTAATATAACAATTTTGATTGGTTCTGCTCCTTGACTCCTAAACTATGTACAATGCTTAATGTATAATTACACTGCATAATCTAATTAAAATGCCTAAATTCTAAATTCAATGACTAAAATATATGTTCAACGGCTAATCTAACTACAATGCCTACTATTTAAAATCTTCCTTTTATGAGTGAAAGATATAGTGAAAGCAATGTGTACAATTCTAGGTGACCATTTATTCACAATTTTTCTCAATGAAGCTTAGAGTACAATGAAATTTTCCTAGAAATCTTTTCCCATGTACATTTAGATTTGATTAATTGTGAACAAGTACAGGTTGTAAAACTGAAATTGGTTCATTGCAAAGATTATTAAATAAATTACAGAAAGGATTAGCAACTATAAGACTTCTTTTCAACAAAAAACAATCCAACTACAAAAGTAATTCCAAACCCATTACATAATCAATAATAACAGTTAACTTTGTTTGATGAACACGAGAACACCCAAACTTAGACTTCTTTTCATCAGTCATATCTATAAAGCTTTAGGCTTTCTTTCTTTATCAGAAAAAAAAAAAAAACACATAAAAAATCAAGCATGAATTCCACTGTGATTTCCAAAGAAGACAACCGAAAAGAAAACCAAATCCTTCATTTGTTGTATTAATTCTCTCTGTCAATTTAGTTTATATATCTTCGTCTCCGTCTATCCTTACTCCATAACTACCTCCTTTCATGACATCTGTTGGAATAATCAAAATCGAGGACTGGTTCACCCAGGGGTATTTTGGGTAAAACCATCATATTTTTAGTTTTTATGTTAGATTTGGATTCGTTTTTGTTTACTATGAATAGGATATGTATCTATGACGTTTTAATTAAGTTTTATTCACGTTTTTTCTAAACAAATCTTAGAGTACAAGCAAAATTTCCCAGAAAAATTTTCCCCTGTTTTGTTCTTCCCTCCTCTGTATCATGTTTTTCTGTCCATGTCCTACTGTGATTTCTATGTTTGTTTATTTTGTGTGATAATCTTTGTGAATTAAGTGAATTAGTTCTCAGATAAGTAATCTGTCATCTATTAAAATCTCATTTTTAAGGAATCAAGTGAATTGGTAAGTAATCTATCATCTATTAGAATCTCCTTTTTAAGGAATCAAGTGAACTGGAAAGATGGCATCCGTTCAAGGACACTCAGAACAATAATTTATATTTTCTATTATCACCAAATTACTAAATTAACCCTTAAGAAATACCAAATATTTAATTGTAGCTTAACTTTCAACAATATTCTCCATAATGTAAAGCCTTTTTATTAATCACAATATCAACACTCTACATTCAATTTTCTCAATCTGTTCAACTAAATGTATGGACCTCTCTATGTATAAAAATTATGACTAAGTTGGTGTCAATTTTTTTGATTATGACAACTTTTTTCTATTCTAGTTAAAAATTTATGTATAAAAATAAAACAATGCTATAAAATATAAATTGTTTATGAAAATCATATATATATATATATATTATTTAAATTAAAAGGCTAAAAATGAAATATATACCTATATAACGTATAAGTATCATGAAGTTGATTTTGCAAATATATTGGAATCGTATAATTATATAATATATAAATGAAAATTGTATGTTAAATAACGATCCATAATTAAATAACTTATATTATATTAAAGACAATAACAATTTAAAATTAATATAATATAAATATGACATCTTATAAAACTTAAAAGATTAAAAAAAATATTAAAGGTTGATTTGAAATTGTAATAGTTAAAGGATAAAGATGAATTTTAGAGGGTTCATTTGTAAATTGTTATGCCACCATATCTTCTTCTCAATAAGCGCTCCAGAAGATGGTTGAATTAACAGGGGCGGATCTAGTGCTTGAGGAGTGGGAGTAGATGTCCCCAGTGGCTTTTGAATGACCATATATTTGATATTATATTATAAATTGGGTTTACTTATTATTTTCTATGATAGATGCCCCCAATGGTCAGAACTAAAAAGTAAAAACTAAAACCTAAGCCTTCAAGGCCCGCCTAAATCAATTATCTACGTTGAAGTTGTATGGCATCTGGTTGACTTATGTATTCAACGCCACATATTTATGCAAAGGGACCACATAACACAATACACAAAATCCATCACTCTCTGGGACTTCGGTCTTGTTTCTCTAGTTATCTTCAGAGTATAATTGTCCTCTCACCTTCCTGCGACTCCATTAAAGAGTTGTTCATTAAGTAAGTTCAGAGGAAAATAGCATTTTTTAGATGATTGTTTGTGTGGTTATGTTGATTGGAGAATTTCAACCGAATATGTAAAGACTTTTAGAGGAAACACACTATGGTTGTGGAGTACTTTGTTTATTTTTTATAGTCCACATGCTAAACTTTAAAGATCTTGAAAAACATGTTGAAACAAATTCACTAGTTTAAATATTGTAGGTTCTATTTTGTACTTGTGGAAAGTTCAAGATTTTTTATATATACCTATATTATTCCTTCAAATTCAATGAACTTTGTATAACTTGCAGAAACGTTAAGGTATAACTCATGAAAAGTTAATATTATGGTTGTCTTTTGAGATCATCTAAAAAGTAGTCCTTTTCTTTTGGTTTTTTAGCTAACAATAGCAAAAACCATTTAGGTATATTATTTGTGGATATTTTTATCTTAAAAAAAGTAATAGAAAATTAGTCATTTTGAACCGGCCTAATTATTTCCAGTCGATCGATCACATTTCTAGATCCGCTACTGGTTGAATAGCTGATTGAAACATGTCCATGTCCATGCCCATATCCCATCATCCTCTCCCTGTATGTGTTGTTATGTACATCAACATAAATATAAAAAATAAAAACCATAAAATCATACCAGTCTTTCAATACATTCAAGACGGAAACCAATGAGTGTGTTTATATCAGCAGCCTCATGATTCCCTCATATCATGTGAACATTCTCCGGATACTGAATCTGAAAACAACCGACCAACATAATTATTATTATTATAAATCAAATCATAGTATGATGTTGGATGGCTTGCTTACGGCTTACCTTTACAGCAAGCAGTAGAGTGATGGTTACCAAACTATGTTGTCATCGGTCAAAATAATCCCCAAGGAATAAATAGTAGATATACCTGGACCCACACACAAAAACAATTAAGGAAGAACACAAATCAAGTATACATTACGAAACGTAATTAACTCATAATCATAAGTTATATCTCCAGCTATTGAAGAAATTTACATCAAATAAACAAAGGGTAGAATAGTCTTTTTTTGCATTCCACCAACCAAAATGTAAACCGACACTCTATATAACATTAATGGTAGTTTTTTATGCTTCTTATTTTTCTTCTTTTTGGTTCATGTTAGTTCAACAACTTCATACTAAGATAACATGGACAAGATTAGGACTAAAATCACGAATAAGGTCGATCCAAAGTTCATGAAGGGGGCAATTGCTTTTGCGGAGATGGCTAAACGTTACGTTGATAGTAAAGGTCGTACACACTGTCCATGTAAAAGATGTCTAACTTTAAGAAAGCATACAGCTGATGTAGTTTGTAAACATATCATACATCATGGCTTTCAACAGTCATATAAAATATGGACATTTCACGGGGAAAGTCATCAGGTAAATGAAATAAACAACGAGCATGATGAAAATGATAATGAATCTGATGATGGTGTCGATGATTTAATTGGTGATGTGTTTTATGTGGGAGTTGAAACTGAAGGAGTAGATGACGACGATGAGGGTGAGTCTTATAATTGATCTAGTAATCCAAAAGTGGACAAGTTATTCGTTGATATGGAGAAACTTTTATTTCCAGGATGTGATACTTTCTCTATACTAGGATTTATATTACGATTGATGCACGTGAAGGTAACATGTAAAAATACAAATGTGTCCATGGATATGATACTAAAGTCATTGAGTGAAACATTCAAGGAGAAAATAATCCCTAAAACCTACTATGAGGCAAAAAAAAGTATTTGCATACTATTAGACTTGGATACGAATCAATATATACATGCTTGCAAGAATGATTGTGCATTGTTTTGGAAGGAAAATTTGGAATTATAATCAAGTCGTGTTTCGGGTGCTAGTCATTGGGTAGATGATAAAATGCATCAAAAGAAGATACCAACCAAAGTCTTGTGTTGTTTCCCATCACAACTAGACTTAAGCGACTATATGCCTCTAGGTATACTACAAAGGACATGCAGTGCAATGTTCACAACAAGTCGAAAGAAGATGGAGTTCTTAGCTTGTGACATCCCCATTTTCATGGCCAGAAAAGACCGATTTTGTTTATGCTTTGTTTAAAATCAGAGTAACATATTAAATAAAAGTGTTGCGGAATTTGTCCCAAAACAAAATATGATAAAGATTTATCAAAAGCATTTCTATAGAAATGTATTTCATTAAAAAGACTCGGGATGTCATGTTCGATACAGATCATAAGCATAAACAATACAACATAGGCCTCACTACATTATTCCGTATTTACAGGCCTAAGATTCCTTAATCTCTCATCCCAAGACATCACATCTATGCTCATGCGCCACTACATGTAATACAAGAAACTGAGTGGGTTAGGCTTGGGAGCCTGGTGACCACATAAGGTTTTCAACCCACAATAAATAAGTTTATTAACTTTATCAAACCAAACAACCCGATTACCCATCCTGTTATCCTCACTTTACGTCCCTAAAACATCTAACACAAGGGTCCTAGTCTAAAGTCTTTCATCGGGATGGACACTACTGCTAAAGGGATTCCTCAGCAATAAATGTCCTTAAGGAAACCATGTGGGGATGGAGTACACCTGGTGAGCACACAGTTCAAATAAACACACAGTTCAAATAAACCCCTATAGGCTGCGAGCCTGTTAGCGTTCCATTGGACTGTTTAGAATAGTCCGTGGTCGTCATCTATACTCCGCTAGATGACTGGATCATCAATAACATCTATAATGAGGCCTCTCATTATTTCATTTTATCAAACAACAACTAATACATCTACCCGTGTTTTACCCCAACATTTTCGTAGATATAAAATACATATACAGTTTAAATCATTGAAAATATGTATAAAAATGTTCATCCAGCATAGATAGCAAGTATTCAGATAATATGCACACATAACACGTAATTTATATATAATACTCCATATCTATGTGTAAGCTGAAAGTAACTATGCACTCACATGAAAGGTGGTGGCTCAGCACTCAGACAGCGCTTCGATACTCTCAAAACAACTATCCTTCGATAAAACCTAGTACCAATACTACTAGGGTTTAGTCTAATGATAACCGCGACAAATTAATAGTCTGACTATTATTATTATTATTATTATATAAGCATTAATAACACTCAATATAACTCATAATAATAGCCCAAATAATTACTTTAAGGACCTAATAACATTCCTATAATTATTTGAAAGCTATATTAAAAATTGCATCAGCGTAGCTCACTTATATCGGATTTTAAAGAAAACCGGAACTTTATTTGGAGTAGCGTTTCGAAACCGAAAGACTCTTTTTTCTCGGGACTTCGGGAGCCTCGAGGCTTCCTTCGGGTGCTAGGCGTTCACCTAGACTTTAGGGGACTCAAAAGGGCTAGAGAGAGAAAGTTCTTACAGAGAGAGTGAGTTTTGGTGCAAGAAAATCAGCTACCTTCGCACCCCTTTTATAGGTGCAAGGCCTCGCAAGTACGCTGGGCGTAAGGAGATTACATTGGGCGTAGTCCTCGGATAAGGCTTCCAGGTCGGATCCAGCTGGCTCGCACACGCCTAATCTCGGAGTGGATAAGAAGCGAACGTACGCGGGACGTAGCGAAGCGACATGTCATCATCCAAAGCGAGGACTGTGGGCCGCAAGCGACGACTGTGATCTTGCCACGTCATCGATTGAGCAACAGGCTTCGCAAATTCGAATGAAATCTTTAAAAATTTGTAACTATCGCATACGACTTCCATTTTCGACGTTCTTTATATCCACGCGAATGTGGGAACATACTCTACAACTTTCACTTAGACTTCGTTAGCTAATATTGACTCTATTTTAAAAAGTATATTATTAACAGGCCGGGACAGGATTTGTCCGTTAAATTCTCATAACTTCTTCATCCAACATCCGTTTTCACCCATCTTTTTATCGTTACGCTACTCTTAACGAGATTTTGATTCTCGTTTAGGTTGTGTCGACTAAAAACCGCTCGATCTAATATTCGAATTTCGGGTTATACACTGCTAAGCCGAAACTTCGAAAAATCATAACTTCTTCATACGAAGTCAGATTTGGGCGTTCTTTTTATGGACACTCTCGGTTTAACGCATTCTACGAATTTTATTTAGATCACTAAGGCTAAATCTCGCTCTATCGTAAATTCACTATTTACGCTTCCTGGTACCGTGCCGGTTCCGTCGTGAAACTTCAACTGGTCATAACTTCTTCGTTTTAACTCGAATTTCGGCGTTCTTTATATCCCTGGAATCCTTTTTTTGACCATTACAACTTTATGTAAAGATATCGGGCTTATCTCACACTTTAATTTTGATGCTTATTTTTATTCTTTATTAATTATACATTTATAATTAATTAATAAGCACATAAATACACATAATTCACATAATACTCAAATATTTCATCTTTATTACTTCAAAAAGAATTACAATAGTTTACCTATACTATTACATTGTCAAAAATGCTTAGCCCTGAAACCCGGTCGTTACAATTCTCTCCCCCTTAGGATGATTCCGTCCCGGAATCATGCATCAGCAAACAGATGTGGATAGCGACTCATCATGTCATCCTCTGTTTCCCAAGTGAGATTCAGCCCATTCAAATGTTACCATCAGACTAGCACTAAGTCGACCATCTTGCGTCGTAACTTCTTAGTCTTACGGTCAACAATTGCCTCAAGCTCTTCGATCAACCTTTTATTCTCATCCATCCTTAACTCTGAGATTGGAATTATGTCGGGAACTTCACTTGTGAACTTCCTCAAATAACACACATGGAAGGTGTTATGAATACCATCGAGTTCTTCGGGCAATTCCAGCTTGTAAGCTTGGTTCCCAATCTTCTGAAGAACTTTAAACGGTCCAATAAACCTTGGACTTAGCTTTCCTAGTTTCCCGAATCATATAAGTCCCTTCCACAGTGAGACTTTTAGCAAAACCGAATCCCCAACTTCGAAGGTCATCGGTCGTCTTTTCTTGTCAGCATAGATCTTCTGACGATCCTAAGCTACTAACATTCTTTCCCTAATCACCATCAATTTCTTAGCAATCTCATGGACTATCTCGGGGCCCATAAACTGCTTCTCTCCGGCTTCAAGCCAACAAGACGGCGTACGACACTTTTGTCCATACAAGGCTTGATAAGGTGCCATCTTGATGCTCGAGTGAAAACTGTTGTTGTAGGAGAATTCTACCAGAGGTAAGTGCTCGTCCCAATTCCCTTGGAACTCAAGGGTACATGCTCTCAGCATATCTTTCAGTGGCTGAATCCTTCTTTCGCTCTGACCATCAGTTTGTGGATGGTAAGCAGTACTCAAACACAACTTTGTGCCCAACTCCTCTTGTAGAATCCTCTAAAACCTCAACGTGAAACGATAATCACGATCTGATACAATCGTAAGAGGAACACCATGAAGTCTAACAATTTCCTTCACATAAGCATTTGCGAGCTTATCCATAAATCACTACTCGTTGGCTGCTAAGAAGTGTGCACTCTTGGTGAAACGATCCACGACTACCCAAATCATGTCGTGTCCGTTCTTCGTCCTGGGCAGTTTAGTTACAAAATCCATGGTGATGTTTTCCCATTTACCCATGGGTACAGGTAAAGGTTCTAAACTCCCATATGGTTTTTGATTTTGTGCCTTAACCCTTGCACAAGTTACACACTCGGCCGCATACTTCACAACGTCGAGCTTCATCGTCGGCCACTAGTAGTAGGGTTTTAGGTCCCTATACATTTTAGTGCTACCGGGATGAATCGAGTACATGGTCTTGTGTGCATCTTCCATTAGAAGATCTCTTATTCCTCCCGTCTTAGGTACACAAATTCATTCTTGGAATACCTTCGGTCCTCGAGTGTTTATACAGAACACTAACGTTTTTTCCCAAACGTTCTTCTTTTCGGTCATTCTTCTCTAAAGCTTCTTCTTGAGCTTTCCTAATACTTGCCACAATGGTCGAGACGACTTCAATTCTCAACGCTCTTGGCCTTTTCCTTTCAAGGTTGACTTTTCGACTGAGAGCATCAGCAACAACATTTGCTTTACCGGGGTGGTAAAGTATCTTACAGTCGTAGTCCTTGTGTAGCTCTAGCCAGCGTCGTCGCCTCATGTTCAACTCCTGATTAAAGAGATACTGGAGACTCTTATGATCAGTGAACAACCTGCACTTCGTGTCGTAGAGATAATGCCTCCATATCTTTAGAGAAAATACTACCACCATCAACTCCAAATCGTGAGTGGGGTAGTTCTTTTCGTGCTCTTTCAATTGTCGAGATGTGTATGCTATCACCTTTTCTCTTTGGGTCAGAACACAACCCAACCCGACTCCAGAAGCGTCACTATAAACCGCAAAATCTTCAACTCCATCGGGTAGAGAAAGTATTGGTGCTTCACATAACTTCTTTAGCTTCTCGATGCCTCATCGTGTTTCTCACTCCACGTATACGTAGCTCCTTTAAGGGTCAAAGCTGTTAATGAACCATCTATCGAAGAAAAGCCTTAGATAAATCGTCGATAATATCCGGCTAATCCTAGAAAGCTTCGAATCTCCGTGGGACTCTTTGGATGTTCCCACTTCATTACAACTTCGATTTTTGCTGGTTCAACCATTATCCCTTCTTGGATAATCACATGACCCAATAATTGGACTTCTCGTATCCAAAAGTTGCATTTGGAGAACTTAGCGTAAAGCTTCTCCTTCTTTAACACTTCCAACACTTCTCGTAGATGCTTGCCATGCTCCTCTTGGATTTTTTAGTAGATCATAATGTCTTCGATGAACACTATCACGGATTTATCAAGGAATGGTTTACAAACTCTATTCATCAAATCCATGAATGCTGCAGGAGCATTGGTTAGTCCAAATGACAGAACCAAGAACTCATAGTCTCCATATCGAGTTCTGAATTCAGTCTTTTCAATATCCTACTCTATCACCTTCAGTTGATGATATCTTGACCTAAGATCGATCTTTGAGAAGTAGCTCAAACCTTGCAGCTGATCGAATAGGTCATCAATCCTCGGTAATGGATACTTGTTCTTCACCGTTGCCTTATTCAGCTCTCGGTAGTCTATGCACATCCTCATGCTTTCGTCCTTCTTCTTCACGAATAACACCGGAGCTCCCCAGGGTGATGAACTAGGTTGAATGAAACCATTGTCCAACAGCTCCCGAAGTTGCGTCGTAAGCTCCTTTATCTCCGTCAGTGCTAATCGGTAAGGTGCTTTTGCTGTCGGTGGTGTACCTGGTAAAAAGTCTATACGCAACTCCACTTGCCTATCAGGTGGTAATCTAGGAACATCTTCGGGAAAGAATTTCGGATAATCACACACAAGCGGTATATTCCGCACCTCTTTCTTCTCCTTCTTAGCATCGATTACGAATGCCAAGTATGATGCACATCCTTTGGACAAACATTTCCTGGCTTTCATTAGGGAGATGATTCCAGAATTCACTCTACGTTTGTCCTCGTACACCATAAATGATTCCTTTCCGGGTGGGTTTACCCTTACTATCTTCTTTCGGCATTGAATCTCAGCATCATTGGTGTTAAGCCAATCCATACCCAAAACGATGTCGAAACCGTTTAACTCTATGGGTAAGATAGCTCCTCATGGAATTCGTTTCTGTTTAGGTCGATGACTACGTTCTTAATACGATTAGTAATAGGTACGAACTTGCCACTAACAACTTCTACAATCAGAGCAGTATCAAGTTTTTCTACAGGTAATGCTAATTTCCCACCAAATCTATGCGATACAAAGGAATAGTTGGCTCCGGAATCAAAAAGTATATTAGCAGGCAAACCATTTACAAGAAAGGTACTTGAAGCGACGTCTGCTGCCTCCTTCACAGCCTCGAGCATCATCAAGAAGGCTCTCGCCTTCGGCTTCGGTGGTATGTTGCGCCTTCCCGCATCTTTCTTCTTTGGGCAATCCTTAGAAATATTCCCTTCTTCACGGCACTCGTAGCACACCCTCTTGTTGATGTTGCACTCATTGGCATAACGCCCCGTTTTCCCACACTTGTAGCAGGTTATTTCCTTGCTACATTTGCCCGAGTGCTTCTTCTTGCACTTCTCGCACCATTTCAACTCATTTCCTCCTCCCCCGAACTTTTTTGAACCGAACTTTCTCTTCTTTTTGTTAGGTTTAGCAGACCCTTCAAATTTCCTCTTCTCGCCAACCTCAACTTTGCTGGCAGCTCTTCCCTTAATCATATCCTCGACAGACTTGGCAGCCCAAATAGCTGCCTCCAGAGTAGGTGCCTGACACACTGGCACTGCATACTCCCATGGGAGTCCCTTAGTGTACTTGTCGATCTTTGTTAGCTCATCCAGAACAAGACGCAAGGCAAACTCCATCTTTTCAGTGAAGTTGTTCGTGTATTCATCGATTGACATGCTTCCCTTCTTCAGGGTTAGAAACTGGTTCTCTAGCTCAAGCAGGTGTTGAGCTGAGTAGTACTTTCATTTAAATTGCACCAGAAATTCTGCCCATGTCAGCTGCAGGGGCTCGTTGGGGCTTAAAGTCTTCCCTAAGGTATTCCACCAATGTACAGCGCCTCCTCGAAACTGACGCACTGCAAACATGGTTTGTAGTTTTCCTCTGCAACTGCACGTCATGAAGGCTAACTCCATCTCCGAGATTCAATCCATGACCCTAATCGGATCTTCCTTTCCCGTGAAAGTCGATGGCTTGCAAGTCAGAAAACCTTGTACTTGCATCCATTCCTCTCGACTCCGTCATCTTGGTTGTTTTGTTAAACTATTGGTGGGTTGGCTTGACCAAGAGTCCCACTATAGTTTCCCTCCTTAGTTTGCCCTTCGTTCAGCTCAGGCTGTTCGATTTGAATAGTCGCTTCTGTTGGGTTTTGAGCAATCTAACACTTCCTAAGTGTGCATGCAACCCTAATAAACCTTGGATCTATGTTTGTCTAAATACATGCAAAATAATAAATTTTCCAAGGTTTATAACCTATCTAACATGGCATGGGGAACATTTCAACATAAAAGAGTTAGAAGAGATTACATACCTTTTGATGAGTTTGGTTCTAAGGAGTTTGAGGGCCAAGCACCAATAGTGTGAATGCCTCAAATGGAATCACAAAACACCACAAACTCTTGGAAAACTTTGAGAGAATATACACACTCTTGTATTTTCGGCCACACACATGCACACACACACACACACACTAGTTCACTAGGTTTTCCTTAGGCTCCATTTCATGCTCCATAAGCATGCTTATATAGTGTGCATGGTTAGGGTGAAACCCTAATAACCCATGTCTTTTCCTTTCCAAGGATCCATGGGTTAAAAGCTCCATGGACTTCCACATAAGCCTAGCCCATTAACAAATGAGTATTAGCCCACACTATATAAAACAAATAGCCCATAATCTAATTAGTCTTCCTTTTAATCTCTAAATTAATTCATAATTAATTTAAGACTAAAACTAATTAAATAACGTAACTTCATATTAATATATTATAACTTATAATATATTAATAAACATATGTGTATAACTCTCATAAAATTATCCATAATAGTTTGGATGAGATGCAACCCAAATGGACCATGCCGGTCGGGTCAAGTATATACCAAATAAGTTATGGACTTAGACACTTTATCCAACAGCTTCCTCTCGATTTTGCTGGAGCAAACGTCTGGTTTCCTCCATTTGACGACCCAACATCGCCTGGATCATCGCTTGCACTCCGGCCATCGTTATTGGCTCAGCAGCGGGTTCCACAACTGGTATTTGCTCAATCACTGGGGGTTGGTTTTTGTTCCCATTTGCATTCACGTTTCCACTATGGGTCCTTGCCATCTTGATCTATACACCAAATAAGGTGAACTTAGAGCTTTATTTAGGACTGATGTTCAAATAATCCTTATCCCTCCGAAACGTTTGCATGCTAGTTCTAATATCGTAGTTGTACGTTTAGAATCCTAAACACATAAGGTTTCCAAATCCGGTCGACAATAGACCATGGATACGAACAAATAATAGCATATCAAGCACAAACCATTAAGCACGTAAAAGCATTTTCGGCACAATTACTAAAATAAGCTAGTGCTCACACCTCACAATCATCGCTTAGCATTCTAAGTTTATGTCTAGAAATCCTACAAATTCCTAGTTCGCTTAAACTAATGCTTTGATACCAACTGTGACATCGCTATTTTCATGCCCAGAAAAGACCGATTTTGTTTATGCTTTGTTTAAAAATCAGAGTAACATTTTAAATAAAAGTGTTGCGGAATTTGTCCCAAAACAAAATATGATAATGATTTATCAAAATCATTTCCGTAGAAACGTATTTCATTAAAAAGACTCGGGATGTCATGTTCGATACAGATCCTAAGCATAAACAATACAACATTGGCCTCACTACATTATTCCGTATTTACAGGCATAAAATTCCTTAATCTCTCTTCCCAATACATCACATCTATGCTCATGTGCCACTACCTGTAATACAAGAAACTGAGTGGGTCAGGCTTGGGAGCCTGGTGAGCACATAGGGTTTTCAACGCACAATAAATAAGTTTATTAACTTTATCAAATCAAACAACCCGATTACCCATTCCTGTTATCCTCACTTTACCATCCTAAAACATCTAACACAAGGGACCTAGTCTAAGGACTTTCATCGGGATGGACACTACTGCTAAGGGGATTCCTCAATAATAAATGTCCTTAAGGAAACCATGTGGGGGATGGAGTACACCTGGTGAGCACACAGTTCAAATAAACACACAGTTCAAATAAACACTTACAGGTTGCGAGCCTGCTAGCGTTCCACTGGACTTTCTCGAATAGTTAGTGATCGTTATCTATACTCAGCTAGATGACTGGATCATCAATAACATATATAACGAGGCCTCTCATTATTTCATTTTATCACACAGCACACTACTAGAAAAGCAGCCTTTTACGACGCTCATTGCGCGTCGTAAAAGGCTCAGACGACGCTCAAATGCGCGTCAAGGAAGGCCCTGTCATAAAGAGAGACGACGCGCATTCATGACGCTCATTTACGACGCGCATTTACGACGCGCGTTTACGACACGCAATGCGTATCAAGGAAGGCCCTGTCATAAACTTAGACGACATGCATTTGCGTGTCGTAACCTTACAATGTGCATGTTAATGACACGCAATGCGTATCAAGAAAGTCCCTGTCAAGAAAGGCCATGTCATAAATGAAGATGACACACATTTTTGCGTATCATAATTTTAAATGTTTAAAAAAAATATATTTTTTATAGATTTACTAATTTTCAAATTAATTTTGCATTTAATGTCTCATAATAGAAAATAAAATATCATATACAAAAAATATAATCCATTTCATAAAATTTAATGTCATACAAAATATCATATACAAAAAATATCCATTGAATAATATTTTATTACAAATTTGACATTTTTGTGTTTTCGTACTTTGACAATTTTCCGGAGCCAATCCGCGACTGCATTCCAGAGCTGATTGAATTTGTGTTGCTGTTGATTCCGGAGCCAATAATGTTCAATAAGAAGCCTAAATAATACTTATAGAAAAATTTTATAACAACCAAGACTTACAAAGAACACCATGAGTTGTTATTCGTCTTTTGGGGTCTTTAATAAGCATTTTCCTAACCAAATCTTTAGCACTTTCAGATATACTAGGTCGTGGATCTTAGGAGAAGTCGAGTTTACCCCTCAAAACCTCTTCAAAGATCTCATTTTCAGATTCTATCATGAAGAAAAAAGAACATAAATTCAGTCATGGTTATCCAGCTTCATAATGATATCATGCCAAAATATAGAAGGGAGAATACCCACGAAAGAAAACATATTGACCAGTCAAATTGTTAACATTTCCCCTTCGCTGCAGCAGAACCAACTGTGGGAGAATAGCAACAGCTTCCAAATAGATAGAAAATGCCCAACATATCTGCACATTCCTAATAATATTAAAACTATAATCACAAAATAAAAAGATTTAACTTGAGTGGAAAATCCTAATGCTTACTCATTAAATAGACCATGAACATCAAGATCATTTCCCCTAGCTTTAGGCCAGTGTTGTACCTTCCAACCACATGCTCCTTAGCTGCAACAACAAACTTCAAATTTTCAAAAACAACTTTACGGCATAAACTAGGAAAAAGATGAATTATAACCATATCAATAATATATCTTTTCTTGGTTATCTTTATCATTTATAATATTGATAATTCTTGACAACTTAGTAATTGAAAAGATCATTATTTATCATTTTCCTCTTAGTTGCTGTAACTTTTGGAGCTTCACTTAATGT
The DNA here is from genome assembly GCF_052625555.1 of Lactuca saligna. NCBI lineage: Eukaryota > Viridiplantae > Streptophyta > Magnoliopsida > Asterales > Asteraceae > Lactuca > Lactuca saligna. The sequence goes on from NC_136425.1 coordinate 70,417,130, forward strand.
GTTGTGAATACATGGTACTCTCTAATCATATAACCTAAAATACCCTTTGCATAATTTCTAATATTGTTCTTTATTTAGTTTTCAAGGTGCGATTAACAGGGGAGCAATCTCAGCAAACCCATTTTACTTTAATCTGAATACAAATTAATCAAACAATGTAACTTTGTCAAGCCATGGAAGTAACTTCATATTCAAGTGGGAGAGGTAAACCAACAATCAGATCGGAAAATGATCGGATTTCTAGACTAAAATCCTTAGGAAATTGTATCAAATATTTTAACAATTTGTATCAAATATTTTAACAATTAAGTTAGAGAAAAGGTTTTAATTATGAAAACTATGGTGAAGAGAAAAACACAGAAGATAGCTTGACAAGAGGAAACACTCAAATATAGAAGCCAAGGAGAAAAATATACCTTCAATGGTAAAGACACAACATTGAAGGTCGATTTCTAGGGGTTGTACTTGAGACAATTGTGATGCCAGGAGACAACATAAATACTAGAAATGAGAAGGGAATTGAGGACTTACATTAGGGTCTGATTTCAAGGAGAAATTACAATCATACCCCTTAACAAGGTGTGGTGAATGCACGTGACTTCACATGTGATCATCGTGCCTCCACCGGTGAATCAAAGTTGTATCCGAGCATATAATTCCTGGTGTGCATTTGTATAATCAGAAACTTCATATATAGTATTGATAACTTACTCTATATGTCTAGATTATATTCAACTCAGGAGAATAATGGCAAAATGATTATGGAACTCAAGTATATGATTTGCAATAAATTGTAAGACTTCCATATGAAATATATCCATGCCATGATTTCAACTGGAAAATCAGGATTGAAATAATCAGTCGACTACACATGATGACACGATAAAGAAAGTACCTGGTAAATGATGGGATTCACTGCAAGAAACAAATAGCATGAGCTCTACATTGAAGTAAACAGATCATAGAATGCTCACCTCCTACAAGTAAACCAAAGGAAATGTTCATAACAAGATACCTAAACACACACACACACTCAATCACTAAAAGACCAGACAAATAAGAAATGGCAAAAATGGAACACAAAAATTGTATCATAGTTTTTTAGGGGAGGCAAACTAAAAAGAGCGCCCCAGATTTGGAAATTATGTTAACTTTAGAAATAGAAAGTACAATAAAATCCCAATCTTAATAATATAAGTAACAGAAAAATCAAAGGAATCATGGAGATCTAATAAGTAGCTTAACTTTTGATGATGGTTCACCAGGCTGATGAGTCAACTGGTGGCTCGATTCAGGTAGGTTTGAGTTTGCCCAAAAGATTGCCAGGTCAAACCATCTAACAAACATCAGGATGTTCATGCAAAACCTATAAGACTGATTAACAAGAGACATTTTCCCTAGTGACAAATATAGACTCCAAAGTCTTACTTATTATATGTGTATTATGATTGGAGACATATTGAAAATCTTGCTTAGATGGAAATTTGAAGAAAGAGGTATTTATATCCATCACATAATATAACAAGATACAAACCAATAAAATAATTGTAAGGCTGAAAGAACTATGTTTGAATTCTTACAGAAGATGGTCAAACTTACCGGCTACAATCAAAGTCAAACAAATCCCGCCATGTTTCTTTGAGGCATTACAACGAGTTCTTGAACAAGATATTTCTTTGAGGCATTTCTACAAACAGGTTATTGGCAGCTGACAAAATGTCATTTGTATGAACATATGTCACCTCTGGCCCTCCCCAGTTCAACAGTTTGAACCTCCATATGTCACCCGACGCGTTGTCTAGAGAGAAAAGTAGCAACAAAATCAAAGAGAAAGAAAAGAATTAGACGAACTCGGTATAGAAATAAAAATCAAACCTTGAAAAGCATAAGACATGGCGACTGGAGCTCTTAATAGAGGGTGACTCGACAAAAGGAAGCAGAGGCATCGAGGCACGTTGCATCGGCGCTTGGAAGCAAGCAGTAGGTGGCAAGAAGTTTTGGGGGAAACGTCGACGCCAAGAAAGAAAACCCACCGAGAAGTCTCCTGCCTCTTCTTGAGGCGACGACTTCTTTTTCTTCTGATTTTCTGGCCAGGCGAAGTAATAGGGCGAAACCAAACTCATATTAAGAGGTGAGTCGGCTATTTGAGGGAAAAGAGAGATGAGTTAGCTATTTGAGGCGGGAAAGGGGAATCAGGTGGAGAATAGAGCTCTATAGGTGACTCGACAAAGGGAAGCAAAGGCATGTTGCATCGGCGCTTCAAATATGTAGGCGGATGACCAGGAATTGCATGTCTACTGTTGCCTTTATCGACGGATGACCGGGAATTGCAAGTAACGATGGTCGAAGTGAGAGGGAAGAAGTAGGCGGCGTCCATAATTTGGGCAAGAGGGAAAGGAGAAAAAAAAGGAAGGCGGGGTTTTTAATTTTTTCAGAATTTCATTTCCCCCTACTGTTACAGGATGGAACGCGCGTTCCATTAAAAATTATAAAGCGACATCCTTAGACGACACACATTTTATTATAGGTGCCCTCCGTGTTTTTTTTTTTTTTTTTTGTTTAGACACTAATTTAAGGGCACGCAATATACGTGTCCTCTATTGTTAAATTTTTTGAAGAGATGATACTTTTTTAATGTCACTCTCTTTTGCATAACATAAATCAACGAGTGTCATGGTTTGCACGTCGTAAAAGGGTCTTTTTCTTGTAGTGGCAACTAATACATCTACTCATGTTTTACCCCAACATTTTCGTAGATATAAAATACATATACAGTTTAAATCATTAAAAACATGTATAAAAATGTTCATCCAGCATAGATAGCAAGTATTCAGATAATATGCACACATAACACGTAATTTATATAAAATACTTCATATCTAAGTGTAAGCTGAAAGTAACTATGCACTCACATGAAAGGTGGTGACTCAGCACTCGGACAGCACTTCGATACTCTTAAAACAACTTTCCTTCTATAAAACCTAGTACCTATACCACTAGGGTTTAGTCTAACGATAACCGCGGCAAATTAATAGTCTGACTATTATTATTATTATATAAGCGTTAATAACACTCAATATAACTCATAATAATAGCCCAAATAATTATTTTAAGGACCTAATAACATTCCTACAATTATTTCAAAGTTATATTAAAAATTGCGTAAGCGTAGCTCACTTACAGTGGATTTTAAAGAAAACCGGAACTTTATTTGGAGTTGTGTTTCGAAACCGAAAGACTCTTTTTTCTCGGGACTCCGGGAGCCTCGAGGCTTCGTTCGGGTGCTAGGGGTTCACCTACACTTTAGGGGACTCAAAAGGGGATAGAGAGAGAAAGTTCTTACAGAGAGAATGAGTTTTGGTGTGAGAAAACCGGCTTCCTTCGCACCCCTTTTATAGGTGCGAGGCCTCGCAAGTACGCTGGGCGTAAGGAGATTACGTTGGGTGTAGTCCTTGGATAAGGCTTCCAGGTCGGATCCAGCTGGCTCACACGTGCCTACTCTTGGAGTGCATAAGAAGTGAACGTACGCGGGGCGTAGCGAAGCGACGTGTCATCATCCGAAGCGAGGACCGTGGGCCGCAAGCGACGGCTATGATCTTGCCACGTCATCGATTGAGCAACAGGCTTCGCAAATTCGAATGAAATCTTTAAAAATTCTTTTCGATCGCATACGAGCTCCTTTTTCGACGTTCTTTATATCGACGCAAAGGTGGGAACGTACTCTACAACTTTCGTTTAGACTCCGTCAGCTAATTTTGACTATATTTTAAAAGTTATATTATTAACAAGCCGTGACAGGATTGGTCCGTTAAATTCTCATAACTTCTTCATCCAATATCCGTTTTCGCCCATCTTTTTCTCGTTACGCTACTCTTAACGAGATCTTCAATTCTTGTTTAGGTTGTTTCGGCTAAAAACCGCTCGATCTAATATTCGAATTTCGGGCTGTACATTGCTAAGCCGAAACTTCGAAAAATCATAACTTCTTCATACAAAGTCAAATTTGGACGTTCTTTTTATGGTCACTCTCGGTTTAATGCATTCTATGAATTTCATTTAGAACGCTAAGGCTAAATCTCGCTCTATCATAAATTCACTATTTACGCTTCCTGGTACCGTGCCGGTTCTGTTGTGAAACTTCGACAGGTCATAACTTCTTCGTTTTAACTTGGATTTCGGCGTTCTTTATATCCCTGGAATCCTTGTTTCGACCACTACAACTTTATGTAAAGATGTTGGGCTTATCTCAAACATTATTTTTGACGCTTATTTTTATTTTTTATTAATTATACATTTATAATTAACAAATAAGCACATAAATACACATAATTCACATAATACTCAAATATTTCATCTTTATTACTTCAAAAAGAGTTATAATAGTCGACCTAGACTATTACATTGTCAAAAATGTTTAGCCCTAAAACCCGTGCGTTACATAGGTATCCAGCAGATGGAAAAGCATTGAAGCACTTTGATACAACCTACCCTGATTGTGCCAAAGAACCCATAAATGTACACCTAGGTCTTGCGAGCGATGGTTTCAACCCTTTTGGGATGATAAGTACTTCATATAGTATGTGGCCTATTGTGCTTATATTGTACAATCTGCCTCCTTGGAAGTCTATGATTGATGGTTCATTTATGATGGCTTTATTGACTCCTGGAAAAGATTCACCGGAAAAGGATATGGATGTATATTTACGTCCACTAGTAGATGAGTTGAAACTTCTATGGGAGAAGGGTATTGGAACATATGATTCTGAATTGGGATGTACATTCAACATGCATGCATAACTTATGTGGACTGTAACAACCCGACATTTCAAGTTAATGTAATAGTCTAAGTCAACCATTGTAACTAGTTTTAAAGTAATAAAGAGAAATTATTTGAATATTATATGCATTTAATTATTTTTAAAGATTTAATAAAAATGATCGTCAAAAAAATAAAATGTTAAATAAACTTCATTGGGATGAATAAAGTGGTAGAGATTGTTATAGGGATTCAGAAAATATAAAGAACACCGAAATCAGGGTTATAACGAAGATGTTATGACCTATCGAAGTTTCGCGACAAACCGGCAAAATGTTGAGTAGCGTAAAAAGTGAGTTTTCAATAAAATGATTTTTAGCCTCATATATCTAAATGATAGTCATAGAATACGTTAAACCATGAACATACATAAAAAGAACATCCAAATCTGATTTCGTATAAGAAGTCATGGTTTTTCTAAGATTCAACAAAGCAGTACACAGCCCGTAATTCGAAATAAAGATCGAGCAATTTTTATCTGACACAACCTAAACGAGAATCAAAGGTCTCATCAATAGTAGTACAACGATAAAAAAAAGATAGATGAAAACGAATGTCAGATGAAGAAGTTATGAATTTTTAATGGACTTTTCCTATCCCGACCTGTTAAAATATAACCTCAAAATAAATTCTAAATTAGCCGACAGTGTCTAAAAGAAAGTTGTAGAGCATGGTCTCACCTACACGTAGACATAAAAAACATCAAAAATGAAACTCGTAGGCGAAAGATATGAAATTTTGAATTTTGGAAAATAGAAGTACGCCCCGTGTACAAGAGTACGCCCAACATACTCGGAAGTTAGGCCTCGGATTGACCACGTTGCCTCTTTATTTGCATGCAACACGTGTCCCGTACAATCGACACGTCCAAAGTCAGGTAGCCACTACACCCGCATACGAAAATATTATGCCCGACGTAATAGGACTAACCTCAACGCATATCTCGTAGCCTCGCCACGACCGAAGCTCGAAACCTGATCAGATCTATGCCCAGCGTACCGAGGACCAGACTCCTCCTATAAATAGGATGTGAGGTCTCTGGGTTTTGTTTACAAATTTCGACCTCTTTCTCACATTTAACACTCTTTCAAGCTACTTTTAACCCCCGAAGCCAAAAAATACCCCCTCACATCCGAAGAAAGCCAGGAGCCTCGAAGTCCTCGAGAAAATAATATTTTCTTGTCGAAACTCTGCTCCTATAAAGCCCAGTTTTTCATCAGAAACTCGCAGTTTCATCAAGAAAAATCCTTTCTAGAAACGAAACGTTGCCCAAATAACCACTTGTCAAGTGAGTTCATACCCCTACACTTTTTTTTATATAACTTTTTACATGTATTAAAGGGGAATAAATACAAGTAAAACACAAGGAAACTTGTGTTAAAAATACAAACCATTATTTATGTTTTCTTACAGTTTATATAACTAGTATATGAAAACATGTGCACACAGAACATCTCATCATATAACAGTTATTAGTTCAAATGAAACATATACTATAAACTATAATAGATACAGTTTGGAATATATTCTCATTATTTTTATCCCCCTTTCAAGGTGAATAAATATGTATAAAAATACGTTTATTTTTATATATAAATATGATGAATATTTTCAAATAACAAAACACGTATATCGTTGGAAATTTGTGAGACATCGTCTTCGATATACCTACTTAGCAATACATAGAAGTCATGTTTTATAACCCGAGTCTCCTTCCGGAGAGCGTGATACTTGTATATAGATCTATATGGGATTGATGACCCCGCATCTTGGCTATTAGCTATAGCCCGACCCGCAGGTTATGGGTGACATGATAAACGGCAAGCAATCATTTGTTAGCACGGTTATGAAAACTCACATGATAAACGGAAATACGTTATTCTTACGTGAAATTAATATTCATTTATTTTATGTAATTATTCAACGCTTCAAATGATTTTATCTTCGAATAAAACTATATGTTACAAAATTAAGTATGACATTTATACTTATAGTTTTCACTATTGGAATACATAACCAAGTTTACAAATCAGCTTTAAGGAAAATATAGGATTTTTCAGGAAAATATACGATTACTACAAATAAATAGCTTACAACTCAGTTTTATAGAAAATACCGGATTTTCTGAAAACAAATGTGATTTCATCTCATTGAATGGCATATATTTTCATATAAATGTTTATGAACTCACCAACTTAAATGTTGAGATTTTTTCTCAAACAACTTTTATTTTCAGGAAACCGGTAAAACAGGTATAACCACGAGCTTTTGAAGACGGAGTACTATAGACTCATGTCTTTTAACTATTGTTTATACATTTTGGTTTTAAAACACAATGTTTTGAATATATATGTAAGCATTTATATTTTATAATTGCATGGTTGTTGTTACTTTGATTACTATTATGCAATTGTTGTGATATTATACATGACATCCTCCACCCCCGAATGTTTCCGCCATTCAGGTTTGGGGGTGTGACAGATTGGTATCAGAGCATTATTTATAGTGAACTCATTATATAAATTCATAAAATATATATAACTATAAATACAATGGGGTCGGAGTGCTCTGACTACAAGTATACTTTTAAAATATAAATATTTTATAAGAAGTATACTAACACTCAAGCATACAGAAATAGTATCACAGTAATAACTACATAAAAGTATTTGGATGTTGGACACTGCGGTTAAACCTGGATAGTTATATAATCATATATGGGATAAATATAGCCTAATCAACTATATTTATTTGAGATATAATCAACATGTGTTTGGGAGTGATGGTAGTGTTGCGACAAGTCTAAAACTTACCAAACTCTACTCATACAGAATAACTCTAGAACATAACACAATTTTAAAATACTATAGTAGTATTTTGTAATATTATAAAAAAAACTCGATTATTTCTATGCATCTTACCTTTAATATCTCGTATAGACTTTATGTCAGGATATCCTCCACCTGGAGATCCCTACTTCCTTGGTCAAGGGAATTATGGATGGATTGAAGAAGATCAGGAAGAGGATCCAGAAGAAATAGTAGAAGAGGAAGAGGAACCAATGGATGAAGAAGAGGAAGAAGAAGATTTTGATTGCACTGACACAGAACCTGAAGTTTATAACCCCCACCAACCATCCAATACCCCGCAATAGGACAAAATTTTCAACAACCAACACTAGCATGGGCCACATACTTGCACTACTGGAGTCGAAAACAAGGACAACGCCCTCCTTATGGGATAGAAAGAGGTTATTATGACCTCTCTAAAGGAGGTTCAGCCGACAGGGCTCTCCTTGTCATAGTACACCGCATTGCTTGCCAAACTGATCAGGTGCAAATTTCAATAAACCGAATCGTTGAAGTAAATGCAATTGCCCAGATTAACACTACTGATATTCATCGTCTAGATGAAGTTCATGACCAAACCCGAACTCACACCGAAGTAATACAAGGACAATTGGATGCTTCCCAAGATGAATTAAGAACACTAAGAAGCATCAGATTTCCCTGGAAAGGCGTTTAATGGAAACAGAACACTAGGGAGTAGAGTCTAGTTTTCAGTGTAGGACTTCGGATATATATGTTAATACTAATCTTATCTATGTAAAACCCAACCTTGTTATTAGACTTCTATACTAATTAGGGAAATGTAATGTTGTCAAGTTTTCTTTAAACTTTGATGCACTTTAGACGAGTAACAATGTCAAACATTCTAGCAACATTATGTATCAATATACATCAAATTAATTGACTAGCATTTTACTACATTGGTTATCACAAACGAAATTCATAAGTTTATCTTTTATTATATAAACTACTATTATGAATTGAATTCAAAACACATTCAAAGTCAGTCATTATGCATATAATAAACTAAAATTTTTAGTTATTAACACCCGACATACAATTATTATCAAAAACTTTTCACCTATTCATTGTTAATTCTTTGGCAGAAAGATGCCTCCAAGAAAGTCCAATAGAAAGAACAACAATCCACCAAATCCATCACCGCTACCACCTCCACAATATGATGTCGCCATGTTCCAAGTTGCGGTAACTGTTGTTGTAACAGCTACTATAGCACAATTTAACTCAAGCGGCACCAATGGAGGGGGAACTAGTAACAATCATTCGAACCATGGAGAAAAGTCATGGGCACCCTAAAGAGTGTTCATACAAAGGTTTGAAAAGACTTAAACAATCTTTGAAATATGTGCGTGTCCAGAAACAAGTAAAGTTAATTAAGTATGCAACATGCACATTTTCTGACAGAGCTCTTACTTTGTGGAAGAGCCATGTCAAAGCTATAACCCTTCAACTGGCAAATTCCATGAGTTAGGAAGACCTGAAAGTATGGAACATGCACCTTTGGGACTCGTTGGGCCCATTAGGGTTTTATTAGGTAAATTAGGGTTTCCTTGGGCCCATTAGGGTTTCATTGGGCCCACTTTGTCTAAGCATCCCCCAACCGAGTCAAACACAACAAGGCAAGCACACTGCCACCCGACACGGTGGCCGGTGGTGGTTATGGATTTTTCTATTATTATTTTTATACCGATTATAATTTATAGCCCAATCGAATAACACACTCACACACTAATCTAATAAAAAAACACACAACTGTGCTGTGGCAGAAGATGGTGGTAGATGGTGGCAGCCACCACCTCACGATGGTAATGGTGGCTATTCTTGTGATTACTGGCCAAACGAGACCACATACACTCTATCTATTCACAAAATGAAACCAGCCACCAACCTGGCGGTGTAAGGCAGCAGCGAAGACCCAAGAAAACTGACAGCAACGGTAATCAGCGACAGTTAAAAGTGACCGGAGCAACAAATAATGTAGTAGCCGGCGACACTGATGTTGACAATCGCATGGGTGGCGACGGGTATCGAACGGAGCTGAGATGGTGTAGGAAAGAAACATGAAAGAGAGGTAGAACGACAGCACTGGCGGAGGGGTGGCGGTTTCATCTGCCGACGATGATGTCGAGAACCACGACATCCCATGTCATCTTCGCCTTCAGCCACCACAAAATATGGTCTCCGACTGATGCGGTATCGGCAGCGGTTATGGTTCGACTCGGTGGTTTCCAACATCCACAATGGAGACAGCAACGGGGGCGCAGCCAAACCTGATAGCGGTAGCAACACACGGGATTTCATCTTCCCGCTGTTAGGAGAGGTAGTTGCTCTGGTGGTCGCTGTGGTGGTTGGCGGATCGAAGACGCAAGAAAAAGATCGGCTGGGCAATGGAGAGAGAGAGAGAGAGAGAGAGAGAGAGAGAGATGGCGGCTAAAGGGAGTGTAGTAGGGTTAGGGTTTCGGAGGGATAGATGGGTTATATACCCGATTCCTTAGCCTTTTTCCCATAATAACAAGAATGGTCCCTCCTCCTCTATTTCCTTACAAAACAAATCCTTAATTTACCCTTTCAACCCTTGCTTCAAGAATCCTTCCTAGAATAAGTCCGATATTAACTCTTTAACCCTCGGAAATCAAAAATATATCATTTGGTACCTCGAAGCCAACACCCCACTAATTGTTATTTGATTTTGGGATATAACAACATATAATAATAGTACAAATTGCTTCTCGGCTCCCAAGTTATTATTTAATTATTATATTTTAAATGGGATGTTACAACCCTCCCCCACATAAATTCTATTTCGTCCTCAAAATCGTTTCTTATCGTTCCTTACACGCCACACAACTTGAACTACATGGCGACAACTACACGCACATCCCAACCTTTCCAAGGCAACCGTAACCAACCCCCGCAGGGTTCTAAAACCTAAAGATAAACCATTCCCTTGCAATATGATCACATTTACTCGATCTGAAACCTGAAGTCTCGAGATAGTCTGGCTCCCTGATAGACCTCTCACACTAAATCATAATTGTTGAGCCCAGTTCGCTTGTCTCTCATCTAACTATTCAACTCCTTCTATTTGGGGGGTTCCAACATCTAAATACTTCTCAAACACCTGAAGACCCAATTCGACAATACCGCCCTAAACACGGAAACTATCTAAACACTGATCTACCTGAAGAAGTGTGCTGCCACACGGCTGCTTTCCAAAATATACTGAGACCTCCTTGGTTTCAATTCGTTCACCAATCATCTGAAATACCGAGTTCCACCCCGGTTGCAGAACTAAATCCTTCCCTGGAGCTCGTTGCCACTAGTTAGCATGCCACTGCGACTATAACAACCTCCTGATCCAACCGATCGGATCCATGCATCGAATCATTTCGTTACCAAATCCACGGCTAAAACCAATTGCTACCTAACCAATGGTAGCCTTACATCACAAGAAACCTTATGCAATCCATTACTTCCTTGGTCTCATAATCGTAGTGACCTTCCTACAGTCTTATCACTAGCTTAACCAACTCTACTCCCTCTACTCCCTCTGGGGAAACCCATAAACCCATCCGAGGATTTCCATATCCTCACTGCTTCACCCGAATTGGTGGTTACTACTGTCCCTTCCGCGTCCTAACAACGTACTCATGCTATCTACCAACCTAGCAAATGTTGCAGCTACACCCACAGACTTACATCACTCTAGCACTATCTGCTAACCTGGTGAATGCTACCGCTACCCCCACAGACTTACAACACTTCACGTACTACATGATCACTAGTGAATGCTATGGCTACCCCCGTAATCTTACAAAACTTTCCATACTATTACCTAATCACTAGTGAATGTTACGGCTACCCCCGTAGTCTTACAACACTTTCCATACCCATCGAACACGTACTCGACCTAACACACAACTAAACTTAATTCATGGATAGAATCCCCACCTGATTCCCCAAATTCTGCTATCAAGCACAAAGAAGACGCGGTTCACATGCTGGGGGGGTTTTTACCGAACTCCCAACTCACACAACCCTCAAACCTAACAACTACTTGGGTTGTCTTCCTTCCTGACAACAATGCGAAACTTATCCCATTTTGAAACCGCTCCTGCTTCTGAATCCCGGGATAATTCTCCCCCACTTAGATTTGACTAATTCTTCACAATACATTAAAGTTAGAGAATTCTGAATCCTTCTTACTTTCCATCGTTCGATTTGATGACAACCAAGACTTTCCAACTAGTACTCCTTTACTAGCCAAGCCCAAATGCTCACACGCTTCTAATAACTAGATGAACACTTCTTGAATCCCAGGGAAACCAATAGTCCCTAATGCTCAAATGATCCCACACCCAAATCTTGAAGTCCAAAGATAGATGCTCCAAATAATGGCTCAACAACGAGCTGCTTCCCTTGGTGCTTTCCTCACTCAATCAATAACGGTTACTAAAACCACTGAATCCAGACAATGCTGAATAAGCATGTTGTGGGACCCTGTCTGCAGACCTCCCATTTGATACCTTCTTCCTAAAGTGCTTCAACAAATCTCACGCCCTCGGCTCTAGAAATTCTATCATTCAGGATCTCGCACCCTGACTTACTCACCAACTCGATCATCCACAACTAAATGGCAGTAGCTGAAATAGCCTTTTCCCTAAACCGGGTACAAACTACTCCCAAGACATAGTCTCCAATTCAAAAAGTGCAATGAATTGCACAATCAATCCTTACCATCAGATGCAAGAGATCCAAGGTTAATTGGATCTTAAACTCCTATCGAACGAAATGGTAATCGTTTACGCCTCACAATATACTCATACCACATCGACTAACCTACATGCACTAGCATTGAAATACTATTGCCAGCCCCTGCGACTAACTGACTCGAGCTGGAACACAACCTGATCCTGGGTCCCAACTCCCAAGTCTACTCACTCCTTCGAGCTCGAAAATTGAAAGGGGACAATCCTTGCCTTGTAAAACGATAATCCAAACCATCATTCAACCATTCCCCTTTCAGCTGCAAAACCCCAGCTGAACATGCTCATCACTCCTTTCCGGAGTCCCTACGACTCACATTCCGGCCTCGAGCAAACCCCCGAGCCTCAAATCTAGAAACTCATGTACTAGCCTCTCTCGTTCAACCTGCGGAAATATAATGAGTACAGATCATCTTCCTGATCCCAGATAACTATAGCCCCTGCTCATCAGAAGACGTCCCAGTATAAAGTTCCCACCAATCCTCTTATTTATATTATTAACCACGTATAGTTTAAATTTTGTAGCAATATGCTGAACAAATGAAACATAATCGGGGAAAACTTGCTCACGATCGATAGCAAATCACAAATTTGCCATGGTACACTATCAAATTAATTCATATTTGAATTAATATATTCAAGAAAAATTCTTTTTTACCTTTACTTATATTAATCTTTATTATTTGCAGTCAAATAAAGAGACTCAGATCCCCCCCCCCCCCCCCCCAAGCCCAATCGAATTATATCATAAGTTGTATTTTCATCCTATAAAGAAATGCATAAATGATGAGTCACGCATTCAATACGTAAGAATGATTTCTTGACTAATATTGATTTTTAGTTATAATATATTGATATTGCTGTTATATGTTATTATAATATGTTTTTATGTTGTATGAGGAAAATATTCTCCAACTCAAGGATGAAGAATGCGCCAAATTAGTTTCGGCAGGAACAAGCATTACTCAAGAAATGGAATACGACATAGAGAAAAAAGTCATTAAAATTGTTTATGCCAAACATAAAACATTACTATATGGATGGGAGGCTTCAGTTGGACCTGGTATGAGGAAAAATATATACATCTCTTATCAACCGCAGAAGCATCTCAATTAGCCTCAAAAGATGAAGAATATATAAAAAGTACGAGTGTTGCACTTGAGGAGGAGGTTCAAATAAATGACGAAGAAAATCAAATAAAGTGAGGAAAAATGTGAAAAAAATGTTCTAGATTAATATCTCAAAGTTCCCGGATTCTCAAAACATATTATGTCCACCCAATTAAGATGAAGCCCATGCGTACGATGACATAACAGATCTATCAGAGCAAGCGTAGAAAGCGTAACATTCATGACTGTTCATTAAAATTTGGAACTTCTTTCACGTATCGTTTAGTTATTGACTAGTTTCATAGAGATTTTTGTTTGTTCTTTAAAATTTGGATATGATGTCTAAATTATGGTTTATTTATTTAGTACTAGTTCATTTGGTGTATTAACAACAAATGCATTGTTTATATTATTCACTATAAATGTTAGTTAAAGACTAAACTTTAGTTTGAAAATGTAGCTTTTACAACTAATTATTAGTAAACATGTATTAATGACTAAACGAATATCATATTAGTAAATGTTAATTAGCCTTAGAAGAAATATAGTTAAGACTAATGACATTGTATCTGAGAATGATATTTAGTCACAAAAAAGCAGGCTAGGGACTGCATGACATTATCTTTGAGACTGGTATTCAATAACTGAAAAATCAGGTTAGAGAGCAAATGACATTGCCTGAGACTGATATTCATGTCACTAAAAATTCAGTTTACGGACTAAATGTCATTTATCTGAGACTAACATTCATTTGCTAAAAAATCAGGTTGGGGACTGAATCAAAATGTATCTTGGACTGATATTTAGTAACTAAAAAATCAGGTTAGGGACAGAATAAAAGTGTATCTGAGACTGATATTTAGTCACTAAAAATCACATTAGAGACTAAAGATGATAGTATTTAAGACTGATATTAAGTCCCTGAAAGATGCTATCAGGGAATGATATGAATTGAATAAGGATTTGAATGACAATATTAGAGACTGAATGATATAGTATGTAGGACTAATTTTTACTCCCCAAATGTTATTATTAGAGACTGATATTGCATGAAATCGTGGAGTTAAAGAAATCACATTAAAGATTGAACGAGATAGTATCGAGGACTCATTGTCTGTCATTGATACTTTTACATATTAGGAACTGATTTTCAGTCCAATATATAAAAAAATACGCTATCTAGGTCTAGCTTGGGACTAGCAAAATCAGTACCCGATTCATATTAGAGACTGATTATTAACCATCAAAGACTAATTATGTCAGTCTCTAATGCCCCCTTTTCTTGTAGTGAGTAATGCAAGCATATTGAATATATATATATATATATATATATATATATATATATATATATATATATATATATATATATATTAAATTACTAGGATAAAAAATAGAGCATGAAGACTTGAAAAAATGGTCAAATTTTGAAATGAAGTACAAATTTGTTATATTGTTGTGCTGGGATTGAGGTTTTTGTTACTTTGTGGGACGATCCGATGCAAGCTTAGATGTTCAATTGAGCCAATATATGTTCGAGTGTATTTGTTGCATCCCTTTCCTAGTGAAATCATGGGACAACAACATAACACCATGTAGTTTGAGAGACATAATAAGTTTAGCATCGTGTACCATATTTATCTAGGAAAACTTATGTAGTAATTGTACCTTAGACTAATTTCTTTAACCAATAAAGGTTGAATTTAAATTCCATTTCTTAAGCATATACATTTTTTCTTTTTAGGTTTTTAGTTGTTTAAAAAAATGAGAAATATTGAGTGGAGACCGAAGATATTGAAGAATAAAGAGAAATTGCCAAAAGTCAAATGGGTATTTTATTTTATTGTAATTTTTCATTGTAGTTTATTTTTCTATATGTATGTTTAGGGTCTTAATAAAAAATTACCTTGATGTTATGAAAGATTTCTGCGGACAAAGGGATGCATAAAATGAATGTGTTAAAAATAACTAGGAAATATTTATGATGATTGTGGTTATTTAGGATTAGGGAAGTACTTACGAATATTACATACAGATACATGCATCGCGGTCTCGATGTAATGGATGGGCTCAAAATGGTTTGTCTTGTACAATGTTGATGGCTAAGGTTTTTGATGTGATGTTATAATGATAATAAAATCGGTTTTATATAGGGGCAAACAAAAGTAAAGTGTGAGGTATTTTGATATTTGCATATTTATTCATATATTTTGTGCATTATCTTAATATTTTTAGCTATAATTGTGTTTATCTTAGGAAAAAATTATCTTAATATGTTTAAAATCTATTTTGTAGAAGCGAAGACATGCTTAGGATTAAGAGGAAGCAAAATGCAGAGCTGGAAGCAAGAAAATTTGATCGAGTCAACTAAAGTCAAAGAACTAAAGGATTCTGAAGCCCTCGACATGGAGATATGTAGCCATGTCGTGGTGAGGATAAGATTTGCGATCAAAGTTAATTGACTTGGAGTGTACACTAGTTTAATGAGCACCACGCCATGGAGCCTATTTGCCACGGCATGGGAAGCAGATTTTGGAAACAATATATCTATCTATCTATCTATCTATCTATCTATATATATATATATATATATATATATATATATATATATATATATATATATATATATATATATATATATATATATATATATATATATCGATTATGCCTTTTACCCTACCTTATGCTTCAAGTTATACTTGTCTTTTCAAGACCAGAGACGTGCTAGGAGGTTGATAAAGATCTAATTTCGTTTGAAGCTTAGTTTTAAAGAGATCTTAAGGCAACATACTTTTAAAACATTGTTTACTTTGTTTTTCATCATGCTTTTCAAAGTGAACTTCGTTTTTTATTATTTATTTCCAGTGGTTATGGGCTAAAATACCTAACTTCTGTTTAGAGTAGAGGATTTTAGGACTATGCTTTAATTTATTGGATTATGGATGGTTGCTAGTTGCTTATATGTTATGATAGCTTGATAAAGATCCTTTTGTGTTAATGATAACTCCATTTTTTGTTTATTAGTGAGTTTCACTGAGATTAGATGATCATTTTGTTTTGGTAAACATGAATCTTACGAATTTGTGATCACCAAAGTTATAAGACTAGTGTTTTGATCATAAACCTAGGGTTAAATAGTAAAATAGGTAAATTAATGTGAAAGGAAATATATGATGATCATTCATGTATTGAATTGATGTTTTTATCCATTAATGTCAATCAATAGTTCAGTTCTAGAATAATTCAAACTTAACACTAGTATTCTTGTTTATTTTTCCACTTGATCAATGAATGAGTGAACTTGTTTTACTAAAAGATTAGTCTTTTGATCATAAATTCTAGGCAACTTAGGAATTGGTAAGCAACAACAACTTAATCCGTTGCACTTTCCAAGAAATCAACCATAGGAGTAAAGCGAATCTTATCTAAACGGAAGGCTCGGTACAAACAAATTTACATTTAGTGGCATAATTTTTTTGTGCAACTATATTTGTTTTTAGTGGCATATTTTATGTGCCACTGTAAATATTAATAGATTTACTGGCCCTTAACATTTTTTGCCACTCATACTCATAATAATTAATGGCATAATGATTTTAAATTCCATTAAAAATTATTGATTTTGTGTCATACAAGTTATTATATGCCACTAAAATTTTATTAAACTTTTATCAGGTTTTTTATACCATTATAAGATTTTGTTTTCCCCTCTCTAACGAGCGGAAAAAATTGTTGAGGTTGATCGTCGATATATCTTCTGTCAGTCACAACTCTGTCTTGAAATGGAGTTTTCGGAGATTGTTTCTCTTTCTCCACCACTCTCTCTTGAAATGGAGTTTACGGATATTGCAATTGAGTTTGGGCTTAAGGAATCGAAAGAAAGTCGTTTGTAAAGCCATCGAGCTTCGTTGCATCTCTGATCTTCATTTTAACTCACCAGATGTCGGACTCGTAAGTAGGTAGCTCCTGGCATTACTAGAAAAAAGACATAATATGGCAGACATATGTAAACACACTCCAAACTTCTTATTTGTGTCGAGGAACTACCACCTCTTGGTGCAATTTCTATGGCTTAAATGAACCTTCCCCCGTAGCTTCGATAAATGTATGCGACCCTATCTACAAGTTCATATGATCAATCACAAATCCACATGTGAGTTCTATAGGTAATAATCGAAGGTTTATTTAGTTATGCCAATTTTTTCCTCTGATTTCATGATTGATCCGCCATGTCGACTTTTTTTGCTATAAAATTGATTTACTTTTGACTTAAGATGGTTGATCCTCTTTCTGAATTGGATGGTTGATTTCGTGATTGAGCCCCCCATGTCTAGGTATTATTGCCTAAATCTCCAAAAAAAAACTTTTCAATTTTCTATCAGGAGTCGGTGTATGTACAGTTTTGTTTGCTAATGGTTTTTATGCAATCATTATATAGATTAGGATTTGTTTTTGTATTTATAGGTTGGGCTTTGAAAGATGTCACCGGAGGAGACGAGATTGGGGTACTTGTTTGAGGATTGGCCAGACACTAGTGTTGGTGATGATGAAAAAAAAAAAAGTTAATTGTTCGGGTACTTGAATTTTTGATGGTCTTAATGTGTGGTCTTAAGAATGGTTCTAAGATTTCCTAAATTGGTTTGAAATATTTATTTCTTGAAACATTCATGAAGAATTTTGATTTATTGGCATAATGTAGCTAAATATCTACTTATTGCTACTTACAATCATCTCATAGTAAATTAAGCTTTAGCTTCTATTTTCTAAATGGTTTAAAATCCTTATTTCTTGAAATATTCCTAATTTTTATTAGATGTGCTTACGTATTGTAATATAACTTTGTATGTTGTATTTGTTGGTGGATGTTATGTCACATCAGAGCTTATTGATTCGATCTTACCCATTCAAAACTTCATTTTAGGTTATATTTGTTCTTTGTATTGGGGATCTCATGAATTATGAGCATTTCTTGTCTTATCAGAATTTTTTTTGTTTGAATTTGATGTCAATGCCTTAGTTTAAGTTTCATCATGTTTGGAGATTTCACGTGCTTAACCATATTTAATATTTATATTATTACAAGTGTACATGTATGTAGGTCATGTAACTCATAAAAAATTAAACATGGATAATAGTTGCTCCTTATCGGTAGTAGGTACCAGCTGCCCTAGATTCTCTTAATGAATTCTATTGAACTCTTATTTATATTAGTTGATTGGATGCAGTTACCTAAACTTAATATATTCAAGTTGTTTTCAATAAAGTCAAAAATTAATGTGTTTTTGGAGGTAATCTTTAAGTCAGTTACCAAAACTTACTTTTTTCAAGTTGTTTTCAATAAAGTCAGAAATTAATGTGTTTTTGCATGCAATCTTTAACACACCCTGCTGTAATACATGGGAGTACTCCTATAATACTTCCTCAAGTGTGTGCACATATCTTTTTGTCATTTAATTCACTTGTTTTTGGATTTAATTTGCTCATTTTTGTTGTTTCTGAAATATCTCAATGTTGTTTTATTCTTTTCCTTTTTCCTAATTTGTTATAGCCACCACGTGTTTATTGTATATTGATAAGAATTATGTTGAGAGTTAAACGTTAACACTTTTTTTATTGCGATTGTTTTCCACAAAATATGTATCTAATATGGTTGTTCATATGAAATAAAACATTCAATTTAAGAAGCATTGCTAATTTTGAATGTTTTTGTTTGTGGAACAGGGTTATAGAGAAGATGAGGGTTTGAGCAAGTTTTAATTCATGTATCATTTACTCATGTTATCAAACGTCATACTAATGTCGTTAAAGGACTGGAGGAGGAAGGTATATTACCACACTCTTTTCTTGCCTCTTGTGTGTATGTGTTTTCTTGATCATAGTTAGTACAAATGCAACATGATCAACTATATTGTGGATTTGCATAGGTAACAATTATAAAACATATATAGTTTAAGACATATCTTAACTAGTTCCTAACAATAGTTGACCATAAATCCATGATTAAATCCTAATTTTCCAATTTTTACATCTTTTAACGTACATATATTGAAAACAAAATTATAAAAATGAGATTTATAGAAATACTATATGCTTTTAGCCCCCTCCTTGTTTATATGAAGCCCATAAAAGTTGTCTCTTTGTCAATTAATCAAAAGGCATCATATCTACAAATTACTCTTTTGTCTGGTACTTTGGTATCATGACTTTCAACCATCACTGTTACATAAATATTATCAAATCTTTAAAAAAAATTGAAATATATTTATTTTTAAATTGTGTTCTTCGTCATAATTCTTATACAGTTGATATTTATCAGCAATCAAATCAATCATTAACCAAACTTTTTGTGATGAATTGCAGGAATCGACTTGATATAAGGGAATTGTCTATTTAATTCGGATGTGCAAGGCTCATCCTTCTTGTTCAATGAGTGGTGTTGGGAAATATCGACATGTATTTTCTAGTGACAAATATATATTGTGTAGTGAGAATATCTTAACTATTTTTTGAAGTTGTTTTTGTAAATTAACATCTTTTTTTTTTTTTTTTTTTTTTTTTTTTTTTTTTTTTTTTTTTTGCTT
The DNA here is from genome assembly GCF_052625555.1 of Lactuca saligna. Taxonomy (NCBI): domain Eukaryota; kingdom Viridiplantae; phylum Streptophyta; class Magnoliopsida; order Asterales; family Asteraceae; genus Lactuca; species Lactuca saligna. The sequence goes on from NC_136425.1 coordinate 70,437,269, forward strand.
TATTTTAGGTTTGTATCACCAAGAATGCAATTGATGATGCCATGGAAAAGCTATTGGCTGGTGGGTAAGTTACTAAAATGCTTAAAATCTTGTCATTTGTTAATTTCTTACAAGTTCTTGGATTATCATTAAATAACTATTGACAGATTTTATGTAAAATTTGAAGGTATAAAGTTAGGCGAGTGGAACAATTGGAAACATCAAAGCAAGCAAAATTAGGGCATATGATGTGAGTTTATGACTTAAATGTATTTCCATTTGTGTATAAGTGTCATATTTTGTCATTTGTAGATAATATGTCATTATTTGTTTAAATATTATGTCTCTAAATGTTCACAGATAGTTCAAAGAAAATTAGTGTGTTTAAACCATCAACATTGATTAATGGCTACATTGGGCACAAGTTGTTCATCTTCTTGCTACAAAGGAGGTATATTCTTTTCAGTTATATAAATTTATTGTCATTGCCAATACATTACTATTATTTAAATATAACCATTGTCATTAATCATTACATTTGTGTACAGGGTATAAGAAGTTTTGATGATGATTCTACTACATATGGATTTGCCTTTATTGATTGTGTTGCCTTATAGTTTTAGGTTGGATCTGATGATGCTTCATATACAACATTAGACTTATTTGATATTTACTTAGACTTTGGTTTAATAGAATTCAAAATATTGATGAAAACCAATGAATTATTATTATTTTCTACAATTAAAATAGTTTTTATTTCATATTATAGAGAAAAAATATTTCGTTGTAAGTAGAAGAAAATCTAAAATCACATGTAATTAGCAATTATAAATATATGCCAAAAAATATTTTATTGTATTGTGCAAATACAAAAGTACAACTAAAGGCAAGATCAATTTTATAACTACATGAGTTTTTAGCGGCAAAAATTATGTGTCACAAAATAGTTTTTTGTCTACCATGGCAAATAAAAAAATGTCACTAAAACACTAAAAATTGCAACGTCAAAACTGAAAAGTGTTACTAAAGAGTTTTAGTGGGAGCATTTCTAGTAACAGATTCTCTTTGAGACATTTAGTGACACTTTTTTGGTATTTAGTGACACTTTTTGTGTGCCACTAAATGACATTTTGTTTGTAGTGGCTCCTTAATATCTTGTCTTAAAACTTAATTTTGATTGCTTTTTGTTAGTTAATCTATTTGGTGATAATTGCTTTTAAGTAGTATGGACTTGCAAAACCAGAAAAAATAAATAAATAAATAAATAAAACCGTCATTTACTTTCTTTTAAATTAGTTAACTTTTTAGCTGTTAATCATTCCCGTTTCCCTTGTGTTCGGCAACCTACTTTCTTACTATATATTACTGTTCGATTAGGTACGATGTCTGTTACATTTAGCTAGCTTAGATTGTTTGCTTTACAAATTAAAAACTAGTATATAAATTGTGTATCCGTACTTTTAGTCTTTAATAAAATTCTCTATTCCTACTTGTTATTTGTTTTTCTCTAATGAATTTAGAACATGTTTTGCAAGTATGCAAATCTCAAGTGATTCGATTATCCAACTCTCAGTGTGATGTGGATGGTGATTGCCATATTTATTGTCGAGTTGGTATGCCAGCATGTATCCTTAATTTTTGCATGTGTACATGGTAAATTTAATATTTATATTTAATATCTTAAATAATAAAATTCTATAAAAATGACGATGTGTTTTTTTCCAATCAAAATAATGTGGCTTCAAAAATATTTACTATTTAGGTTAAATTTTATACCAAATCAAAATTATAAGATAAAATAAAAAAACAAGACAAATTGAATTATCAAGGTAATTACCTTTTCGTTTTATTCATATTTGGGTAACTTCTTTTTTTGTACACATCTACGTAATGAACATTTTCACATATAACTGCTGCCAGCTATAACTTGTAATAGTCGGTCATATCAGTCATATGCGAATACCTCTAACAAATTGGTTACCTAGACGTGCAAAAAGAAAAATTAGTCAAGTATAAATACAACAAAAAAGGTAATTAAGCTGAAAAGTGAATTTTCCATTCTATAAAGGAGTGGCACAAAGATATTTGGTTTATTATCCTGATAAAGGTGTGACAAAGAGATAAAAGCAAAGCAATAACACGGGAACATGGACCCATAATAATTCCAATAAACCAACCACAAATAAAAAATAAATCAATACATAAAATCTTAAAACTAACGGAATTACTTCCTAAAGACAAGGACTAGAACTTGGAGTTTTGAGCCTAACTATTCGACATAAATATATGCGAACTAAATCGTGATTTTCTGTCAAATACCCCCTACCATGGCGAATTTTCCAATTCTTGGATCGCTAGATTTCGTACGCTATTTCTGAAAACATGAGTGAGAATCCAAGAAATAAACCTTGTTGTGGTTGCACACCTGCGAGTTGCATATAACCACAAAATTAAATCACCCAATTTTGTTAGTGATCCATCAATAAATCTAGTCGTGTTCTTGACTAGCTGAATATTGATCGGATTCATTGTCTTCTTCTTGAGTGGCTGAAGATTGCTCGGATTCATCAAATAACCGGTCCACACGCAGAATAATGAACATGATTAACAGAATGGTGATAAAAATATGGAAGACAACCATCAGCGGAAGCATGAGTTGTGGGTTATTGTTGAAGCCGGGAGGATAGAAGCACCAATAACAAGCAAGGGCACATCCAGTTACCTGAATAAACTACAAGAATAACAATAGGAAGTTTATGTTATCAAGACGAGGGATTCAGAACAATCAAGTTAAGGGGAAAACATGTTATAAACTGAAAGTTGATGTCATTTTCTCTCAAAAACCGAATTCACATGTCATGCCATGTGAGCAAAAATGAAAGAAATAACAAACGAGAAAAATATATTGATCTGCTAAACATAATATTCAATTACCTTTATTTTTGTATTTCTGGATATAGGTCTTCTAGCAAGTTTCATCATCTTCCCAACCATACTTGATGTGAACTTCAAAGTTTTATCTAGAAAAAATGATTTTGACATCTCTGTGATGTTGTAAATTTCCTCCTAATATTTTTTTTACATAAACAACAGAGCGAGATTAGTGAAATCCAAATATCACACTACTACTCATAACCAAATCAGCATGAAGTACCACAATGTTAAATTAGATTATAATGGTTTAGTAATTTTTTCACTTACGTGTGCTTGTAATATTTGATAGAAAGATATTTTGTATCATCCTTAAAAGCATCGTACGTATAATGCCATAGGAATGGGGATTTTAGAGAAATATCAATGGATTTTGAATTATAGACATATTTGGTAACCCGTTGAGTTTGTAAAATTGGAGAGTCCATTGTAAGAATTGTTATGATCAATTCGTGTTGAAAAATGAAATATTAGGGAAAAAATGTACCAATTCAGGACCATGGATGATGCATCTAACAGTTTTCAACTCCGTAAATGATTGATTCAAGTGCTTAGGTCGACCTGTCTTTCTCCATCCTCGTACCTCTGTAACAATGTGTCATAAGATGAATTCTCTCTATTTTTAGCATAAGTTTGATGAAGAACAGAAATTAGGGTTTAATGAATCAGTAGAAACAAAGAAGAGATTGTACGGAAGACAAAGATGAAATTGAACTAATTGATTTAAACGATAACACAATCTTCAAAGATTGCCCCGAGAATCTCCCTCTCTCTAAGCCGAAAGCTTAAGAGCCAATACAAAAGTATTACACTACCAAATTTCTAGACAATCTGGACGTAAGCCTCCCTCCCTCTTTTATTCTAGAGTAAATAACATGAATCGTCCTTTGTGTGCATAAAACACGTTTAGTCATTATTTTCAAAAATTAATTTTTAAATCTTGTAGGTTTCATCTGAAATGACAATAATGCCCTTCTTTATTTCTTTTTTGATTTATTTTTAGTTTGTTTGTTACTTTCAATATAGAAGAACTAAAAAATATGTGGACCGCCACACCAGATTACCCCCACCTTCAACCTAACCTTATTTTTATTAATTTTAAGTGTGTTCTTGAATCTTGAGCATCAACCACTATAACCGCCCAAACCAAAATCAGCAACCCCCTCAAGCTTCTCCGACAGATCTCATGCCGGTCCAAATGTGTATGGGGCCTTGGGCGGAAAAAAATACCCCACAAAGACAAATATAATAAAGATTAAAAAAAATATCATTTATTTTTCAGTATAGACGTGTTCTATTAGTAATAACAAACAAGTCAAATTGTTTATCTTTTGAGCTAATTTGACTTTGACATCTCCACCATCAAAGGTTCTTAAAAAGTTCAACCATTACATCTTTTAAGTTGAAGAATGATTTCAAGTTCAACTTTGGGAATTTCAAAAACAATTTCAGATTTGCAGATCTCAATAGGTTGTTGAAGATTTAGTTCTTGAAGGTCTCGACTTGCATACGTTGAGACCTCTGAGTCTCTGTGACATCTTCCTAGCAAACCCATCTACGCCGCCTCCATCCCTTTTTGATATTCATACATGTCCCTCCGATGGGGTCTGATTTGGGATCCAACTTATTGGTTGGCTATCGATGATGACTTTCGAGGTGTAGAACGGCAGTAGTTTTAGCTTACAAAGTGGTGGCGACTTCTGAAATTCTACCAACGCTGAAACTTCAACCACATTTGGAATCCCCACATCAACCACCGGTGAAATTACGTTACTCTGTTAGTCTTCTTTTGCAGTCAGATCTTAGAATTCAACCACGTTGACCAAATTGAATCTATCTGGATGGGTTTTTTGAAGCTCGTCTGAGGAAGATAATAGTTCTGGAAGACAACCTCGCCGGAAAAAGATGACCTTCCCGGTGGTTCTGCAGAGATGAAAGAAGAAGAGAGAAAGAGGGAAAGGTTTTCACGTTCCAGCTTCATAGATGTGGGGTAGTGGGGTGAGGTTAGGGTAGAGGGTAGGAGTGGGGCCATTTCCTTTTTTAAAATTATAAATAATACTTAAATTAATTGAAAAATAAACATACAAGGGTATTATGGCCATTTCAGATTTCGCACGGACTAAAACCATAACAAAAATGTCTTTTAGGGATGAAAACTACAAGATTTAAATATACACAGGACGGTCTAAATTAATTTTTGAAAATAGGGACTAAACGTGCTTTTTGGCACCTGCAAGGAACGATTCATGTAAGACTATTGGATTATTATTATTTGGGCCTAGTACTTAATGATTCCCATCAAAATTTAACTAAAATGCTGAGAACTAGCTTGACTAAAGGGACATTACATACCTGTAGAGTCTATGGTATCACCAACTAAAATTCTAAACCAATCAGGAGCCTGTCTATCAACCTCCATTAACTCAAAGAAATCACGGCGACAAAGATAGTAAGCTCCTGTGCTTAGTTGAAATCGGGACAAATCTCCTCCAAGAATTTCTACCCATCCCTTGTTATTTTTCAAGTTTTCTTCAGCTTCTTTATCATCAGTGTAAACAAGGCTCACACCACATTCATGTACGTCCAATCCACTCATTACAGCAATAGACATACTAACTGTATCTCCAGTGTCCAATGTGTTTCCAATTGGCCAATAGCTTAACCATATACCAACATTACCAAATTCAGGTTTGCCAAAGACTCTGGGGTTGTACATCAAATCAACACCATTGGTTGTACTGATTTTACAAAACCATGTCGACCAATAATCATCGGATATTGTGTACTTAAAAATTACATTAAGTCCTTTGAGCTTCTTATTCCTGGGAAATGAAGGCAACTCAAAGGACAAATAGGGAGATTCTGATACATACTTAGGCTTCATGTTTGGATCCTTTATGTCTGGAAGAGATGTGCTCATTATATCGAATTCATACAATATCTATGCCATGTAAACACTAGAATTCAGTCATATATATTCAGTTTGTAGGTAGAATCATGATGTACTTATGTGTGTGTGTGTGTTTGAGAGAAAAACAGTTTACCTGGACACAGGAACTTCTGCCTTTAGTGAGCTCATCATCACCAACAAGGCACACCTCTACATTTTGATATTTCTTTAGCCACTTCATGTGTCCCAAATCATTTTCTTCAAGCTTGACTAAAGGAACTAATTTGATAAAGCCTTCGATTTCAGACAAACTAATGCAACCTTCATAGCCAAACTCTTGTAATGTGAATTGAGGTGATTCGAAAGTTATTCTCTCCAAAGCTTTACAGTCATATACGTACAATTCTGCAAGTGTATTTGGAAGACACAGAATCCATTTAAGTCGTGAGCACAAAGATAAGTCAAGGACCCGTAGGTTTTTCAGATGATCATAACAAGGGAGGAACTCAAATAGACTATTGCCTAAGTTCAAGTACTGCAATGATGGTTGAAGGCTGAAAGTGAGAGGAAAAGAATCAGTACACTCAAGATAACAATCCTTGAGGAATAATTGGTGTAAAGAATATGGGAAGGAAAATGTAGGTTGTTCTCCAACTGCTCCACCAAAAGTAGAAGCTACTAGCCTTACTAACAGGTTTGTATGCTCCCTTTTGCACAAATTTTTACACCCTGTCATGTTCAGTAGTGCAAGACTCGTCAGTTCTCCTATGGTCTCACAAACACGAACTAGACTTTGACAGTTCCAAAGAATCAAAGTCTCAAGATGAGGAATCCTGGACATGTTGCGGATTTCTATTAAATTGAATGAGTCTTTAAGATTTAGAATCTGCAGTGATTGAAGAACCTGTTGGGAAAGTAAAAAAAAAAAATTATGTGGCACTCAGTTTCTGCATAAAAGGCCATTAAAATTCAAAAAGAGGATATTGAATTTCCTACCACGGGTGGGTCGAATACTTCCAAGTTGCTACAGCTCATGTCTATAGCCACCAAATTTCCCATGAATAAGTCGGATGGTATGGTTGTTAAATGGAATCCAAGCCAGCAGAGCCATCTTAAATCTTCCGAAATGTTCTCGTATGACCCGGTAAGTTGCACAAAATTTAGCTGGAGCAATTTTAGTTTATCCATCTTTTGAAGTGCATCTGTCTTGAGGTGTGATGCCTACAAAATTACAGTGAGAAGGGATAGTGATTAAGCATAAGTAAGTTCATCAAAGATTCCATAATTATTAGAATTCAATTCCTTGAGTATCTATTGATAATTATCATTTTGCAATGCTTGTGTAATGGTTGGGGTTATAAACCAATTCCTATTAATGAATTGGAATGAGACATATATATATATATATATATATATATATATATATATATATATATATATATATAGAGAGAGAGAGAGAGAGAGAGAGAGAGAGAAAGAGAGAGACAGAGAGAGAGAGGGTTCAATTGAGAAAAAAAAGGTTGAAAATGGGGGAATCATTGTCAGCCAATCATTTATTTTTGTCGTAAAAGTCTCAACGTACCGGCGGAAATGGGAAAGGAATACACATGTGTTTTCCAACGAAACATATTTCCTTAAACTATGCTAATCATTACCTTAATATATACAAAAACAACATAGTTTTTTTGTTTTTTTTTTTTAAATTTTTAGAAGCTATTTTTATCAAAAAAATGATTTTAAATATACCAAAATTCATGAGTTTTTATTCTCTACAAATAGGCATCCATATTGATATAGTTTTAAGATAAAATAATTTTTTTTTTATATTTTCATCTATCGTTATTCATAAGTAAATAAAAATGCATCAAGTTTTATTACAATACATTTGTTATTCACTTATGAATAAAAAGTATGATTTTTTTTTACAATTTAAGTATCATTAATATATGAATATGTCAAATAATAAACATAGTATATTCATATTTTAACATTGGACGATGCATTCACATGTGAGTATTAACATAATATATTCACTTGTAAATATTAGATGATATATTCACTTATGAGTATTAAATGATATTTCATATCTCCATATTACATAGTATTACATGGTATATCACATGTGAATATTACATAGTATATTCAGTTTTGAATATTAGATGATATATTCACTTATGAATATTACACAGTATATTCACATATGAATATTACAAAGGTATATTCACTTATGAATATTTGAAGGTATTTTGACAAATATATATAATTTTTATATGTTATTCACATATGAATAACATACATACGTGCATATTTGTTTTGTGTTTTTAATAATCATATATTGATTCAGGTGACAAAACATATTCATATGTGAATATAACGTGGTAATTTAGTTTATGCATTTCATCAAACAGTTGGAGTGCAAACAAGTTAACTATTTTAAAAATGTTAAAAACATCAAGTTATCAATTCCAAATCATCATATACTTCCGATTTCGACTTCAGATGCGACATCCTATGTCTAATCGATTTCTCATTTTGATTTTGATTTCCGAAAATCCGATTGGGAACCAGTGAGTACCGATTCTGAGTCCCTTAATGTCGACTGTGACTGCGAGTCTAGAACTCCGATTCCAATTTCATGAACAGTGAAGAAATTCCAGTTTAGTTGAAGAAATCTGTATGGTTATTGAAGGTTGGAGGAAATTTTTTGATGATGAACGAACTGTTATCAAATTATCTATAGTTACGTATTTGAGATTGAAAGTTATTATGATATTTATAAGTTTGCCATCGTGTCTTTTATGCTTAGATTAAATAAGTAGCTGAGAATGATTCCCCCATTCTCAACCTTTTTTATTTTCTCAATTGAACCCACCTATATATATATATATATATATATATATATATATATATATATATATATATATATATATATATATATATATATATATTACATCGTGGTACTTGTATTAGATAATTAGATAGTAAATTATTCAATTGTATTATGTATTTATCTCTCCTTTATTATAGGTTATTCTATATATACACTACAACCCACACAAATTAACGTGTGGTTGATTTACTAAAATCTACATGGTATTCCTTGCCTTGTTCATTTTGTTTGCCTCCCTTGGAATCGGCTGTTCAACCACAACAACCTCCAACCGATGCACCACATGATCCTTCTGATCATCATGATCATTCCTCTAATGCTGATTCTTCTGATAATAATGATCATTCTGATCAAGATCATCATGACGTCGACATTCATCCACCATCTCCAATCCCTTCCACGCATCCGTGCACTCGGTCCAAGTCTGGTATTTTCAAAAAAACGACATATAGCCGATTGCACATCACTCACCAACCATGTGTTGCATGTTGCTTTCCTTGCTACACCTCAGCTTAAAGGGTACAAATCTACTGCTAAACATCCTCAATGGATGGCCTCCATGCATGAAGAAATTGAGGCCTTACGTGCAAATAACACTTGGACCTTAGTGCATTGACCCTCTCCCTCCAACATTGTCAGTTCTAGGTGGGTCTATCGTATCAAGTATAACTCGGACGGCTCAATTGAACATTTCAAAGCCCGTCTTATTGCTCAAGGTTTCACCCAAATTCCTGGACTCGATTACTCTCATACTTTTAGTCCGGTTGTCAAAGCCTCCACGATTCGCATTATTCTATCTCTTGTTGTCTTAAATACATCGTGTTTACATCAGTTTGATGTCAAAAACGTATTTCTGCATCATCATCTTACTGAGATAGTTTTTATGGAGGATTATTGATCGTGAGCTTCCTAATCATGTTTGCAAACTAACTAAGGCTCTTTATGGCTAAAAACAGGCCCTCGTGCTTGGTTTCAATGCCTTAGCACCTTCTTGCTTGCCAATAGTTTTTTCTATAGTCGTGCTGACACTTCCTTATTCATTTTTTCTCGACATTCATGCATCATGTACCTCGGTCACTTATACGGATAATAGTCTCTTCTTAAACCAGTCAAAATATGCTAAAGATATTCTTATTAATTTAATTGACTCTAAATCTAGTACCAACACCCTTGACTACTCATAAGACTTCTACAGCTGATGGAACACCTTTTCTTAATCTTACTCTTTATCAATCCCTAGTCGTAGCTCTCCAATACTTAACGATTACTAGACTGGATCTCTCATATTCTGTGAATCAAGTTAGCACATATCTCCATGCACCTACTGATGCTTATTTTCGGTCTGTGAAACGTATACTACGGTATGTAAAAGGCACCGTCTCTTTTGGCCTTATTTTCAGATGCCCTCAAAGCAACAACATTCATGAGTATTCAGATGTTGATTAGGCTTGTTGTCTTGAGACTTGCAGGTCTATTTATGGCTACTCAATTTTTTTTTGGTGGCAACTTAGTCTCATGGAGTGCCAAGAAACAACCAACCGTATCGTGATCTAGTTGTGAGTCAGAATATCGGGCCATGGCGAAAACAACAGCTGAAATTGTTTGGATAACTCATCGTTTACGGGAACTTCATGCGCTACAACCTAATCGCCCTACCTTGCTTTGTGACAACAAAGGTGCCTTATTCATGACTCAAAGCCCAGTTGCTCGCAAACGTGCTAAACATATTGATCTCAATTACCATTTTGTTCGCGAACTAGTTGCTACGGGAAAACTTTACACAAATATCGTACCAACCAAGCTTTAGGTGGCATACATCTTCACTAAGAGTCTTCTGCGTGCTCAATTTGAGCACTTTCGTGCGATGCTACGCCTTAGTCCACCACTCATTCGCTTGAGGGGGGATATTAGATAATTAGATAGTAAATTATTCAATTACGTATTATGTATTTATCTCTCCTTTACTATAGGAGTTTATTGTTGTAATCTATTCTATATATACAATACAATACAACACACGCAAATTAACCGGTTTATTTACTAAAACCTACAACTTGACTCAAGTATACCCATAGACGTATAAAAAACAAGATGCAAGAATTTTTGGATCAACTTAAAGAGCTTCAATGTTTTCGTTACATATAAATAACAGGCATTAGGTTTTAATCATGTATTACCTTGAATGAGCGTTGTTCTTCCTGTAACATTCGCTTGTCAAGTGCTAGACCTTCGATTGTATTTGAACCCTAAATAGGAAAAAAAAAAGAAACTTCAGAATTAAAGATAAACTAAGACAATGCTAAAGAAAAAACAAGCTTCAACAAAGGAAGCATCTCACCTTTCCTTTTCTCAGAAGATCATAAGAATCCTTATTAAGCCAGACTCTACTACGTTTCGAAGGGTCTTTGGGAGATTCTTGATGGACTATTCTTCTCCCCATCTCTTGAAGCAATGGGTGCATCATTAGTTTCTTGTTCGCAGAAACAGACACAAGGCATCTGTTGGTTAGTATTTTGATCCCTGATACAGCAGAGTAATCATGCTCCAATATCTTCATCACATAATCTATGTCTTTCCCGACAAAGAAACAAGCAATATGCAGAAACAACTCTTTGTTAGATTCATGTGGCAAAGAGTTGTAGCTCCTGATAAGTACACGTTCAATACCAACATCAATATCTCTTCCCAGTAAACTCAATGTACTTTTCCAAAATAGGATGCTATTATCCTGTGCTAGAGAGGAACCCAACACTTCTAGAGCCAACGGATTTCCTTCACAATACTTCAATACCTGTTCTGCAAGCTCCTCGTAACCTTCCATCAGCGTTTTGGATCCGAAGGCATGTCGACTCAAAAGCTCTAATGATTCATCATCATCCAGTAATTTCATTTGGTACTCTTGACACCTCCAAGACCTAGACTCAAACCATTTACGTAGATTGTTTTCTCTAGTTGTTATTATAATCTTGCTTTGTTTGTTAATATGCCCAGATCCCAGTAAAGCTACCAACTGGCTCGGTTCAACTATGTCATCTAGAAGAATAAGTGCTTTCATCACTTGTAAGGCCTCTTCAATCTTGAATGTACCTTGACAAACGCTGGGTATTTTTCTCTTCTTTCCTCCGGAAATATCTACAAAAAGTTTTTCTTGTATCTGAAGTAGATCATGTGGTTCTTTAGATCTACTACCGATGTCTTCAATAATACTAATGCTTTCAAAATTTTGGCTATTTGAGTATACAATGTATCTTGCCAATGTTGTCTTCCCACTTCCTCCCATGCCATAAATTGTTAAAAATTCTGCATTGGATTCGGTTAACCAAGAATGGATATCCTTGTATCGAGTAGCCATCCCTGTTAAATTGATTGGGAGATGGACTTCTTTACGATCCAGTTTATTGTATATGGTGCCAACAATTTCCTTTATAAACTCTGTTTCAGGCCTGGAACAACACAAGAAAATGATGTTTGTTAGATGATGTTCAGAGATTCTTTGATAGACATGAATGAAGATATTAAATAATTAACTTTCCTAATGTCACATACTACTAATATATGTATAAATTTGATCCCCTTAATGTTCCACAAAGAAATCAAAATTCAAATAAAACATGATCAATTAAAGTATTTACAATGGCATACAAGATTTTTTTTCACTTTAACTAAATATTCAACTGTAAATAAAAAATAAATCAAAATAAAACAAATATTGATAAAGATTAAACAAAATTATTTAAATCAAAGCCCTTATAGTCGAGTTCATAACCAAACCTTACTTAGCTCTAGTCAAGAGTGAAACCTGTATGTGGTGTATCAAGAAGCATTAATTAAGCTGTTCACTTCTTGACATAAAACGAGGAAATCATCGCCTATTTGTTCTTGATTACATTTTTTCATTTATTTCTAATTGAATTACATTTTCAACTACTCCTCCGAACTTCTATGAAACAAATATCTCCTAAAAGTTCAAAGTTATTGACATATTTAACCACAAAAAAACTGACCTATCATGAATACGATATGTAGACCAAAATTTGCCAAAGGTTAACACCAGTTACAGTCCAATAATTGAATAAAGTACTATCCAGTTAAAAATGGATATCAGTAAAGATTAAATTAAGAACCGATAAACAAACATACCCAGACAAAACCATGCCGGCCAAATCAGCAACCTCCTTAAGAGCTTTCCTCCACAGGTTGACTTTATCATTTGTCCACTTTGAAGAGGCTTTGACTTCGATTTCGAAGGTTTCATTTTGATTCCTCACGTCAGACGGATCAACGTGATAAAAAATTGGTAGAACGAAGTGATTGCGCTCCCTTCTTTGTGTGAGAATCAACAGAAGCTCGTCTAGGCACCAAGTGGACGTTGCATAGTTTTTTGACAATACAACTATTGAAGCCCTGGACTCTTTAACTGCACTCTCGATCTCTGGCTTCAGGTGTTCACCTCTGTTGATTTCTTCGTTATCCCTAAACGTATAAATTCCAGCTCGCTTTAATGCGTAATAAAGATGATCTGTAAAAGAATCACGAGTGTCTTCGCCTCTAAAGCTTAGGAAAACGTCATATCTGTAAGCATTAGCAGTAGGAGAAGCCGTAGTGCAGGAGGATGAACAGGAAGCCATTGAAATTTCGAGAATGGAAGATGAAGTCTTGGTCTAGCTGTATGATTAAAAAGGAGAAAAAAACGTGGGCCTCGTTTAGTAAAAGAAAATTTTTCAATAATGCAAAATGACACCACCCATCAACACTCTACTGGATATGATAAGAACCAACATGAAATTAATTGGCTTGGGTAATAGAGATTTTCGATACATTTAAATAAACCGGTTGTTGCGAAAATTAAACGGATTTCGTTAGTGTTAAAACTTAAACTCAAATATGAATTAGATATAACCTGTTTAATTATATATAATTGTTTATAAATTTTATATTTTTAAAAATATATTATATACTATAAACTTATAATGAGTCAAACTCAATAATTAAAATTAAAAATGAATACAAACTCTAATTATTTCCATACTATGAATTTTGTTTTTCCACCTCCAAGTTTTGGTGTTTCTTATTTTCTTTTAGCCTCCTCATCTTCTACTTTTCATCCTTTAAAATTATTTAACATACCATGATACAACATATTTATAAGGTCTAAACTTTAAGATGAAACCTAGCACGAAAATAAATAGGTTGACACAACACGACACGATAATTAAACGAACCAGGTCTAACATATTTTCAATCCGTTTGATGTCATGACACGATATGAACCCGACATAACACCACACGTTTTGCAGGTCTAACGAACAATGATATAGGTGATTAGCGGTCAACAATGTTCTACTTTGTTTGAAAATAAACTATCATTTTCTTTCTTATTCATTATAATGAAATCTCTATTAAAACCTACTATTTTATTGTCTTTTACAAATAAGTCCCAAACTAAAATTTTTTTATGAAAAAAAACATAAATTACTGGTAAAAATGACAATTTGACAATTTTTTTCCAGTTTACCGGTTGCATTGCTGACGTAGACGCCTAGTCAGCAAATAAGCTGGGAAAATTTCCATTAAACTCCCATTATTTTACCATAATTTACGAATAAGTCCTGAACTAAATTTTGTTTATTAAAAAACATGAATTACAAGTAAAAATGATGATTTGACCATTTTTATCCAGTTTATCGGTTGCATTGCTGACGTAAACACCTAATCAGTAAATGAGCAGGGAAAATCTCCATTAAACTCACATTATATCACATTAATTTATGAATACGTTTTATTTATGAAAAAACATGATTTACGGATAAAAGTTATGGGTTTGACCATTTTCTTCGTGTAACACGCATCTTATCAGTTTCATTAGTGTGTTCTAATTGGTGTCCAAGTCCAAAATTCTATTGGGTCTTCCTTTATCTGAAGTCTAATCATGAGAACAAAAAATAGTGAAATGTTTTTAGTTATTGAAATTTAATGTTTTTTGGTTTTAAGTTTTCTTTTGTGTATTTCAGTTTTTGGTTCTAAGTTCCTTTTTATGTCGTCCTCATCGTTCTTTCTTTTTTTATAATATCAAGACTTTTTATTACTTGAGATCAAGTAAAGTTTAAGCTTGGGAACATTTGCCAGTTGTCATTTTATGCATCATTTATGTTAGTTTTTACTATTGTCTTGCATCATATTTTATGTATTTGTGTCTGCATTAGTGTAAATAATGATCAACATATGTTTTTTCACCAAAATACTCAAACTGCTCATATTTTTATGTATATTTCATGTATTTTGGAGAGCAGCGGTATTTTTGGAGGCTTTTGGACATAGGTTGGAGCCTATTTGGAGCTTAACTTGAGCTAAAACAGCTAAGGAAGTGGAAAGTTGTAACGAAGCAGCTAAATCTAAAGAAACCAAGTCCGAAACACTAAAAAATAACAAACATGGGTTGTGTTCCACTTATAGAACTTGACAAGAATTTAATTATTTTTGTAAAGACTGGAAGTTGTGATGGTCATACACCACCTGACGCGTAAACATGGGTTATGTTTCCAAGGTATGATTTTGTTGTGGGGCTATTTTATAATTTAGGAAGAAATTTTAGGGCTCATCAACCTGTTCCAGCCAAACATGGTCTATCCACCCCAAAATAGGATGTGTTTGGTGCTTGTGTTTTGGAAAAATGTTGAAAATAGCAACCTACTTCATTAATTTGAGTCGGTTGTAATTTTATGATAGAAGTGGCACGTTTAAGGCGTGCACGATGCGCTCGGAGCCTGTGTTTTCTCAGTATCCTTATCAGATGCCGCCTATTGCCTATAAATACTCTTCATTACTTCCAGATGAAGCATAAACTTTTAGAGAACCCTTTTTATACGATTTTTTTTTTCTGATTTCTACCTTTTTCTGGAGATATATGAAGATCTAAAGATTGTGGATTGACTACCTCAATTAGTGTAGTAAAATTTTATTATTTACTTTATTTTATTTTTTCATTTTTGAGATTGTTTTTAGCTATGTCCAGGTAAATCCCTAATTCTCAGTTCTATAGAGACCCATACTTTTTATGTAACTAATTATTAGATTTGGTTTCTTTAATTGGTGTTTCTATCTAGTGGTTTCAATTTTGTGCATCATAAATGTTTGATTTTTAATTCTTTTTAGAGTGATTACATGGATTAGGATTAAGTCATTCTAGTTAAACAATTGTTAAAGTCCATAATTATTTTAGTCAGCTAGTAATAAGTAACAAGTATAAGATTGGTTATGTGTTGGAATTTTAATTATGATATAAACTGAAAATCACATATTTTTACGCTTCCGAACTTATCAGAACTATTGAATATTGTTAAGAATTTTACATAGGTCATAATGTTTCTTTTCTAATTAAATTATGAGCTTATTTGATTAACTTAGTAAAAAGTTAGGATTGACTCAAAAATCTTATTTTGGTTAATTATTTTGGTAAAAAAGAACTTGCTATAACTTACTAATTTTTTTTCAATACCATTTTAGATATAACACTTATTAAATAACTATATTTGGATTAACTGCACAATTAGAAGAGTTCCAACAGAACTGAAATGCTTTTTATTAATGAATATTCTTAGTCTTATTTCATTACAATTTTTAGTTTTAAATTATAAAAAAAACCCTTTATGTATATTTTCTATTTTTACTAGTATGCGCCTTACGCAAAGAGGCAATGACTATTAGGTTGTGTTTCTAAGGATTCAACCATGGTTCTATATGTTATCAGTTAGTGCAATCAAATAGTGAAATATATTTGTTTAAGCATAAACAGCATTGGTGTGTTTACCAGGGAATTTAACATGTACATACATTCTAGGATGTGTTCTCATGTTAGTCCCTCATTATATCCATATGGTATCGGCTAAATGATGTATGATGACACTAAGCGATTTTTTAGATAATTCTTACTATGCACAAGTAGGATATGTACCCTTTATGTGGTATTCGTGTGATGGTTCATGAATACCTAGCCTATGATGTGACTTGGGAGATGTTTGTTTGGAATATGCTCGTTCTTGCATCCTCAACATTAGTTGTATTTAGAATACGCTCTTTCATAATGATATGTTGTATGTTTGAAATATGTTCCTTCTTACTCAAGTCCTAACCATAAAATTTATGAGATTGGACTTCTTGAGAAAGACTTGGGTTTCGGTATAACCGAATGGTTCATAAAATAAATGGTTTTATTTTCTTATCCCATTCATGTACTAAGTTGATCTTTGATTATTGAATAACTACCAAATGGTAGTTTAAGGTAGTTATTTGTTTTGGAAAGTTGATTGGGTCATTAAATCCCAACTTATTTGCTTTGGTTTGTTAAACTTGATCTGGGTTATTAAATCTCAACTTCCTTGAAAATGCTTTTTTAAACTTGATTGGGGTATTTAAATCCCAATTTATTTGTAATGGTTTTGCCTAACTTGATTTGGGTCATAAAATCTCAACTTATTCAAATAGTCTTGTTAAACTTATTTTGAGTAATTAAAACCTAATATGTTTGAAATTGTTTTGATAAGAATTGGTTCATGACATCCTTTGGAAATGATTTAAAACCAAAAAAAAAAAATAGTTTTTCAAATGACGATACAAGTAATCTAGATTGTTATCTTCTTACTCAAAATGAATCTACCTCCTTGTAATCTCACTAGACAAATCCATTGTCTAACTTGTTTTTACATATGATCGGGTTGAAGATAGAGTCAAGAAGTAGATGGCATTACTTTGGATTTTGAAAAGATCACAACTTGAGTGGTGAGCTTGAATAAGTGTTTTTGATACATTTACTGTTAACAACCTCTTTGCTTTAAACTTGAAAACTTTTACTCTTTTGGACAATTTAAACGCCACAAATTTTATTTTGAACTAATTTGGATTTTAAACTTAAAATATTTGCTTAAGGATGTTTTCATCTAGACCATAGAGATTGGTGTTAAATTTTTAGTTTCATAATTTATTAGTTATTTGATGAAATAATTAATTAAGAAATATTTTTTTTTTGGTTTATTTTGGAGTCAATTCGTCATCAAATTATATTTGTTGAATTATACGAGGAGCCAGAAATATAGTATGCATAAATCATAATACTTATGAGTAGCCAGAAAGGTAGTATAAAATTATACCAAGCATATATGAATATAGAGTACATGTATGCACTAAAAATATTAGAGGGGTCTAATCTATTTGGAATTTTTTTTTTTTTTTTTTTTTTTTTTTGTATACGCATACTATTGTTTTACTTGTCTTTGTACACTATGAGGATGCCCCCACACATTGGGCTATTATAATATGCTTAGCGTCATAAGTTTTTAATTATGGTCATAAAGTTCTTATACTCACAACTTTATATCTTTATCATGATAATTTGTTACTTTTAGACATACATTTGAACCTAAAAGTGTGACTATACGAGACTTATTGTCAATTCTTTTTACATATCCCATGACAATTGGTTAGTTTAGACACATTAGAATATAAGAGCACGGTCATAAGAGAGTTATAGTTACATTTTTTTTTATCTTTATCATTACAATTTGTTACTTTTAAACACTCATAATAATATATAAGTGTGACCATAACTGACTTATAGTGACATTTTTTAATCTTTATCATACGAAATTGTAACTTTTAGACACACATTAGTAGTAAACTATGATAAAAAAGATTACTTATAGTCATGTTTGATTATTTTATGATGTGGTTAATACATTCTACCATTGCCTTTTTGTTATGGTTTATTGATGTGACTAATTCCAGCATTATGTTTAATCACATAGACTAGACTTTATGTGATCCTTTTGTCATAGAAATGGATTTACATGATCATAAATGTAACTGTAGTCTCGGTTAATAACCGTGTCAATATAAATGTAGATATCAATCACAAAACCATGACAAATTATAACATTTGACCATGATGTAAACTATGATAGGTGATTGCCATGATTCTTATGAAAACTTATGGGTAAGGTGTGAATATCATTTGCAATGGTATGGTTATTTAGCTAAATTGTAGCTAAAATAATACTTCAATCTTATAAATGACTTATAACCACATAAATAAATAAAACTATTGGCTAAGTTGTTTTGAGAAAATTATAACCAAAAGTGGATTTTTTTACTATTATTATTTATTAAGTATAGAAGGCTTCATTACAAAGGGAACCTTGCTAGAATTTGAAGATTCATTTGCTAGAAATGGAAGTATTTTATTACAAAATGATGTCAACACTCATTATATTGGTACCCTGGATTTTTTTTTTTTTTTTTCAATTTTAGTGGTTTTATTTTAAATGCCTTACATTCCCGCTATTATATATGTCTACCCCACTGTTTGGGCTTACTCAGTTTTGTCACATAAGTGGTGAAAAAGACGTATAAAAAATACCACTTACAAATTTTATAAGTCAAATTGACTTATCAGGGTAATTATTTTTTTATTTTGTTCACAATTGGTATCTTCTTTTTTTACATATCTTGGTAACGATCTTGTTGTAAGTGTTCACATATGACTATTATAACTAGTTGTAGCAAGTTGCCGTCGATCATCTTGATTATATGCGAACACTTTCAATAAGTTTATCACCTAAATGTGTATAAGAAAAGTTACTCAAATGTGAACAAAATGAAAAATGTAATCACCATAATAAGTCAATTTCTCTTTTTTATTTAGGCAGTGAATCATAATGTTTGCAATATTAATATATTTAGTTAAATTTCTTTAAAACAATATTTATGACCACTTATGAGTATTTAAATTGGCCACGACATGTTGGGTGATGTTTTTGGTAGTGTAACTATCAAATAGTTGTGTATATATATATATATATATATATATATATATATATATATATATATATATATATATATATATATATATATATATGACACAAGATTTCTAAGGACATATTCATAGGGATGCATAAAATGAATGTTGTTTAAAATAACTTGGAAGTGTTTATGAGGATTGTGAGTATTTAGGATTGGGAAAGTACTTAGGAATATTAGAAAAAAATACATGCATTGCAGTCTCGATGTAATGGATGAGATCAAAATGGATTCTTTTGTGCGATGTTGGCAACTAAGTTATTGATGTGATGGTATAATGATAATAAAATCACTTTTTCTTGGGATCATACAAAAGTAAAGTGTGAGGTATTTTGATATTTGCATATTTATTTATATATTTTGTGCATTATCTTAAAAATTTTAGTTACAATTGTAATTATCTTAGGACAAAAGGTGCTTAATATGTTTATAATTGGTTTTTTAGTAGCGAAGACATGTTGGGATTAAAAGGAAGTAAAATGTCGAGATGGAAGCAGGAAATTTTAATCGAGTCAACTAAAGTAAAAAAAAAAAAAAAAAAAAAAAACTAAAGGATTCTAAAGCCTACAGCATGGAGATATGTAGCCACGTCATGGTCAGGAGAAGATTTGTGATCAAAGCTAACTTACTTGAACTAAAGAATTACTCAACTACTATCCTTAACAAGTTGCCATAAGAAGATGGGATATCCTACGAGCTTGATACTTTCGTGTCAATTTTGGAATCTTGCCACAAGTCATGCTCTTGCAGATTCGGGAGCTAGTGTGAATTTAGTGCCATATTTTTTCAATAAGAAATTGAATCTCCTGGAGCGAAGACCAATCCGAATGGCCATTCATCGAGCCAAAAACACGGTGACATTCCCGAGAGGTATATGAGAAGATCTTTTGGTTAAAATTGACAAGTTTGTTTTTCCAGCAGATTTGTAGTGCTCCACATGGAGGAGGACAATCAACTCCCTATCAACATTCTTTGAAGCCCTTTTCATAGCACCGTGCGGGCATTGATCGACATTAGAGATTCAAAGCTCGTACGTCGAGTTGGAGAGGATGATAGAAAAACACAGGTTACAGCAACAATGCTCTAAGCGGAAAAACTATTAACAATTAATCGTATTAGGGCACATGCAACCTAAGGGATCTATGTCGTTCACATAAAGGCAACATACTATGAATTATCAAACTACAATATCCCTAATGAAATCAGAATTCATAAAGGAAGATTACATACCTCTTGATATGTTAATGTAAGCAAATATAAAAAAAACCTTCTTCAAAGCTTTTAGAAGCGAGCACCAGAAATCTCATGTCACTGATAGTTCACACTCAACCTTGGCAACTAGGAGATTTGGAGAAAAAAGAGAGGGAAGATCAAATTTTTGGCCTTGCTTCTTAGAAAAAGGATTAGACAAAAATTATAGCTCATAGGGCCTATCGATACTTGAATTAGGAAACCCTAGATAACCCTAATTTAAATAAAATAATATTAATTCAAATTGGTAATTATCCAACTTCAAGTTTATCTACAAGGAATAATTCGGATGCCATGGAACACCCTTAGACCCTTGCACATTCAATTAATCCAATTAATTCCAAAATTAATTCTAATTAATTCTTAATTAGATATTACTATTTCTAATCAATATATTATTTTAAAATTCAGTTATTGCTATTTATGAATCATATAATAAATCAATAAATCAATCTCTCTCTAAAAATCATCCTATTAAATTACTAGGTTTGAGCACAACCCAAAAGGACTTTGCTAATAATTAAAGTATATATTAATTCAATTATTGGCTTAGGAACCCAATCCAACAGTTTCCCACTTGGATAATTCTATACCTACAATTACCAATATAACTTCTAAATTAGACAACAAGGATTGCTTCCATAGCAACTACCGGACTCTGAACTAAATAGACAATGGTCCTAAGATAAGTGATCAAATACTCCTCCGTTCTTCGATATATCGTACGTACATGATACATGGATTAGAATCAATCTTATTTTCCAAGTTTTGTTTTGCAATTTCCTGATTTGTGACGACAACATAAGACTTCAGTTGAATACATCAATTGAGTCTTAGCTGGGCCCAACACTATAAATCTACACCAAATCCTGAGGGGCCCAAAGATATCACTTTTCTCGTTAGAGCAAAAGGAATGGATAAACTTTAACTTATATGCTTGTATCCTTTACTTACCAAATCATACATGATACTGCATTTTATAACATAATATTACTGATGCGTTTTCGCAACACCAATGCGCAACCGACTTGTAAATTACAACTCATATATCTTCGTTTAAGAATATAAGATATTATCATCTCTAAATTACCCATGATATAATCCATGAAGTAATTTTCTAAGCGTGGGTTTATCCAATACTTAAATCCCCATTTCCAAGTACTCGTGGATGTTGTAGCAACACAATTGCTATGTTTAACCTCTTTACACAGTCTACAATCCAATTTATGACAATTTTAATTCACTACTTACTTCCCAAAGTATGAGTGACTTTGGAATTTGAATAATTAAATTATTCAGAAGTAAAACATGCAAAATGAAACACAAGAATAAATAATTGACAAATTCAATAAACAAGCTTATAAATAATCTCTATTATTTAAGCACCAAAAATCAATTACATTTATTTTGTTACAAGTTTCAAAACTAATCATCTAACTACTAAAATTAATATCATCTCTCAATCCAATGCTCCTAGCATGTTGGTTATGCATGACCCAACTCAGAGCCTTCATCAAAGGATCTATATGATTCCCTTCAGATGATACCCTTTTTACAATAAGGTGACCTTCTTCTATTCTATGTCTGATGTAATGATATTTTCCAAGGTTGTCAAAGTCAGTCGGTGGTAGCTCGATGGTCGATTGGCGATAAGTGATTAATCGGACTAGGCGGGGATTAATCGAAGATTAATCGGGGACCCTTAAATATTAATAAAATTATTTAAAAAATTAATATTCCCTAAAAAACTAAGTATTTGAAAAATTGAAATTTTAAAAATTTAAAATTTTGAAAAGTTTAGTTTAGTATTTTAAAATTTGAAAGCTTAAAATTTTGAAATTTTAAAATGTTTGTGTAATATTTGAAAATTAAAATTTTTTGAATTTTTTAAAAATTCCAGCCTATGACCGCCCAGAACGCCAAGGCCGACTTTGACTGATTTTGACCAATTTCCGCCAATCACCCTAATTGTAATCGGTTTAAGGCCGCCAAATGATTAGTCGCCGATTAATCAGCCGCCAAGGTCGATTTCTGCAACACTGGTATTTTCTATTGATATGTCTTAACTTGCCATGGTCTCTCGGATCTTTAGTCAAAGAAATTGCACCTTCATTATCATAGAAAAGTTACAGTGGTTCCTGAATGGTTCGAACTACTCCAATATCTCTGATGAAATTCCCCAACCAAGCTGCTTCCTTTGATCCTTCACTTGTCACTATGTACTATGATTCACACGTAGAATCAGCCAAAGTGTCTTACTTGGAACTGTTCCGAGTAACTGTTCCATTATTTAATGTAAACACCCAATCAGATTGAGAACAAAAGATGTCTCTGTCTGTCTAAAAGTTGGTGTCACTATACCCGGTCACTCTCAATGTATCACTTCCTCCAAAGACCATAATCTTATCCTTTGTCCTTCACAAATACTTGAGAATGTTCTTCACTATTGTCCAATGAGCTCCGTCGAGATTTCCTTGATAATGACTAACCATGTTTAAAGAAAAGGACACATCAAGGTGAGTATATGTCATAGCGTACATGATAGATACTATAACTAAAGCATAAGAAAATCGACTCATATCACCTATCTCCTCATTCGTACGTGGGCTTCAAGTCTTACTCAACTTGGCATTGCTTTGAATAGGTATCTCTACTTCTTGGAATTTTCCATACTAAAACATTTTAGTACATTGTCCAAGTATTTACTTTGACTAAGTTCAATTAGTCTTTTCTTTCTATCTCTTAAAATTCTTATCTCGAGAATATATGCTGCCTCTCCTAGATCCTTCATACAAAAACACTTTCCAAGCCAAGATTTCACTTCTTGCAAGGTTGGAACATCGTTTCCAATAAGTAGTATGTCATCAACATATAATACTAGAAAGTTTACTATACTCCCACTAGCTTTGACATACACACATGACTCATCCACAATTCTAGAAAAACCAAACTCTTTAACTTTCTCATAGAAGCAAAGATTCAAGATGCGAGATGCTTGTTTCAATCTGTAAATGAATTTCTCAAGCTTAAACACTCTATTAGGAAACTTCGCATCAACAAAACCATATGGCTGACTCATGTAAACATCCTCAGCCAACTGCCCATTAAGGAAAGCAGTTTTGACATCCGTCTGCTAGATTTCATAATCATGAAAGGAAGCTATGGCAAGCATTATCATAATAGATTTTATCTTAGTCACTGGTGAGAAGGTCTCATCATAACTAATCCATGGGCT
This sequence comes from Lactuca saligna, assembly GCF_052625555.1. Lineage (NCBI taxonomy): Eukaryota > Viridiplantae > Streptophyta > Magnoliopsida > Asterales > Asteraceae > Lactuca > Lactuca saligna. The sequence goes on from NC_136425.1 coordinate 70,461,293, forward strand.
TTGAGTGAAGCCCTTCGCAACCCGTCGTGCCTTGAATCTGTGCACATTTCCATTGATGTTAGTCTTCTTCTTGAAGATCCATTTACAACCAACTGTCATTTGACTAGGTTCTTGATTAACCAAATTGCAAACTTGGTTGTCATACATGGACTTGATCTCATTGTCTATTTCCTCATTCCATTTTAAAGCCTCTGGGCCTGACATTGCTTCCTTGTAATTAGTTGGTTCTTCCAAATTTACTAGTGTATGATCACTGATAAACATATCACCATCTATAGTTATATGGAAACCATAGAACTCAAGTGGTATGCTAACTCTACTTCAACGACAAAGAGGTAATGAATCGTCAAGTAACTAATCCTCTGTTTGAGTGCTAGTGTCTTCTAAGGTTCCTTCATTGGTTGAATCTTGAATATCTTCAAATTCAATTGTGCTCACATTGTCCTCTTTTCATATGAGCTCTCTCTTGCGAAAGACTCCTCTTTATCCTACAAAGACCATGTTTTCACTAGGTCTATATAACAAATATCCAAAAGAATTTTGAAGGTAGCCAATGAAAATACACTTCTCGCTTCTAGCTTCTAGCTTTTCATGAGTTTCTCTTCTAATAAAAGCTTCACAACCCCAAACTTTGATATGGGCTAACGAGGGAACCTTCCATGTCCACAACTTGTAAGGTGTATTGTCAACCTTTTTAGTAGGGACAAGATTTAGGATATGGGTGGTTGTCTCTTAACCACACTATTAATTTGTGGTGTCCTAGGAGGATTCAATTGTGAACCTATTCTACATTCCTTGAGGTAGTCATGAAACTCAATACTAAGATATTCTCCTCCTCTATCAGATCAGGGCATCTTTATCTTCCTTCTTAATTTATTCTCGACTTCATGTTTAAACTCTTTGAACTTTTCAAACGTTTCTGATTTATGTTTGATTAAGTAAATATAGCCATATCTACTATAATCATCTTGAAATGTTACATAAAATAGATTATCATATCTTGTACTAGATTTGAAGGGTCCACATACATCTATGTGTATGAGGTCCAACAAACCTTCACCTATTTCACAATATCTAATGAAAGGTGATTTTTTCATCTTTCACAAAAGACAAGATTCACATTCATCATTTAGTCGTAGGTCAAATGATTCCAACATTCCATCCTTTTGGATTTGGACGATGTGTTTCTTGTTATGTGCCCAAGATGACAATGTCACAAGCATGCCTTGTCTAAACCATTAGACAAATTAATGTGAAATACACTATTGCTTAAGCTATCAACACTATTGAATATTTCATACATACCATTACAAGGTAAAGCTTCAAATACTAAACCACCATTTTATAAACTAAAATTGAACCATTCAAATCATCAAAAGAGTAACGAAACCCTTGTCTGAACAATGCATGAAACGAAATAATGTTTCGCGTCATTTATGAAAAATAGAAACAATTAATCAAATATAAACTAACATCACTACTAAGCATAAGATGATAGGTCCTAATATTGCTAAAAGAAGAAGATCACCTATTGCCCAAGATCAGATTCATCCTTCCATGCTCCACTTCTTCACTTTCTCTTAGTCCCTGAAAATCAGAACAAATGTGAAAACAACATCCTATATTAAGTACCCAAGACTGAGTTGATGGTGAGTTATTAGATTGAATAGTGTATATACATGTTGATGTTGGCTTCGCATTGTCATCATTGATGTCTTGCAGGTACTTGGGACATCTCCTCTTCCAATAGCCCTTGTCATTGCAATAGTAACAAGTGGTCTCTTTGGGGTCACTAACAGTTGGAATGTATGCACTGGGCCTCGCTTTTGGGCCATTACTAGATAACCCAACTTAGGCATTGCCCTTCCAGTTAGTTTTAGGAGCATTCTTCCTCTTCTTCCATTTTCTTTTCCCAATGGCGAGAACTGGAGCACTAAAGGAATAGTAGGGGCTTGATTCTTTCCTTTCATTCCGACTCAGCAATGTATAGCAAGTTATGAAGTTGGGCCAATTTGGTTTCTCTGTTGTTGAAATGATAGGCCAAAACGAATTGATCATAACAACTTGGTAAGGAGTTCATGACCATGTCAAAGGCTAACTTCTCGTCGGACTATACATTGAGCCTAACAAGGTGTTCCACGTAACTTTGCATTATCTGCACGTGGTTGCACACAGAATCTCCCTCTTCATCTTCTAAGCCATGCGTGCTTTGACCACCTCCTATTTCTCTTGATGAGCTTTCTTGTGGTACTTTTCCACAAGGTCATTTTTCATCTCATAGGGCCAATCATCCTCATAGAACCTATGCAATTCGGTGATCACTGTAGCGACCATGGTGCAAGCAACTTTTGTTGCATCATTGTAGCGTTACTTGTAGGAGGCTAGTTGTTTTGGAGTAGCAATGGCTTCATCAATCTCAACAAGTTTCTCTTCAAGAACATAGTCTTTTCCCTCAAATGGAAGAGCCATCTTTATATTATGCACCCAATCATTGTAGTTGGTGCCATCAAAGATCACCTTTGATACGATCAAGAGTAGGGAGAAACACGAGTGATAGGTAGATGACGAATGAGCAGAAGAATTAGCAAGAATAGACATTTATAAAGAAAAGAATAGTTTTAGTTAGATCACAATAATCTTTAATATTTTAAACCATAATAAACAATTAAGTCTAAGATCCAAAATAACAATTCACACCTAAGAATAGGGATGATGTAATCTTATTAGGATTTTATGAAGGTAGATAAAAGCATTCACCAATTTCAAACTATGAAATTCCTAGATCATTTGAGATTCATTGAATCTGTCAATGGCATGTTTAATCTTAGATTATTCTCTTCTATTTGTGACTGGGATACCGAGGATCAGAAACAAGATGTGAATACCCATACAAAGGTGCTTGGCACTCCCGATATCATTTATCATCTCATATTAATGTGTCGGTTAACCACACGCGTTCCATTAATCAATGATAATTTTCGAGATGCCTATTATTACTCTTTATAGTCACTATTAGTGTGTCGGTTAACCACACGCACTCCACTATCTACAATAAAGTATAATGTGCAATTTTATAGATTAGCTACTTTTCACATTTTCCCTAAAGTAACTAAGTGTGGGATATTATAATAAAAAAATTGTTTAGTTACTTTTATAGCATTATATTTATTAAAGAAGTTAATGTCCTATCAAATTCGTTCTACTAATGACCCTCCACCAAACAAGGAAGCGGTGGGTGAGAGTGGACACCTAGTAAACTACCATTTTATAGGTAGTTTCGTTATACCCCCCCCCCCCCCCCCCCCCACCCTATAGTTCGGCTTCGTGAGTGAGAAATACTAGTGATCCGACTGACTTATTCTTATATATATATATATATATATATATATATATATATATATATATATATATATATATATATATATATATATATATATATAAGAATTATTCATATGTATAGTATAAGGTTTATTTTAAACAATTTTAAAATACTAGGTATTTGACGTTAATAATTAAAATTAATTAATATCTAAATTAATCATTTACACATTTAAAAGAATTAATTATATTAATCAATTAAATAATTAAAAAACTCAAAGATTTATTTCCTAATTAATAGGATTTTATTTAATTATTAAATATGCAACAAATTTGGACTTGTCAGATAAAAAACAGATAATTACCAAATAATAAGCATACAAAACAAATTAGGCAGATAAACTCAAAAAAATCAAAATTTTCAGATCTCACATCGTAAGCATCAATTCTCATGTCACGAGATGCAAAAAACCAAAAATTGTATTTGTTCAATTCACTAATGTGCAATTAGATGAAAGACAACAATAGGCCCTGATACAACTGATAGAAAACATAGGTTACAACAAAAATGATCTAAGCGGAAAAACAATTAACAATTAATTGTATTAGGGCACATGCAACCTAAGGGATCTATGTCTTTCACATAAAGGTAACTTACTATGAATTATCAAACTATAATAACCCTAATGCAATCAGAATTCATAAAGGAAGATCACATAACACTTGATATGTTATTGTAAACAAATCTAAAAAAAACTTTCTTTAAAGCTTTTGGAAGTGAGCACCAGAAATCTCGTGACTCTGATGGTTCACACCCACCTTAGCAACTCGGAGATTTGAAGAGAAAGGAGAGGGAAGATCAAATTTTTGGCCTTGGCTCTTAAAAAAGGAGTGGCCGAAAATTGTAGCTCATAGGGCCTATTTATACTTGAATTAGAAAACCCTAGATAATCCTAATTTGAATAAAATAATAATAATTCAAATAGGTAATTATCCAGATTCATGTTTATCTACAAGGAATATTCCATATGCCCTTGAATACCCTTAGAAATTGTCCACCCCTTCCAAGGAAGATTTTGGAAGCTCTTGCTCAACTATTGAAGAATTATAATTAGACCCTTGCACATTTAATTAATCCCAAAATTAATTCTAACTGATTTTTGATAAATTCTTAATTAAATATCGCTATTTCTAATTAATATATCAATTTCATAGTATATAAATAAATTAGTTTATTTCTATTTATTAATCATATAATAAATCAATAAACTAGTCTCTCTCTCTCTAAAAATCATCCTATTGAATTATTATGTCTGAGGGTAACCTAAAAGGATTTCGATAATAATTCAAGTTTTTACTAATTCAGTTACTGGCTTAGACACCTAATCCAACAGAGGATGCCATAACATTTGGTATTGATCGAGTAACGAAGCACTAAAATATAAGTGATGACACAGTCTTTTCAGTGGATACGTTAGATTCATATTTAGTGAAAGAAATGCAAGGGTGGAAAGAGAATGAATCAGAAGGATACATGACTCTGAAGGAGGATGATTTTGATGCCAAAAATAACCTCGAAGAACTGGAGAAGCTGTTGGAAGAAAGTGTTTATGAAGAAGAGAAAAAACATTCTGAAGAAGCCCTATGGCCTCACCAAATACATGCAACAGTGTGGGAGTCAAGAAATTTGCAATTTGACGATCAATAATGTATCCCCACAATGTGGGAATAACAAGCCCATGTCTGGCCACTGAACATAGCCAAAAATTAGAATTGAAGCCCTTACCCGATCATTTGGAGTACGCTTTCCAAGAAGATAATGAACAAAAATTAGTGATCATTACATCTGATTTGAACCCTAAAGATAAGGAGAGATTACTAGAGGTGTTGAAAAATCGAAAGAATGCCATCGCATGGATGATTTCTAATATCAAGGGAAAAGTCCCTCTTATTGTTCACATAAGATCATCTTGGAGGGAAGCTTGAAGCCAATGGTACAACCACAACAAAAACTGAACCCGAACATGCAAGAGGTGGTGAAACAAGAGGTAACAAAGTTGATGGATGTCAGTATAATTTACTCAATTTCGAATAGCCAATGGGTGATCGTGGTTCATGTTGTTTAAAAGAAAGGAGGGATAAGGGTGGTGACAAATGAGAAGAAAGAGCTCATTCCTACTAGGACAGTAATTGGTTAACGAGTATGCATGGATTCTCACAAGTTAAACAATGCAACTTGCAATGACCATTTTCCTTTACCTTTTATTGATCAAATGATTGAACTTTTATCCGATCACGTTTTCTATTGTTTCTTAGATGGCTTTTCAGGTCCCTTTCAAATACCTATTGATCCTAAAGACCAAGAGAATACAATTTATACATGTCCAAGCAGGAATTTTGTTTATCGTTGAATACCTTTTGGGTTATGTAATGCGCCAACCACTTTTCAAAGTTACTCGACTGCTATCTTTCATGAAAAGGTGGAGAAGTTCATAGAAGTCTTCATGGAAATTTTTTTCTATTTTTGGTTATTAATTCTATAATTGTTTATCTAACCTTGATTTGATGCTTGCAAGGTGCAAAGAGACCAACTTGGTATTGAATTGGGAAAAATGGCATTTCATGGTTACAGAGGGAATAGCGTTAGGAAATAAGATTTACAAGGAAGGGATAGAGGTAGATCAAGCAAAGGTCGACATATTTTGACTTTGCCACCTCTAACAAACGTAGGGGTGTCGAATTTCTTGGGTCATCCGGGATTTTACCACTGATTTATAAAAGATTTTTCAAAAATAACAGGACCATTAACCCAATTTCTTTTAAAGATGCTAACGTCGATTATTTTTAATGATTATTTGAAAGCTTTTGAACTTCTTAAAGAAAAATTGACAACCGCCCGAATCATGATTGCCCTGGACCCGTACCTTCCATTTGAGTTGATGTGTGATGCTTGTGACTATGCATTAGGAGTAGTTTTAGGACTAATGGTTGAAAATGGTTTCCAAAGAATCCACTATGCAAGAAAAACACTCAACCCGACTCAAGAAAACGACACCACCATGGAAAATGAACTATTAGCCATTGTTTATGCATTTGATAAATTCACCCTTACTTAATATTGTCTTAAACAATTATGTTTACTGACCATTCAACCTTAAAATATTTGTTTTAGCAAGTAAGATGCAAAACCAAGGTTGATCCAGTAGGTGTTACTACTTCAAGAGTTTGACATCGAGATAATAGACAAGAATGGATCTAAAAACATGGCACCCGATCATCTCTTTCCAGACGAGTACTTAATGGTGATAGCAGGAGAAAAACCTTGGTTTGCGGACATCATGAACTACCTTGCAAGATTTTACATTCGAAAAGGTCTTTCCTACCATCAAAAAAGAAGTTATTTTCTGACCTTAAGTACTATTTTTGGGTTTAGCCATATCTATTCCAGTTTTACGCTGACGAGATCATAAGAGTATGTGCTTTTGGGAAGGAAGTGAGAGACATATTACATCATTGCCATACTAGACCTACCGGAGGACATCATGGAGTGCACTACACGGGAAAGAAAGTATTTAATGATGGATTCTTTTTGCCTACGATACACAAGGATGCAACTACCTTAGTCAAAGAATGCGACTTGTGTTAAAGATCGGGCAACATCTCTTTCGCAATGAAATGCCCCAAAATATCAATTAAGTCTGTGAAGTGTTTGATATTTGGGGAATTGACTTTATCAGACGATTTCCAGCCTCACGACGTGAAAAGTACATACTAGTGTGGTTGACTTCATGTTGAAGTGGGCGGAAGCGCAAACTTTACCCACTAATGACACATATGTTGTCGCTAATTTATAAAAAAAAAGGTTATTTTCTCATTTTGGCATACCTAGAGCCTTAATTAGTGATCGGGGAACCCACTTTTGCAATGAACAACTTGCAAAGGTGTTACAAAAATATCGTGTACACCATAGTTTTGCAACACCTTATCACCCTAGGGTATAATTCAACCTAATTTACACATATGTGCCTTGCTTTGAGGCCTCGTCCTGGGGTATATTTCAACCTGATCAACACATATGGACCCCGCCCTGGGGGTCTATTTCAACCTAAACATACTGTAGTGGGCCCCCATAGGGTATATTTCAACCCAATCATACTATAATGGGAACCGCACTAGGGTATATTTCAACCCAGCATACAATTACATATAAACCACATAATAACTACCATTCTGAGAAACACAATAATGGTCCGACATTTGTGCCTTCGACCCATGGATACAATGAGGTAACTCAACTCACAGATAGATAAGTGAACTGAATAGCATGTGGCTTCAAGATCAACTCTACCAATCACCTTATTAAATTAAGTGACACCACTTCAACATACAAATTAAAATACTAAAAGTACCCCTAGGTCAAACCCTAGTCAAATCCAAGTCAAAGTTAACTAAGTTGACTCAGTGAGTACATTGGGAGTACTCTATACATATACGGGGCGTAATGCATGGTTGACCAAAAATCAGGGAGCTGACTACGTACACGCAACATACCCCTTGGTACGCCCATCATATGTGGTTGCTCACCACTTTAACCATTAAGTACTTAATCCTTAAGCACTTACATCTAGACCCCAAAAGATATCCTTATCCGTAAAGTTTCCAACTTTATGGTTTAGCATGGTTATTAAGACCTTAGCTCTAAGAACGTTAGCTTATTTACCCATTAAGAAAATCTAGCTCATGAATGGAGAGAAACTAATGAACAAGAGCACATTTTTATGACTTAACACACCCTAAATCCCCTGGAAGTACCACTGAAAGGTTGTGGAATATCTCCTACTCACAAAGATCAAATTTAGGACAAATAGTTGACAACTTTGAGCTAAAACTAGACCCATAATAAATATACATCAAGATTGAAGGTTTTTACCTCCAAAAGATGCACAATGAAGAGGAAATGTTGGATCCAAAGTCTTGAGAGGAAAGCCACTTCCTTGATGATCTTCCTTGACAACAAAGAAACCCCACAATTCACTCCAAAAAATAGATTAGGGTTTGCAAGGAGGGTCAATTTTTGGGTGGAGCCTAATAAAAGGAAGGGTTTTGAGACTATAATGGTGCTTATATAGTGCAAAAACCCTAAATATTAGGGTTTGGGTCCAAATTGTGTACGCCCTGCATACAAGTGTACGCTCAGCGTACATGCATAGGGCCACGTACGCCCAACCTACTCATGTTGCACCAACTAATACGACAATGCCATTAGGGACCCATTTTGCAAAAAAAAATAATAATAATAATTCAAGTGTCAAAAGCAAATACCTGAAAAATTAGATGTTACAGTCCAGCTCAAGACTCCTAAACAAGAAGCGCTTACGGGAGGCAACCAACGATTTGCATTTTCTTTTCTTTTTGTTTTACTTTTGTGTTTTGTTTTATATCTTTTTTAAGGATTCACACTCTTCAATAATTGTATATTAATTGTTTTTGTGAGGGCAAGTAACAAATAAGTGTTGGGTGTGGCGAAATTATGTATGAAAATTAAAAAAAAAATTATGAAACTGGAGGAGCTATTCACACAACCTATGCTTCCAAGATTTTCCGAAATACGCGAATTTCGAAAACACCTCGGGAAAAAGATATCGATATACCACCAGTCTTGGATTGGAACTAGAATCAAGATACAGGGCTTGGGGAACAAGTGGAGCCATATCTCATGAAGTTCTTTACGCAAGATCGGGTCTAAATTACTCTCACGGGTTGGAGACAGTTATGTAGGTTCCAAGAGTCGGTATATGTGGAGTTATACGTGGAGTTATTCACTACAACCAATTTTTGCAAGCTAGACGATGTTAATGATTGGCAGTACATGTTACATAAGTAGAATGTGGACCACGATTGCAAATGGGTCCTACATCGTAGACACTACAACAAAAGGAAATATTAGAATGGTTGTGCACAGGCTCATTCACAGGTTGATCTCATTTTCTATCTATCAGAAGAAGGAAGGGGATCGGGTGCCCATACTAGATGAGTTCTTTATGTTGTGTATCATTACACCAAATGTATTTTTCCACCTTTCTTACTGTGTTGTATATTTTTTGATGAATCGGGGAGGCAGGAGCAAGGATGGGTCGCTATTTATGGTGGAATGATGGTACCAAGATGGTTGGCTCTTTTGGGATATTTGATGATCCTGAGGCAATATTCCTCACACGGATGGACGTCCTCCCTTTAAGACCATGTTTGTTCAAAACCACTTGCATTATGAGGCATATGGGAAATGATGCCTACTTGGTACTTGTAGATGACACAGAGAATTGCTAGCAGAGCACTATAATGTGAGGTCGAGGGTGGATGATCAGGAGCCTAGAGATGCAACCATGGGAGACGAATCAACCTTGGATCCTTACCATGTGATAGCCTGCAATATGATGATGACATTGGTCAGGGTTTGAACTTTTTGGAATATTCTATGGAGGTAATGATGCATCATATGTCAATAGTGCCCCCGGCTGGAGCACCTGCTCACTACACTTACATTCCTACTTGGGAGGAGCGATGAGTTAAGCATACTAGTGGAGTCGGGAACAAGTGGAGCAAATCAGGAGGGTGATGATGTGGACGAGTGAATTATCCTTGATTTTTATTTATTTTTTATTTTTTAATACTATGCTTATATTTATTTGATGCGTTAGGATTAAATAATGTAGGATAATCGTAGTTATTATTTTTGTGGTTGATTTTCCTTTTATTACATTTTTTGTTTTTGTTTTCTCACAAGACATGTTATGTTGGCATTAAGTTTAGCGAGTTGATAGGAGAGTGAGATTATGTTTCCTGAGAAACATGATGAGAGCTTTGCTGAGTATATTAGATTGCATCATTGGGCTGTTTTTTTTTATGTCCATTATGTTCACGGTATGGGCCTATCCAGTCGTATATATGATTAGGGTTATAGTGCATGCATGCAACCTTAGTTGCATGCATGCAACCTTAGTTGTTAACGTTGGATTGATCTTTTCCTTGTAACCCTAGCATGCGTCTACAATAGCAATTCTTTATAGAGTTCTTCTGAGGTTGTGGTTTATTAATCATTCGACATCTTTGATCCATATTGTGTTCTTGTTTTTTTTACATCATGCAATTCTTTATTTGTTAGAATCTAATCAATTCAAAAGGATTTTATTCCTAACAATTGGTATTAGATCAGGAGGTTGTGTAAATCATACACATCTCTTCTCTTTGAAGAAATCATTAGGGTTTCCATTATTATCGAATATGTAGGAGCCATCACTACTTTATTGATAATACTCCGTGATCTTGATAATACCCTAATACGATCCTATATGGTTGATTCTTAATAGTTATCAATCAAGTCAACATGTCGCACGATGATTTTTCATCCAATCCAATCAACATATCAAACAGCATAGGTTCAACCACAAGAATTCCAATTCTATATCCTCACAAGTATGAAGTATGGGCTCTTCACTTTGAAGACTATGTTCTTGGCTTAGAAGATAATGGGTATTTGATATGGGAAGCATATACCTTGGGTCCTTTTGTTCACTCTGAAACCAAAAGAGTCATTAAAACTCAGAAGGAATACAATCAGTTGCTCATTAATATGATTGAAGTTCCTAAGGATGAGAGAGACAAACTCACAAGTGACATTAAAGCAATGAGAGTTATAGGGTTTGGTCTTCAGTCTGATACATTCCGCTTGGTTAGTTCCTGTGAAAGTGAAAAAGAGATTTAGGACATGCTTAAAGAGCTTTATTCCACAGATGCTGGTCTCGAGCATTCCGCCCAGACACTCTTGCTTTCGGAGTTTGGTGTCTTCAAACAGAAGCCAGAAGAGAATCTCAGCCACACTTTCAGCATATACAATCATCTTCTTAGTAGGATGATTAAGCATGGAATACAATGAAAGCTGATCGAGCAGAAGGTCACATTCATGAATGGTCTTAGGTCTTAATGGATGGCGGTAGTCTCAACTGTTAAAGCACATGAACAGTTTAAGAATTACACATTAGCCAAACTAGTTGGCATTCTTAAGTCACGTGAAAGCGAAGTGATAAGAGAAACGAAAGTAGTGTCCAGTATGGGGTGCTTAGCTCTTGTGGCGAAAGGCAAAAATGCTACAAAGGAAGAATCTGAAGTGGAACTCTCTGATTGTGATCATTCAAGCGAAGATTATGCACTAATGATCACGAATCCTAAGCGGTTTGCCAAGAAGAAGTTTTCATCAACCAAGAACCAAAATTGACAGGGAAGATATAGTGCTGAGAAAGTGAAAGGGGAGAATAAAAGCGCTCCTAAGAAAGAATAAGATAAGAAGGAAAACAAGCTTAAAGGTGACTCTGGCTTTGACTGCAATTACTGTCATGGTAAAAATCATTTGGCGAAGGAGTGCATGCTGAGAAGGCTAAATGAGAAGAAAGAAGGAGAGGGTGATGAAGCTTACCACATGCGTAAGCTGGAAGAGATCAAGAAGAAAAATACTAATGATAACTCAATGTCCACTTTAATTGTTCAGGAAAATACAACAGATGATGAGTTTGGAGGAGTGGAGATCTCGTCAACTGACTTTGAGGATGAGGAAGTCCGCAAGCCCACGCATGACAGGGCATTCATTGCGAAACAAGAAAGCTCAAAATTTGTGGGTAGGTGTTTGATGGTGACCAATGGTGGGTTAACTGATAGTGGATATGGGGATGAAAATGGAAGAGTAGATGAGAAGTGTTTCACTGCGAAATCTATTAGCGAGCGAATCAATGAGTGTGATCAACTAATCAAAAAGGTGTACACCATTCTTGAATCTCTTAACATACATGTATCTAAATATGAAACTGAATTAAACGACATAAAATTCACCTTTTCAAGTATAATTAATAGTCTTAAACAAACTCGTCCAACGATTGCTAACCTAACTGATGAAATCAGCAGGACGTCATCCAAAAGTGAGGAGTGAAGGACATGGATTGAGAAGATAGAGGCAACGTTGTCTAGGTCTAGAGATGAATTAATTTATTGGCAGAGGGATAATTTGAAATTTTTGAAACAAATAAACATTTTTTGTTTGATCGCTAAACTTCTTTATACAAATATTACTCACTTGCATTTAGATTGTCATATAGTTAAAAGATCTGCAAAATGATCTTGCCTTTTCTTGAATTCAAGGAAGACGAGATTGATGCTGACTGTTACAAATGTGAATCTATCGCTCTTTAGACGAAACCTCTAAAGCTTACAAAATTAGACTGGACAAAATTGAATCCTTTATTAAGTCCGAAGACCATACGGACATGTTGAAAAACTTGCTCGATGAAAATGACAGGTTGAAAATCAAGACCGCAAATGTACATAAATTTGACTCGTTGAATTCCAAGTTTTCAGAAAATAAAATCAATCTTGAAAATACATATGAATTTGACGAGGACGGTGATATGAGCGAAATATCTATAGAGGATGAGGTTGGCTATTCTAAATTTGTTAAAAACGAACGTGAACCTGCAAAAGTCCTTATCTTTGAAAATTCAGTTGAATTCGCTCCGATTTCTCAAAATAAACCAAAAACACTAAAAGTGAAAGAAACTGTTTTTCCAAAGGTCCAAACTATTAAAAATCAAGTATCTGCTACTGTAGGACTAGACAAAAATCATACCATCGAACTAACGTCCACCATTAATGAAGACAATAAAGATGGTTCTGATGACTTGTTCTGGTCTGCACCAATTGATAATGAAGATGAAACGAAGGGTCTTTCTAAAAGAACTTCATGGAGAGTTAAAGGACGTTATGTTGTAGAGCCAATAAATAAGCCTTCAAGATTTGAGAAAGGCGGTCCAAGTGGGACTAAAGGATATCCAAGCGAAGCTCATTCTTGAAGGAGCGAATCTCATGCAAGTGAACCGAAGTGAAAGGTGAATATTCACAAGTCTTCAAAACAACTTGTTGAGAAAAAATGTTAGAGGAATTGGAGATATCAGAAGAATCTCAATGAAAGAAAGCAGTTTTCGCAATCCCAAAACACTAATTACATTCGCAAAGAAAAAGCCTCAAATGAAAAAGTGAAAGCTAGTTCGCTTGTCAGTTAGTGCTCACACTATCATCAGAAGAAGCAATCAAAGAATTTTGCTTCCAAATCTTTTTCAGTGAAATCAAGCGAGAGACCAAAATCGCATATTCCTCAACCCGCAAAAACTTTACCCAAGGATGTCAAAGGAAAGGCACAGCTAGTCGAAGAGACTAATGCTCAAACTAAAGAGTCGACGTCTAATTCTAAGAAAGTTTATAAATAATTCGTCAAAAATCAAATCAAAATAAAAGAAAACAATCTGATTTAAAGGTGACGAAACACAAAGATAATAAGATCAAAGTTTTTACCATTAAAAGGAAAGATCAAACCACTTTAATTAAGCAAACTTAATTAGTTGATCTCGCTATAACTTTTCCTCGTTCTGTAAAGGCCTTACTAGGACCCAAGAAACTTTGGGTTCCTAAATATGCTTAATTTTTGCAGGCTAAACGTGACTAATAGATCGACAATGAATGGTACATTAATAGTGGCTGCTCACATCACATGACTAGGAGGAAGGATGAGTTGAGGGAGTTTCGTGCTCTAAAAGATGGCGGAAATGTAAAATATGGTAATAAATCATTTGGGACAATCAAAGGCTATGGGATGATATCGAATGAAGATTTCTCTATACGAAAGGTGGCTTATGTGGAAGGACTACAAAACACAACCTGATTAGTGTTTCTCAATTGGTTGTGGGAACAGGGTTGAAAGTAAACTTTGATGACAAAGGTTCTGAGATTATAGAGAAGGAAACAAAAGTTGTTCTTTTAAAGTCTCTAAGGAAAGGTGAAATGTATCCTCTGAAATTGAACCTGATAAGAGGAAAACCTGTTGTCTACCTACTAAGAAAAGCTCACTCTGATGATAGCTGGCTATGGCACCGACGACTCTCGCACCTAAATTTCTAGGATATCAACAAGCTCGTGATTGGTGATCATGTGCGCGGGATTCCATTATTAAAGTTCAATAAGGATCATTTATGTGCGACATGTGAAATGGTGAAGCAATGTAGGAAAAGCCATCCCACTCAAGTAAACACGAAAATCATTGAATCTTTAGAACTTCTACACGTAGTAAGTATATACTAGTTATAGTTGATGATTTTTCACATTTCATTTGGGTGTTCTTTCTTAAAAAGAAATCTGAGGCAACTCCAACACTCAAAAGTTTTATTAAGAAAGTTGAGCTTCAACTGCGAAAGTTGGTTCGTAATATTCGCAGTGATAATGGACTGGAATTCAAAAATTAAGACTTCGAAGAATTTCTGTCCGATAAAAGAGTCACACACAATTTCTCTACTCCTTATACTTCACACCAGAATGGCGTAGTTGAAAGACGAAACTATTCTTTGTGTAAAGCTGCACAAACTATGCTTACCTTCTCTTCGCTTCCTCTGTATTTTTGGGCTGACGCTATTGCAATTGCAAGCTTTACCCAAAACAGATCCTTTCTGAACAAGCGATTCTCTCTTACTCCATATGAAATCATTAACAATCGCAAACCTAACATTATGTTTTTCCATGTATTTGGTTCCAGGTGTTTCATCTTCAATTCCAAGGAAAACTAGAACAAATTTGATACAGAAGCTGATGAAGGTATATTCTTGGGATATTCGCAAAATTCCAAGGCATTTAGGATTCTCAACAAACGAACAAAGAAGATAGAGGAGACATACTATGTCACCTTAGATGATAACTATCTAAAGAAAACTCAGCAGAACAAATATCTATCAGAGGAGAGCATCCCAAAGTCAAGTACAGTAACGGTTCCTATTTCAACTCTTTATGATGAGTATATACTTCTCTTCAATGAACCAAAAAAAACCATATCCTCTGAATCTAAAGCAGTAAATAATAAAGAAGATGATTTCAAGAAAATCATTGACGATACTATGAAAAATATGGCAAAAGAACCTCCCACTTAAGACGAATCTCCTAGTTCGAACGAACCCAAGTTCAAATGAATATCCCAGTTCAAATGAACCTCCAGGTTCAAGCGAGGAAACAACAACAAACACACCATTGCAGGGGGAGGGTTCGACTTCATCTTCTAAACCTGATGTGCCTTTCAAAGGGGAGAATCCATTTCCAAACATTACCCCTGAACATCCAGTTGAGGGGGAGCACTCTGAAACTGAGGGGGAAGAGCCATTATCATTCGAGGGGGAGAATAAAGAAGAGAATGATGATTCGGATGTACAATCTGAATTCGAGGAAGTAAATGCAGAACTGGATCCTTCTTATGATCCAAATTATCCTCCACTAACGAAATGGACCAGAGATCGCCCAAAAGCTCAAGTCATAGGTAAATCGTCTGCAGGTGTGTTCACACGATCTCAATTAAAAGCGAAGCAAAATGCATTATTCTCTAAGGTGGAATTTTGTATGTTCAACTCATTTTTTTCTAAGGTTGAACCCAAAACCGTCAACACAACTCTTGATCATTCTGATTGGATGCAAGCGATGCATGACGAACTCAATGAGTTTGAGTGAAACAAGTTCTCGAGATTAATACCAACTCCATTAGATGTGTCGGTTGTTGGTTTAAAATAGGTGTTTCACAATAAAGTGGATAAAGAAGGCAATGTGATAAGGAATAAGGCAAGACTAGTAGTCAAGGGATATTGTCAAGTAGAAGGAATCGACTATGAAGAAACTTTCGCTCCAATAGCAAGGTTAGAATTTGTCCGTATCTTTATAGCATATGCAGCACACAAGAATTTTTTGGTGTTTCAAATGGATGCCAAGTGTGCCTTCCTGAATGGAGAACTGGAAGAGACTATATATGTCGAGCAACCATCGGGTTTCGTGAACGAGAGATTTCCTAATCACTGCTATATTTTGGACAAAGCAATCTATGGTCTACAGCAAGCACCTAGAGGCTGGTATGAAACTCTAACTCGCTTTCTTAAAATGTCAAAATTTAAACAAGGTTCGGTTTACCCAACCTTCTTTCAGAAGAAAGAGTGTGACCACCTAATGATCGTCCAAATTTATGTTGATGACATCATCTTTGGTTCTACGAATCCTAGCTTAACAGCTGAGTTTCGCAAGTTGATGGAAACTAAATTTGAGATGAGTTCAATGGGTCCAGTTAACATTTTCCTTGGACTAAATATTAGATAGGGACCAGAAGGCATTTTCAAAAATCAACAGGTTTACACCAAGACCTTTCTGGCGAAGTTTGGCATGATGGGAGATTTCCGAGTGAAAGTTCCAATGGCATTCAGAAGGAAACTGACACCATCTCTAGAAAAACCAGCTGCTAATATGACTCTGTATCGTCAGATGATAGGGTCATTAATGTATCTAATAGCTAGTAGACCAGACATTATGTTTTCTGTTTGTTATTGTGGTAGATTTCAGACTAATCCACGTGAACCTCACATGGTGGCAGTCAAGAACATCTTCAGATACCTTAAATGAACCTCATCTCTTGGGATATGGTATCCAACGAAATCAAGGTTCTTTGTTCAAGCATTCTTAGATGATGATCTTGGAGGATGTGGCTTAGATAGAAAAAGCACTACTGGCGGCTATCAATTTCTTGATGGCAAACTCATCATTTGGCGGTCAAAGAAATAAACGTGCGTATCCCTTTCTACAGCCGAAGCTGAGTATATAACTATTGTATCTTGTGCTTTGCAGGTCATTTGGATTTAAAGCCAATTAAGAGACTATGGACTGAACATGAAACGAATCCCTGTATACCGTGACTCAGAAAGCGCCATTCTCATTTTTCATATTCTAGTGCAACACTCAAAGACAAAACACATTGCACTGAGGTAGCACTACATCAAGGATCACGTAGAAGATGACAACGTTGAAATACACTTCGTTTGGTCCTTTGATCAACTAGCTGACATATTCACGAAAGCCTTGCCTGAAGCATCATTCAATAGAATACTCCAAGGCTTAGGAATGATGGAAGGTAAATCTATTCCAAAACCACCTTTTCTTTCATGAGAATCAACTTCTTTGTTGCATTGTAAGTATTTGTAAAGTGAAATGCAGCGAACGCTCACTCTATTTCATTTCCGATTATCTCGGGACACGAAATGGACCGGACTGTCGGTTAATTAATCGACTTTATGGTTGGTTTGGAACTCCTGTATCCTTTTTTGTATTTTATGTACACTATTTCGTTTAAGCATATCTTATATTTCTGTTTTTATTTCTTTTTCAGAAAATCCACAATAATATTTTAAATCTCTGTTTCAGAAAAATAAAAATTAACAAAAAATATTTTCTTTTGTGTTTAGTTTTATTTCTTTTCTTTTTCAAAAGCATTCAAAATACCAAAAATATATAATAGCAAAGCTTGTGACAATCCGTATCTAGAGTAACTCTAATTCACTTGATGGGGCAGGTATAAACTTCTTTATCTATGTATTGGCTAAGTGTCCCTAGAAGCATGCAGATGTATGTTGTCTAAAGCCTCAATGACTCTATGTGAAGCCTTACTGATTCGATATAAACAAATCGTTTTTTCTCAATTAGGCTACTCCGTTCACATTAGTCATGAGCTACCTTGCTCTTTTCACATTGAGTAAAGAGTTATCTACATGGTCACTTTCGCATTGCAGACGTACATTCGTTTCTTAGACCACCTCAACACTTTTCTTCATCAACTTCATTTCATAAACGTGACCCTTGAGACTCTCAACATTTACCACTGAGGTTTATGGTCAAATAACATTTGTGTTGATGATCTTAGTTTCGTTTACCACGTACTAAGTGAGACCCAAAAATTCAACACCACAGTGAATTGACGGTGATGTTGGATTAGTGTCTAGGTCCATAACTATTTTGGTATGTACTTGACCCGATGGTGCATGGTCCTTTTGGGTTGCCTTCACCAAAGCAACTTGATTGGAGAAATGAATAAAGAGAGAGAGGATAATATGATTTATTAATATGTTATAAGAATAATATATTAAAGGAGAAATCATATTTGTTTAATTAATATTGGTCAATAATTAATTAAGAATTAGTTTTGTGATCAAATGTAATTAATTAAACTAGAGGGGCTGATTTGTAATTATGTGATAGTTACAAAATAAGGTAAGGATTATCTTATTTATATGGTGGACGAATTTAAGGTTGGAAAGCCTTAGAATTCGAGTATGATAAGGATTCAAGGATTATCTTATTGGTTGCTTAATGGATAATCAACTAGATAAGGATAATGACTGAAACCCTATCTCTACACCTATATAAACACCCCTAGGGTCATGAATTCGTGTATCCCTTCCCAAGAGGTCCTAGATACGAATTCTAACCTCTCACCTCTCTCTTTATACCTTCTCCATTTGCTTATGGTGTTTGTAAGCCATTAGAGGAGTGACACTTGTGACTCTAAGCATTCCAAAGTCAATCCAAGGTGGAGTTGTGATTGTTATTGCTACATAACAATCAAGGTATGTTCTTAAACCCAATTATATGTTAATGCCGATTTCCATATGTTAGAATTAGGGTTTATAGTCTTGGATTCAAAGCATGTACAATAGAGAAACCTAGATCCAAGCATTAGGGTTTGTATGAGCACATAGGATGTCTTATGACCAAAACCCATCAGTGGTATCAGAGACTAGCTTGGTTTCAATTGTATTGATGCTTTGTATAACTGGAAAATTCGATTTTTTGGATTGTGGAGGCTGGACTCGCCGAGTCCATGGCTGAACTCGCCGAGTCCATGCAGACTCGACAAGTCCATGCCTGACTCGACGAGTCAACTCGTCAGATAATGCTTATCTCGGGATTTCTTGCTGTTTTTGCATATGGATAGTTAGCTTATCATGTTAGATCAATATAAATCCGATTTTATGATATATATATGACTATATTCTTGATCTAATTAAAGATAATTATCAATTAACAAGATAATTGTTTCCTTATAAGATAATTGATTAATTATTTTGAGTAAATTGATAAATTGTTTTGCAAGAAATCATTAAACAAATCAAATATGGATAATTATGTAACTAAATGTTAGTTTATATTATTTGTTATTTGATCCTTGTTAAGTTTCATATTTTCCCCTTTAGGTTTTATAGTTTAAATTTGAACCCAAAAGTTTTGAAGTTTTGAAATTTAAATAGTTAAAACCCTAATGTTTTGAAATTTTTCAAAATTTGCCCTCAAGTTTTGGAATTTAAAAGTTGATTAAAGGTTTAATTAGAAATGTTAAATTCTAAAACCCTAGTAATGTTTTGAAAAGTTCAAATCACACCCTTATGGTTTTATTAATTAATTAAGGTGTATAATTAAAAGAGGTTTAATAAATCCATAAAAGTTTAGGTTAACCTTTTAATTGAATTAAAAGTGTAATTGTTAAAGTTAACCATATAGTATTTTAAAAGTATAAAATACACCCTATACTATATATAACATTAAAAGTCTAACATTATATATATGTATGAGTAAAAGTAAGTCTTACCGTTAGTAGGCCTCATTCACGAAGCTGGTCTATAAGGGATGTTTAAGGAAATTGCCTATAAAATAGCGATTGAATGGGTATCCACTCTTTCCCACCGCACTCTTGACTAGTGGAGGGTCGTTAGCCGAACGGGTAGGATAGGATGAAACCTTCCATTATAAGTATAATGAAATACAAAGTAACTAAATGTTTTTCAAATTCCCAATCTTAGTTACTTAGGCAAAAGTGAATTGATGCAATTCCATGAAATTACACTTTGTGCCCTTGCGAAGACGTTAATGGAGCGTGTGTGGTTTACCGGCACACTAAATGGTTCTAAGCAAAGGTGGCAAAGGATGACTCAATGTTTGTCATAGTTCGGTGGAGCGTGTGTGGTTTACCGGCACATCAAATAGGTGATTGTAACATGTGAGGGCACCATGTAGTTTGCATGGTTATTCACACCCGCTTTGTGATCCTCGGCATCCCAGTCACAAACAAGAGGGGCATATCGAGATTTAGACATGCCATTGAAATGTTCAATGAATCTCAAAGGATCTAGGAGTTTTCATAGATTTAAAACTTAAATTTCTTTTTCGTTTTTCATGGTGGAAATTAGTGAATCGTCATTCACTTACCTTCAAATGTTCTGCAATTTGGGTTACGGCATCCCTCTCCCGAGTTGTAGGATATTGTGTTGGGTCCTAGCCTTGGAATTTCATTTGGGTGATTTACCAGGGACTCAATCAATCAACTAACTTGAATTCGTTTTTCTCCCGATGTCAAAGTTCGACAACTATGGTCTTCTCAAATCCCGTGGAACAAGCATTCCACATGAAGATGATATTCCACGATTCGATCGAGGAACAAGTAATCATGCTTCACTTCCTCCTCCTCCTCCAATTATTCTCCCTAACCCACAAGATTGTAAAATTGAAAAGTTCAATATTATTCAAGCCCTTTTGGCAAGTAAACATAAAGAGGGCAAGTCGATGTGTGTACACGTCTTAGGGATGAAGTCACACATTGATAGGTTAAGAATGATGGGATCCGTTGTCGGTGAAGAGATGGCTGTTGATTGGGTTCTTCAATCGCTTCCTAACTCATATAGTGAGCTCGTAAGAGAGTGCTATATGATGAACCGCGACGTGACCCTTATAGATCTCACCTACATGCTTATTGCTATTGAATCAACAATGGTTTGGCGCAATAGAAAAGCAAAGTTGATTAGTGAATCTGCCTTCAAGACCTCTATGGATATAAATAATGGCAATCAAAGACATGCAATGATCGAAAAGTTTGATCATAAGAGAAAGGCGATGTCTGAAGTAGTTCCATGTGTTGTTCCAAAGGAGTCAATTTGCTTTTATTGCCAAGAGAAGGGGCATTGGAGACAAAGTTGCCCTATTTACCTAAGAGATCTAAGAGATGGGAGAGTCGAAACGTATGGATCTAATTTAGGTAAAATCCATTGACTAACTCTTTTAAGCTTCATCCTAGATTCTGAATACATAATGTGATAAGATTACAATTGATGTTTAGAAGGATCAAAGAAAAGAAAAGAAGCTTAAGGGAAGAAGTGAGCAGAATCTAACCGTCAAGGAATGGATTTCGATCGCGTTTCTCGAAGATTAGATTCTTGAGCTACTACTTAGAGTTAGAATTAGATTGCTAAGAAAGATGTATTAGCATACGTTTTTTCAATGAGTTGCATTGTAAGGACAAATTCTTCCGCAATAAAATAATTTTTTTTTATTTATCCTTACAATGGCGTGTATGAAAAAATTGATGTTAAAATTATTAGCAATAATGGATTTGTTTCTTATTGTGTTATGGAAAGTCAAGAATTTACCAAATAGGGAGAGTTTCTCATCGCCCAAGTTTCAATTGGACAGAAACTTGGAATCATACAACCTGGTTGCACGATGAATGAGAAATTTCATATTTTGGAAATTAGACTAATTCATTGACAAAGTGTCATGTAAAGGACTAGGAGATCGAGTACACAAAGTTGTGTGTTGATCAAGTTCACCATAAGAGTAACAAAGATATTCGTCATGATTTACTAAAGGTTTAGTAAATATGATTATGCTTATAAGATTAAGTGTAATTCTGAATTGATTGAAAATGTTTAAATCAATAGCAGAACAAATAAGAAGAGTCAAGTAGGCAGAAAGATAAAAGTTTCTCCATTCTAAGAAGAAGGGAGAGTACCTTTTATGCTTTATGATAGGTCTTAATAATTAAGAACCATATCTCAATTGATCCTCTAAGTGAGTCTTAGTACAATTGTATGTTTAAGAAGAGGAATCAAGGATTGAAGAAATGGTTAAATCAAGAAGTCTATCATACTTCGTTCCAATAACAAGTCTTAAAGTTAAGATTGTGACAATGAGTGAAAAGTATTAAAGGTTTATAACATTCATCAAATGTGGAAAGTTGTGATATCTTAAATAAGACAAAGACCAACTTGGACCAATTTATGAAGTGTTTTAATAAAAGCTACACTAACTCTTGAATATTTGTTTGTCAAGAAATGTTTTGATAAGAGAATCGTATATGTCAAGGAGTCAGTGGGAGTCTTAATAGTCTTGAAAAGTTTCAAGAACAAATCAAATAAACCTTATCGATCATCACTAGCACACGAGTTGAGGTTTACAACCTATCGTGAAGACATTATTTTGTTTATGTGCCAATCCAATCGAGTTAATTATGCATGTGAGTCCTATGAGTTCTCATTTGAATGCATAAAAGGCAAGGACCTTGATCAATGGAAAGTACATTGATAGAAAAAGGTGAGCTGCTTAACTACTTGGAAGATGTGGTGGGCAGCTGTGCTACCATAAGGCAAGAAATCAAGATTAAGAAAGTTCGATCCATATGAGTTTGAATTTGTCGTAAACTTTGATTTTTTACAAATTCACATGGATAGGAACACATACACCGTTTAAATCTAAGTGTCATAAGATTTCCTCCTTCATGAAAATGATTGTGAGAAAATGCTTTCACTAAGAAAGATTTTAAAGATAGTGATTGTAAAATTGCATTCTCGAATTCGATCATGGTTACGGCATCCCTTTCCATAATTTGAATTGTGAGGTTTGGCAGTTAGTCTTAATTGTTAAGACACACATATGAACTATCTAAGGCAAAAGTGTATAAGTTCAAGAAGCCTTGATAAAAGATTATCAAAGCACTAAGTATTAGAAACAAGAACTTAAGAAATTCAATAAGTATTGTTTTTCTGAAAGTTAAGATGTTTATGAATACATGTCGAAGCTAGTGGGAGCATAAGTGTTATGTTTTATAATAATCATCATGATAGTGGGAGCATAAATGTTATGATTGTATGATTATTAAGGCAAGTATTGCATAGTTGGCAATATTAATTATAGAAAACAAGAGTCATACTTTGCAAAGTTGTAAGAGTTGAAAGGTTGTTTTGCTATAATTAAGGGAGAGAATATTATGCTTCATTTCAAATCTAAAGGATTAGGTTGTGAAATGTTAATAAACTTAGTCAAGGGTACATAGTGTATTCTTAAAGTTTCGATTATGATTACGGCATTCCTCTTCACAATTCGAATTTTGAGAACATAGCAAATAAAACATTATGCGCCGTGTCCCATACGCTTCGAGTATAGGATCGATTTCAAATGATTTAATGTTTGACCATTCTAAGATTTTCCAAATGTCTAGTGAATTTAGAGGGAAAAGGGACTAGAATCGGTTTTGACTAAAATAATTAAACAACTATCAAAGGACAATCCAAAGTTCGACGAGGATTGGTTGCTTGTGAGTAGTTGGAAGTATAATATTGGAAATTATAGAAATGTTTCCATATTGGATGGACAATATCGACATCATTACGAATCGATAAGATTCTATTAAGAAATTAGTTTTCATATGGAAAATATGGAAGCGTGTCCATATTGGGAAGTAAATATTGAAAATCTATGACTAGATTAGAAACCTTTATGCAATAGGATGTTCAAAGGAATGTACCTTGAGTGAAAGACATCGTATCTAAGGAATTATCTTGTAACAATCTCCGATGGAGGACTTTGTAATATCATTGGCAATACTCTTTGTGACTTTTGTGCAGTGACATTACGAAAGGATCGTTGCATGAAGTGTTAGAATCTAGCATATTCTATAAGTAGCGAGAATTTGATATTCTTGCACTTAAGAAAATGGATTTGGAGTTGTAAAATGAGAATGATTGGAAATGTGTTCAATTTGTCTATTTCACAAAAGTAAGAACCATAGGTAAACATTGTGTGCGTGCTAGGAGCATGGGACAAGTGTAATGATTCAAGTAAAAAGTTGATTACCCGAAACGACAAATAATGAGTAATCGATATGGTGATAAATAAAACGTGTTTTGTTTATACTCAAAGGTTTGAGGCCATATGGGATTAGTATTATTCTTGTGTTTCACTTTGCATGTTTTGACTTCCAGAATAATTGAGTTTATTAAGAATAATCGAATTATTCAAACGGGCCACAGTCGTTCATATGTTGGAAGTAGATATGAATGAAGACTGTCATGAATTGGTGTGTGGATTGTCTAGAAAAGTATTAGACATAAGCAAATGTTTGTTGCAACGTTCATGAGTGCTTATGAATATGATTTGAGCATTGGATTAAACCCACGCTCACTTGGATCACTATCTCGAGTGATTAGTGAGATGATAACATCTTATATTCTTGAAACCGAGATGTGTGAGTTGTATCTTGCGAATCGGTTGCACATTGATAATATGTAAACGCACTAGTAACTTGGGGTTATAAAACATATTGTTGTGTGTGATTTGGTTAGTGAGTGCAAGCAAGCATTGTATCAAAGTTTATCCGTTCCTTTTATCCAAGGTAGGATAAAAGCGATATCTTTGGGCCCCTCGATGGTTTAGTGATGACATACGTAAATGCTCGGCCGGGCTAGGGCTAATTTGATTTGTTCAATTAGTCTGTCGTCATAAATCAGAAATCGAGAAGTAGTACAAAGAGAATGATTACAAATCATATCTCATACGATATCTAGAATGGAGGAATATATGATCCCTTATCTAAGGACACGCGTATCTGATATGATCAGAGTTGACAGCGGCTTTGGAAAGCTACGATTGCATATCAGGATCTAAAGTCGTACGCAGAATAGTTGTTAGACTTATCCAAGTGGGAGACTGTTGGATTAGTGTCTAAGTCCATAACTATTTTAGTATGTACTTGACGCGATGGTGCATGGTCCTTTTGGGTTGCCTTCACCAAAGCATTTTGATTGGAGAAATGAATAAAGAGAGAGAAGATAATATGATTTATTAATATGTTATAAGAATAATATATTAAAGGAGAAATCATATTTGTTTAATTAATATTGGTCAATAATTAATTAAGAATTAGTTTTGTGATCAAATGTAATTAATTAAACTAGAGGGGCTGATTTGTAATTATGTGATAATTACAAAATAAGGTAAGGATTATCTTATTTATATGGTGGACGAATTTAAGGTTGGAAAGCCTTAGAATTCGAGTATGATAAGGATTCAAGGATTATCTTATTGGTTGCTTAATGGATAATCAACTAGATAAGGATAATGACTGAAACCCTATCTCTACACCTATATAAACACCCCTAGGGTCATGAATTCGTGTATCCCTTCCCAAGAGGTCCTAGATACGAATTCTAACCTCTCACCTCTCTCTTTATACCTTCTCCATTTGTTTATGGTGTTTGTAAACCATTAGAGGAGTGACACTTGTGACTCTAAGCATTCCAAAGTCAATCCAAGGTGGAGTTGTGATTGTTATTGCTACATAACAATCAAGGTATGTTCTTAAACCCAATTATATGTTAATGCCGATTTCCATATGTTCGAATTAGGGTTTATAGTCTTGGATTCAAAGCATGTACAATAGAGAAACCTAGATCCAAGCATTAGGGTTTGTATGAGCACATAGGATGTCTTATGACCAAAACCCTTCAGGTGAACCATTAAAAGTTCTAGCTTTACACCCATGATTTAACGAAAGAAATTATGGTTTGTTCCTTGAAATCTCTTTTATTTTTGCGAGATATTTATGGAATGCCCAAACACTAAGACTTTTCTTTGCAAAAGATCCAGTTTCGTTTTTGTTTTTGAGATTTCTATAATTTTACCAAGTCACTATAAAATTATCAAACCTACTTGTTGTCATAGGCTACACTGGCCACACAAGTACTTCGTCCAACTTTCGTTCTTATATCAAGTTCGTAGTTTGGTTGAAGTGAAAGCCACCCTTAAAGTCGTAATTAAAAGTTGCCTTTCAATGTTTCTTAACAAACATTTTATCGTACTTCAACGGGTAACCACACAGACATTTCTCAGTCTCTCTTGACTTTTAAAGAAGAGATTCGTGCCCGTGATCATCAGTTCATGTCTATAATGACATCACTTAAATCCCATAGATATCACTTGTTTTATTTCTTTCTCTTTGGCACACCCTTGTACTAAAATGCATTGATTTTCCAAAAGTCTTGTTCGTGGTAATTCTAGCTCTTTTATTTTAATAGGATCTTATAGTTTCTCGCTTCCACATAGGCTTATTCAGGCGAACAGAGCTTCATTTATTAACTTGGAATATGAAGCGTTAGGGGATAATATGAAGAGTCGGGGAATGGATAAGATTTCAAACTAAAGGCATGTGAATTTGAAATGTCACCATTCATCACTCTGCCTGACATGCTTTTCGAGATGATAGTGTCAAATCACACCTTTTTCGGCGTTGTTTACGAGACCTTTATCTAATCGATGATTCGATTCTCTCTCTGGGGCAATTGTATAAAAGGGTTATCGATCATTGCGTTCTATTTTACCACTTTCAAGTACTTTCAAGAACCCTAAAAAGCGATTTTCCGAGTTTATCTTCTATAAGCACCTACAACAATGGCCGACTGTTCATTTGTTCAAGATCGAACCGCTTAATCCTCTTTTCTCTCAATCAATCCAAATCAAAATTTGATCTTGGATCTTGCACCATTCAAATACGATTCCTACATGCTGCCTATAGTGGAATGTCTCAAGTACTCACCGTTGGTCACTGTCCTAACCAAGATCGAGTTGGTTTCAATGCCAATGTTTTCCAAGGCTTATTCCACTGCGACATACCAGAAGGAAGCAAAGAAGATCATCTTCGAGATCTTTGACAAGAAAGCCTCGATTTCAAAAGCTCGATTTTGCTCACTACTTGGGCTAACTTACAATGACTCCATGGTCAACCCAGAGTCAATATCTACTAACCAAATATTTGATATGTTATATCACATGGGGTATGCCGACATTCTTACCACGATCACAAGGTTCAAGAAATCTTCTCTCCCACCACAATGGAATGGTTTGTTCACTATCACCTTCAAAGCCTTTTGTGAGAGAGTTGATGGGTCGGATTGTGCCAGAAAACTGTTTATGAAAATCCTTTATGGCCTTTACCATGGGATTAACCTTGACTATGGCTCAGTATTGTGGGCTCAGTTGGTACAGAGTATGAACTCTTCTTCAAGGCACAATGAAATTTCTTGTGGTCGTTTTTGGACCATAGTGGTGGAAAGGGCAATTCAAAAGTTTAATGTTCCGGTAATGTAGGATTCATTGAAGGCTTCTATCACCACATTCCGCACAACGAAAATCATCATAGCAGACAACTCCAAATTTTCTTCATAGGATCGATTCCTGAATCCATGTTTCGAAGCGTGTCTAGGGAAAGTACTATTTTTAAGTCCTACAAGATGAAACAAATTTCTGGTCTAAGAGAAATAACTCCTGAGATGCAAAAATCTTTGGATGATGCTGATAAACCCAAAAAGGGAGGAAAGAAGGGAGATAAGAAGAAAGTGGTTTCTGAAGGTCCATCAACACAAGTTTCCAACCCCAAGAAGTAAAATACCCAAGGTGCAGCTCCTTCTGCTCCAAAGAAGCGAAAGTTAAGAAAGATGACTTTGCAGCCTAGCTCCTCTTCCACAGGCGATACTGAGTACGTTCCTAAGGGGACCGCTATTGAAGAATCAAGAGAAAGCGTAGACTCCCAATCTGAGGATTCGCTCCATGGTAATTCACCTCAACTATCACCAATCAAAGAAGTAAATCTCAATGATAAGATTCCAACTCCACCTCATTCTTCCACTCACACGTCCATTGACATTATTATCACACCTTGTCCACCTCATGTATCAACTCAATCCATCACAACTTTATCTTAACCACCACTTGTTACTATTGTTTCTCAAACATTCACCATTGGCCCTCCACCCGTTTCATCTCAACCACAGTTAACTATTCCCGTTTCCACCCCTATCTTCATTGATTCAACCATCGCTCCTACTATCTCCATCCAACCTTTTGTGTGTGTGAACGTACCTGATATGGGGGCTGAACCTTCAAGTCTTTCAACTCATCTTTCACCTCCTATTTCCCATATTATTCATGATGAGCCACACATGGTCTTCTGTGATGAAAAAGACGAAGATATTGAAGGTTTTACTTACAGTCCCTTCAAAATTAGGAATGAGAAGGATGATGTGGAACACGTAGTAACATGGCAAATTCAATCTCTACATGAAAAGATTGACCAACTGCTTCAATCTACCAAAGCCTCATCCCTTGACGATTATGCCAAATCATCTGTTGAGTCTCTCTTTGAGCACATCATGAAACAACATACTACTTTTGTTGAAACCTCAAGTAAAATTGTTGCTGATTATGCTGAGGTTTGCAAGTCTACGACCGAGAAAGTCGATAAAATAATTAAGAAGACCATTTCCTTCATGGAAAACTTCCAAACCACCTATAATTCCAACACTACATTCTCTAATGAAGCATTGAAGAGTTTGGGATCTCTCTTCAAGAATGAAAAGACAAAACTCCAAGAGCTTCCATCTGGTCTTAAAACTGACCATGAGTACTTTCAAGCCCCTCTTTCGTCTCATCTTTCTCAGCTTAAAGACAAACTTGAGAAGGAAATCTCTCTTAAGGATTCTCTCACTCTTAAAACCGAAGAAGCCAAGGTGTCAAGCACCAGACATGAAGCTTTGTAGAAATAGGTCAATGATCTGTTATCTGAGAGGGAAATCATGCGAAGTTGTATCTCAGATGTTACTAGCATGCTCTTGGATATCATTGACACCAGGGACTCAATGATCTCCATCACCATGCGTAAGCATCTCCAAGAGAAGTTAAAGCCTATCTTTTCCATGCTTCATCACCTTGAAGGTGTTTCTGATCAAGCCTTTAATCCGAACCAAGGGGGAGAAAGGATGACTGGTTGTGGATCAAGAAAGGAGAATATGGCTGGTCGATCAAGAAAGGTAGAACCAAAAGCGCCTAAAGCTCCTGTCAAGCCAATTGTCAAGCCGGAACCGAAAGACAAGGAAACTCTGCTTCATGATGAACTACTCATTGACAATGATAGCATAGAAGAAATTACTGAAGAAGAACTGAAAAGGCAAAAACTTCGTGCAGCTGAAATGGATGAGCATTAGCGAATCATCCGTGAAGCTGAAGAAAAAGAAAGGGTTGAGAAAGAAGCATAGGCTACTTTACAGAGTAAAAATCTGTTGTTTCCCAAGTGGACTCTTAAGCGAATCCAGAGTGATGTTGTTGATCTTCCAAGCTAGTACTGGTTGGAACTTCTAGTTTCTTTCAAGCTTTAGAATACACGAGACTCTCAACTTGATATGCCTATTACTCCAAAAGCTTTCCGTTTTCATTCCTTTGTTAAAGTATCTCATGCTCCAATCACAGATGGTTTAGCTAATCATATGCTTTCTCATTCCATCTAAAGCATATGAAGACCCAATATGAAACTTAGTAATTAAGCAAGATTACTTGTGTGAAAGTTACAGGACCAATTGAGACTGGTAGCTTTCCAAAGGCTAAGTTTAAAGTTGCGAGAGGTTCACAAATCAATGCTTCGAGTTTACCCTTGCAGATCTTACATGCCTCAACCCAAACGATTGGTTCACTCTTTACAACATGTTGCTGAAGAACAAGGATAAGTATGACCCTGTCATGTCTCATCTTAAGAATATGATACAGTCCTACATCCAGGAGATTAGGGAGATGGATGTTGAAGTTGCTGCAATCCTGAAAAAGAGACCTTCGATAGTACTTAAGGAAAATCCTAAGGATTTTGAAAAATTGAAGCCAGAGAAACTCTATAGTGGAGATTGGTTCGTGGTCTATTCTGCTAGGGAACGATCTGGAGCAGATTTTCATAAAGGTTGCCTCTATCTTTCAGATAAGCATCTCTACACCACAACCTTTCTTGAGTTTATTTTGGAGCAAGTGAGCAAGTTCAGAGGCATCAAGAAAGATGATATCAAGAGTTTCTCTTATATGGTTCTTTGGTATATTGAAGTTCGTCAAGCAATTTATGCCATGATACCGAAGGTATATGAAGTACAAAAACGAATCCAATGCTGAAAGGTTCGAGCCTCAATTGACGCAAAGGGGGAGATTGTTGAGTATATTAGATTGTGTCATTGGGCTGTTTTGTTTATGTCCATTATGTTCATGGTATGGACCTGTCTAGCCGTATTTAAGATTAGGGTTATAGTTTAAATAGTTCATGCATGCAACCTTAGTTGTTAAAATTGGATTGATCTTTTCCTTGTAACCCTAGCACGCCTCTACAGTAGGAATTCTTTATAGAGTTCTTCTAAGGTTGTGGTTTATTAATCATTCAACATCTTTGATCCATATTTTGTTCATGTTTTTTTTACATCGTGCAATTCTTTACTTGTTAGAACCTAATCTATTCAAAAGGATTTCCTATTTAACAAGCTTAATTTGGGGGTGCGATTTGCGAATCGAGAAGAGTTTTTGAGTGAAATTTCAAATTCTATAGCCATTATATCTAAAGAACTTGATCTGACAACATATTATAAGGGTATGCCATACCGACGTTGCTTTTTCTCACCCAAATTCGAGATGCACAGAATGCCACATTTTTTCTGAAGTTCCAACAGTGACTTCGTTGTAACACAAGACCACGGCATGGCCATGAAAATTTTCGCTATCTAGTTTTTAAATTATTGGAAGACCATGGCATAGGGAGTCTCAGATGCAAATTTTGGTTACTCGTTTACCACTATTTGGAGTCCGTTCTCTTGCGTGCATTTGAAGATCATTCTTGTAGTAGTCCCGCGTACTGTTTTCCAGTTATTTCACAATATATTAACCATAAAACTTTCGATTTTGACCTCGCCACTTCTATCCCAAGGGAATCTGTTTCTTTTTCTAGCTAAAACAATCTTATGCGAGCATCAATGTTTAATTGAGCCAATATATGTTCTAGGGTATTTGTGGCTTCCTTTTCCTAGTTAAATCATGGGACAAAAACATAACCTCGTGTAGTTTGAGGGACATAATAAGTTTAGCATCGTGTATCAGAAATGTATCTAAGAAAACATATGTAGTCATTGCACCTTAGACTAATGCCTTTAACCAATAAGGGTTGAAGTTATGCTCCCTTGATTAAGCATATATTTTTTTTTCTTTTTAGGTTTTTAGTTGTTTAAAAAATAGAGATAGAGATAGATAGAGATAGAGAGAGAGAGAGAGAGAGAATGAGAAATATTGAGTGAGGATTGAAGATATTGAAGAATAAAGTGAAATTGACAAAAGTCAAATGAGTATTTTATTTTATTGTGATTTTTATTATTTATGTTCTTTTTCTATATATATGATTGTCGGCTTAATCAAAATTTACCTTGAGGTTAAGAAACATTTATGAGGATATCTTCGAAGGTATGCATAAAATGAATGTTGTTCAAAATAACTGGGAAACGTGTATGAGGATTGTAAGTATTTAGGATTAGGGAAGTACTTAGGAATATTAGACACAATTGCTAGCTAAGGTTTTGATGTGATGGTATAATGATTATAAAATCAGTTTTGCTTGGGGTCAAGCTAAAGTCAAGTGTGGGGTATTTTGATATTTTCATATTTATCATAAATTTTGTGCATTACCTTAATATTTTTCGCTACAATTGTTCTTACCTAAGGATAAAAGGTGTTTAATATATTTAAAATATATTTTGAAGCAACAAATACATGCTCATGATTAAAAGGAAGCAAAATGTAGAGCTGGAGGCAGGAAAATTTGATCGAGTCAACTAAAATTCAAGAACTAAAGGATTTTGAAGCCCACAACATCGAGATATGTAGGCACGTCGTGGAGCCTATTTGCCACGGCATAGGAAGCAGATTTTAGAAACTATATATATATATATATATATATATATATATATATATATATAGTTTTGAAGAGATTTTAACACAAAATACTTCTAAACCTTTTTTACTATGTTTTTCATCATGCTTTTCAAAGTGAATTTCGTTTTTTATTGTTTGTTTCCAAAAGTTATGGGCTAAAAACCCTAACTTCTTTTTAGAGTAGAGGAACTTTATGAGTTTGCTGATTTAATGGATTATGGATTATTGTTAGTTGCTTATTTGTTATGATAGCTTGATAAATAGCCTTTTGTGTTATGATAGCTTGATAACTCCCTTTTCTATTTAATACTAAGTTTTACTCAGATTAGATGATCATTATGTTTTGGTAAACTTGAATCTTATGAATTTGTGACCATCAAATTTATAAGACTAATGTTTTGATCATCAACTCAGGGTTAAATAGAAAATTGAGTAAATTAATGTGAAAGTTATTATATGATGATCATTGATGTATTAAATTGATGTTTTTATCCATTAATTCCAATGTTCAAGTCTAGCATAATTCGAACTTAACACTAGTATTCTTGTTTATTTTTCCACTTGATCAATGAATGAATGAACTTGTTTTATTAAAATATTAGCCATTTTATCATAAACTCTAGTCAACTTATGAATCGGTAAGCAATAGCAACTTAATCCATTGCACTTTCAAAGAAATCAACCACAAGAGTAAAGTGAATCGTATCTAAATGGAAGTATCTTTAATATATTTTTTTAAACTTAATTTTAATTAGTTTTTGTTAATTAATATGTTTGGTGATAATTGCTTTTATGTAATTTGCACTTGCAAAAACCAGAGAACCCCCCCCCCCCCCCCCCCAATTTACTTACTTTAAAATTAGTTAAATTTTAGTAGAATTTTAGTTGTTAATCATTCTTGTTCTTCTTCTGTTTAACACCCTACTTTTTAACATTCATAAAATATAAACCTTTCAAAACAACCCATTTATTAAAGAGGTGTTGATAAAATCGTTGTTTCCAAAACATTAATCTAAAACCGGAATCATTTACATATAGTTTTCGAAAACATTCACATTATCAGAGTATTCTAGAAACCATAAGTTCCAAAAAGACGAGGATGTGTACGGTCATGCCTTCACCTTCCTACGATCCACTGAAGTACCTGAAACCATAAATTAAAACTGTAAGCATAAATTTTAGTGAGTTCCCCCGAAGTACCAACACGCAAACAATAATACATATACAAAAGATCATACTATGGGTCCAATCAACCATCAGGTTGGAATACCCCAGGCCCTCCACCATCGGGTTGGAATGACGACATACTACATGTCCAATCAACCATCGGGTGAGAATACCCTCAGGCATCAACCATCGGGTTGGAATGCCAACATACTATGTGGTCAATCAACCATCAGGTTGGAATACCCTAGGCCCTCAACCATCGGGTTGGAATGCCTACATACTATGGGTCCAATCAACCATCGGGTTGGAATACCCTCAGCCCTCAACCATTATGTTGGATTCCTAACATATTGTGGGTCCAATCAACCATCAGGTTGGAATACCCTTGGCCCTCAATCAGCGGGTTGGAATGCCCCGACCTGTTGGCTTCGCACAAATCAGAGTAGTACAAACAACCAATCAAACATATGCATATATATATATATATATATATATATATATATATATATATATATATATATATATCAGATAATCATATAAGAGTCTACAGCCATTCAAATAGATCTAACAGATCACTAAGCATAGCATCATCCTATCTACCAGGATACCAATCTAACAGACCATAACAACATAACAACATCCTATCTACCAGGATACCGATCTAACAGCTCATAACAAACATGCATGATTGGATATCAATCCCCTGGGTTCGCATTGGTACCTTCAACCCACAAGTACAGTGAGGAAAACTCACCTCACATGTATGAATCATACAAACGATCTGTGACTGGAAATACTAAGCCAACACTCCATCAACAGCTGCTCTCTCGAATGATCTCTGACTGCGGAACTGCTAGAGCCCACGCTATTAAATACCATAAATGACAATCCATCAATAACTAGATCCTAAATCACACCATGAGTACAATTTATGGTAAAATACCTTTTTACCCTTCCTCAAACTTGGCCCAAGACTAAGGACTACACTAAACGACCAAAAGCTCAAGATCCAAAATAAGCATGTAAGGCCCAATTATGGCCCAATTTTCCAAATTGGTCCCAATCCCTTGCATGGACTTCACTCAAGAAAATCCAACAAGACAAAATCCCAAACCATAAAATCCAGATGGCCCAACATGGCACCAGGCAAACCGAGTCCATAAGCAAAGCCCAAAACAATGAAGCCCACTACAGTCATGTACACAGGGCGTACATCAGAGGTACGCTTTGATGGGTTTTGAGCATTCTAACACCCCTAAGTGTACATGCAACCCTAGAAAACCTTGGATCTATGTTTATCTAAAATACATGCAAATTATGATTTCCAAGGTTCACAATCCTATCTATCATACATGGGGAACTTTTAACATAAAAGATGGCTAGAATTACATACATTGTAGTTGATTTGATTCCTTGAAAAGCTTGACAGCCTAGCACCCCAAGTGTGATGCCTCAAATGTTTCACACAACACCAAGTGCTTTAGAATAACTTTGAGAGAATGTAGAACACTTGCAAAATCGGCTTGCCCTCTCTATCTTGCTTCTGGTGCCAATTTTGGTGAGCTTCATATCCTTTATATAGTGTGTTACAATTAGGGTTACACCATGTAAACCCTAATGTAACATGGCACTTCATTTCCATGACCCATGGGTTTCTAACTCCCATGGAGCATCCTATGGACCTTAGCCCAACTTGATAATCCATGGAGCATTTAGCCCACTATACAAGTTATGGATGATTTACATAGTCAACCCATATATTTAATTAGTCTTCTTTTGATCACTTAATTAATTCCAAATTAATTATTGATCAATACTAATTAAATAATACTATTAATATATTAGTACTTATAATATATTAATAAACCATAAGTGTTATTTTTGTTATTTAGTCTATCCGAATGCATGATGCCATGCAACCCAAATGGACCATGCCAAACCGGGTCAAGTACATACCAGGAATAGTTATGGACTTAGATACCTTAACTAACAGTCTTCCACTTGGATAATTCTAATAACTATAACTGCATGTATGACTTCAGGAACCGATCAGAAATTGTAGCTCTTTCAAGGACTCTCGGAGCTGAGAAGATGATGATACGCCATTTAACATAATTGATCATATAATCCCTTGTTCTAGATATCAGCCAGAAATACATGCAAGAATGTCTTACTTATTGTCCAACAGTTTTTTTCCCGATTTATGATTTGTTTGACATAAAACTTAATTGAACACGTCAACTTAGTTCTGACCAGGCCCGGTACATAGGTCAAAACATAATCATCCAGGGGCCCAGATGTCGCTTCTAATCCAAGAAGGAACAGATAAACTTTGACTCACATGCTTGATCAAGTACTTGTTGAATCACACACAATAGTATGTTTTATAACATCGAGTTACCAATGCATTTTCGTACGATCAATGCATAACCAACTCATAGGAAACAAGTCATATCTCTAGGTTTTAAGACTTATATGATATTACCGTCTCACGATCACTCGAGATAAATTCCATGAAGTAATACCAGTGAGCGTGGGTTGAATCCAATACTCAGAACTTATCAGCACAAATGAGTGTTGTAGCCGTGTCCAACAACTTAGACCTATGAAACCAACTCATCACAGTCTTGATTCATACCTACTTCCAACATATGATTGACTGTGGAGTATTTGAATGATATGATATACCAAACATAATTATTCTGGAAGTCAAAACATGCAACGGAAATATAGTAAACGATTGACAAAAAGATAGCAACACTTTACTCATAAATAAACACAACTTTTATTCATCATCAAATGTCAATTACACTTTACAAATTTCAAAATTATCTAACTACTAAAACTAATATCATCCTTCAGCCCTATGCTCCGAGCATGCTAGAGATGCTTAACCCGACTCAGTCCCTTCGTGAGGGGATCTACTGGGTTCTCATCTGATGATACCCTCTTTGCCACAAAGAGTCCTTCTTCTATGCGATGTCTGATGAAATGATATTTTCTATCGATGTGTATAGATCCCCTATGATCCCTTGGTTCCTTGGCTAAGGTAACTACACTTTCACTATCACAGAAAATTTCCATTGGCTCCTTTATAGATGGTACAACTCCAAGGTCTCCAATGAAGTTCTTCTATCATATTGCCTCCTTTGCTTCTTCGCTTGCTGCTATATACTCTAATTCACAAGTTGAGTCAGCCACTGTCTCCTGCTTGGAACTCTTCCAAGTAATTTCTCCTCAGCTTAAGGTAAATACCCAGCCTGAATGAGAGAGGAAATTATCCCTATCAGTTTGAAAAGTAGCATCACTCTACCCTACAACTCTCAAATCATCACTCCCACCGAGGGTAAGGACCCAGTCCTTAGTCCTCCGCAGGTACTTGAGGATATTCTTTAGCTCTAGTGAGACTTTCCAGGGTTCCCCTGATATCTGCTAACCATGCTCAAAGCAAAGGCTACATCCGGACGAGTATAGGTCATAGCATACATGATCGAACCTACTACAGAAGCATAAGGTACTAGACTCATTTCTGCTATCTCAGCCTCGTTACTCGGGCTCTCATTTTTACTCAATCTAGTGTTACTCTGGATGGGTAACTCTCCTTTCTTGGAATCCTGCATGGTGAACCTCTTCAGCACCTTATCCAAGTAGGTACTTTGATTAAGTCCAATTAGTCTTTTATTCCAGTCTCTCATAATCCTTATCCCTAGAATATAGGCAACTTCTCCTAGGTCTTTCATAGAGAAACACTTCCCAAGCCAAGACTTTACTTCTTGGATGGTTGGGATGTCATTTCCTATGAGTAGTATCTCATCCACATACAGTACCAAAAAGCTAACTATACTCCCACTAGCCTTGACATAGACAGAAGATTCATCTTCACTCCTCGAAAATCCAAAATCTTAACTTTCTCGTCGAAGCAAAGATTCCATCTGTGAGGTGCCTGTTTCAATCCATAAATGGAATTCTCGAGCTTACACACTCTATTAGGGTATTCTGTACTGATAAAACTTTTTGGCTGACTCATGTAAACATCCTCAGCAAAACTTCCATTAAGGAATGCGGTTTTGACATCCATTTGCCATATTTCATAATCATGAAATGCAGCGATGGCTAACAAGACCCTAATGGACTTAATCTTTGTAAATGGTAAAAAGGTCTCATCATAATCAACTCCCGAAGTTTGATAAAAGCCTTTTGCAGTCAGTCACACCTTATATGTGTGTACATTACCATCCATGTCAGTCTTCTTCTTGAAGATCCACTTGCACCCAACTGTCTTACGACATGGTACATTGTCAACCAAGTTCCACACTTGATTGTCATACATGGACTGTATCTCGCTGTCCATTGCCTCTTTCCACTTAGCAGACTCGAGGCCTGCCATGGCTTCCGTGTAGCTGTTAGGTTCATCCAGACTTACCAGTGTCTCATCAATGATAAGTGTCTCACCTTCCGCAATAATATGGAAACCATAGTAGTGCTCAGGTGCATTCCTAACCCTTGTGGAACACCTCAGATGTATAGACTTGTCAGTTGGCTCAACCGGAGTTTCCTCCTCAAGTTGAGTGCTAGGACTTGAAGTTCCTTCACCACTTGACTCTTGAATTTATTCAAGGTCAATTTTCCTCCCACTGTTTCCTTGGCTTATGAACCCTCTCTCTCGAAAGACACCCCTCCTTGCTACAAAGAGCACATTCTCACTAAGTCTGTAGAAGAGGTAACCAAAGGATTTATGTGGGTAGTTGATGAAAATACACCTCTCACTTCGAGGTTTGAGCTTATCATGAGTCTCGCGCCTCACGAAAGCCTCGCAACCCCAAATCTTGATGTGGTATAGTTTGGGAACTTTACCAGTCCACATCGCATGAGGAGTTTTGGCAACTTGTTTTGTAGGGACTGGATTAAGGATATGGGCGGCAGTCTCTAAGGCATACCCCTAAAATGAGATTGGTAGTGAAGCTCGACTCATCATGGAACGAACCATATCTAACAAGGCTTGATTGTGCCTCTCAGCCACACCATTCAACTGTGGTATCCTGGGAGGTGTCAATTGTGACATAATCCTACATTCCTTAAGATACTCGAGGAACTCTGTACTAAGATACTCACCACCATGATCGGATCGAAGCATCTTAAAGTTCCTGCCCAATTGATTCTCGACTTCATGTTTAAACTCTTTAAACCTTTCAAAAATCTATAACTTATTCTTGATTAAATAGACATATCCATATCTACTATAATAATCAGTGAAAGTCAAATAATAACGATTAGCATCCCTTGTGGTGGATTTGAAGGGTCCACACACATCTGTGTGTACCAGATCCAACAAACCTTCACCCCTAGCACAAGAACCAGTGAAGGGTGTCTTTGTCATTTTTCAAGTAAGCATGATTCACAACTATCATCTGATTTTAGGTCAAACGACTCCAAGACTCCATCCTTTTGGAGTTGGCCTATGCGTTTCTTGCTCACATGTCCAAGAAGACAATGCCATAATGATACTTTATCCTAGTTATTATTACTAGAAGCATCAATACACAACACATTATTTCCTAGGTTATCTACAACAGATACAACTTCACACACACCATCACAAGGTAATGCTTTAAAATAAAGAACATTATTAAAGAAAGCATTTATTGCACCAATTTCATTATCAACAGAAAAGGTAAACCCTTATTTGTATAAAACATGAAAGGAAATAATATTTCTTGTCATTTCTGGCGAATAACAACATTTATTCAAATATAAAGTAAACCCACTACTTAGCAACAAAGAATAAACTCCAATCTTGGTGACAAGTAAAGCTTTCATATTCCCCATGATCAAGTTTATCTTTCCATACTCCACATTCTCACTTCTTCTTAGTCCCTACAAATCAAAACAAAATATGAATACCACAACCTATATCAAGGACCCAAGAGTTAGAATAGGGTGAGTTATTAGATAGAATAGTGTAAATACCTGCATTGTTGGGTTTGACTTTCTCATCCTTCACATCTTGTTGGTACATTAGGCAGTTCTGCTTCCAATGCGACTTTTCATGGCAATAGAAGCATTCAGCCTCTTTTGGGTCAGAAGGAGTGACGAACCTCTCTTGGTTCCACTTGAAGAAGAGCCATCAAGGTTCTTACCCTTGGTACCCTTCGAAGGGCTCTTCCTCTTCTTCCCTCTACCTTTCCCGATTCCCAGGATAGGGATAGAGTTTTGAGTAGGAGTAGGAGTGGTAACAACCGACTTACCTTTAAGACCTGTTTCTGTAGTCTTTAGGAGTTCTTGAAGTTTGCTGAGTGTGACTTATTCCTTATTCATGTTGTATGTCATGCGAAATTGATCATAACACGAGGGTAAGGAGTGCAAAATAATATCTATTGCTAGCTCCTTGAGGAAGTTGACATTAAGCTTCAGCAAACGGTACACATGCCTTTTCATTTTCTGCATGTGGGCCGTGACGGATTCTCCATCCTTCATCCTGGTTGTTATCATGGAGGAGATTATTTCATACCACTCTTGACGAGCACCCTGATGGTATCTTTCCATCATATCTTGGTGCATCTCAAAAGGGTAGTAGTCCTCATAGGACTTCTGGAGTTCAACTGTCATGGTGGCCATCATGATACATGCCACTTTTGTGGCATCTCTTTCATGAGTCCGGAAGACAGCGATCTCCTGGGGAGTAGCAATGGACTCATCGATCTCCTTTAGCTCCTTATCAAGGAAATATTCCTTGTCCTCGTAGCGAGTCACCGTCCTGATGTTTCGGATCCAATAAATAAAGTTGGAACCATCGAAGATGACCCTCCCACATAGTTTCATGAGGGAAAAGGAGCCCATAGGGTTTGAACCTGAAGCAGTGTTGTTGGAAGACATATGAAAAGAAGAGAACAAGTTTAGTTTAGATATAAATATACTCATTAATAAAACACCCAAATGTAATATTAAGGCTAGGATTCAATCACAACATATCATAACTTAGAAGAGGGATGTCGGAATCTAAGCTATAACATATTTGAAAGGTCGTTGAATGACGATTCACCAATTTCCACCATGAAAAATGAAATATAAAAATTAGGTTGTTAATTGGTTCTTAGAAATTCCTAGATTCTTTTAGAGATTCAATGAACTTTTCGAAGGCATGTTTCAATCTCGAGTGTACCCTCCAAGTTTTGTGACTGGGATACCGAGGATCACAAAACGAGCTGTGAAGTAACCATGCAAATCACTTGGTACCCTTAATGTTTATCACTCAATCAATGTGCCAGTTAACCACACGCACTCCACCGACCTATAATAAACCTTAAGTCACCCTTTACCTACCTTGTTAAGTCCAAGTTAGTGAGCTGTTTAACAACAAACACTCCACTAATGACTTAAACAAAGTGTAAAGTGTAATTTCATGGATTAGCACCTTATTCACATTTTCCTAAAGTAACTAAGATTGGGAATTTAATAAAACATTTAGTTACTTTATAATAATCATCATACTTTTAATGAGAATTTTATAAGTCCTTGTCCTACTCGTTCGGCTAACGACCCTCCACCGATCAAGGAAGCGGTGGGTGAGAGTGGAAACCCATTAAACTTCCATTTTATAGGCATCAAGCTTATTCCCCCCCCCCCCCCCCCCCTTTATAGACCGACTTCATGAATGAGGACTACTAACGGTAAGGCAACCTTATCTTATACATATATATATATATATATATATATATATATATATATATATTATTAACTTATAATATTATAAAACATAAGAGTTAATTTTTAACTTTTAAAAGTCTACGGGTAGGAATGAAGACTCTTCATTTTTGTAACTTAACAAAACTCTTCAATTCATAACTTATGAGTTATTAAAATGATGAATCTTCATTTTTGTAACTTATGTCTTCTTTTAATGGGTTTAATACAACTCACTTTTGATTATCCATAACTTAAGTACGAGTTATGGACTCCATTAAAACACATAAAGATCATGAATTAAGCATTAAACAAGTAATTCCTATGATGTATCAAGAACTCATAAGAACATGAAGATTCATATCAAAATTTCAAGAACATATGAACACATATAATCATGTAATTTTGATATTAGCCATTGAAAATGGATGAGAACAACCATTACACCATCTAAAACAAGTTTTGTAACACCAAAACAATTTAGGGTAATGTTTCTAGTCCATTTCTAGTAGCAAAACTCAAAATTCTGCACTCTGCTTGGCCAACTCATCGAGTACATGAACTGACTGGCTGAGTTGGTTGCAGTTTCACTTGGACTCGTCGAGTCCCCCCATGGAATCGGCGAGTCACCTATGCAAACAACTTGAAAAATCGATTTTTTACACTATTTTGCATCAAGTATTAACAAACAAGACTAGGCTCTGATACCATTGATGGGTTTTGAGCATTCTAACACCCTAAGTGTACATGCAACCCTAGTAAACCT
Source organism: Lactuca saligna (assembly GCF_052625555.1). Lineage (NCBI taxonomy): Eukaryota > Viridiplantae > Streptophyta > Magnoliopsida > Asterales > Asteraceae > Lactuca > Lactuca saligna. The sequence continues at coordinate 70,502,979 of NC_136425.1, forward strand.
TGGATCTATGTTTGTCTAAAATACATGCAAAATATAATTTCCATGGTTCACAGTCCTATCTAGCATACATGGGGAACTTTTAACATAAAAGATGGCTAGAATTACATACCTTGTAGTTGATTTGATTCCTTGAAAACCTTGAGAGCCTAGCACCCCAAGTGTGACGCCACAAATGTTTCACACAACACCAAGTGCTTTGGAATAAATTTGAGAGAATGTAGAACACTTCCAAAATTGGTTTTCCCTCTCTATCTTGCTTCTAGTGCCGATTTTGGTGAGCTTTATATCCTTTATATAGTGTGTTACAATTAGGGTTACACCATGTAAACCCTAATGTAACATGGCTCTTCATTTCCATGACCCATGGGTTTGTAAATCCAATGGAACATCCTATGAACCTTATCCCAACCTGATAATCCATGGAGCATTTAGCCCACTATACAAGTTATGGATGATTTACATAATCAACCCATGTATTTGATTAGTATTCTTTTGATCACTTAATAAATTCCGAATTAATTCTTGATCAATACTAGTTAATTAATACTATTAATATATTAGAACTTATAATAAAGTAATAAACCACAAGTGTTATTTCTCTTATTTAGTCTATCCAAATTCATGATGCCATGCAACCCAAATGGACCAGGTCAAGTACATACCCGGAATAGTTATGGACTTAGACACCTTTACAACATGCTTAGCATACACGAGACCTCATATTGACCAAGATACGAGGAGGCTGACCAAGTATGCAGGGAGTACTCCTCCCTATGAAAGGTGTACCCTCGTAGAGCTCAAAACCAAGATAAGTGGTTAATGGCTTAAGCGCTAGAGCCCAAATTACAGATCCATGACTTAAAAGTGTTCCAGAACAATAAAGTCTCACACTTTAAGACTTTGGTCGTCCAAAAAGTCCTTAATAAATGGTCTTAATCCATTAACACCTTCCTCAAAGAACATGGAGACAAACTAACTCAAGGGACCTCATTTTTATTACTAAGGACCCTTCTTAGGGTTTAGAAGGACATCTCAAAGCGTCCAAAACATGCCATGCTCAAGATGGAGCCTTAGGAACCAAGAAGAAGCATAAAAAGACCCAAACATGAAATCTAACAAATAAACCACAAAGGTACGACCTTTATAGCTTTAAATGATGGAGAAGAGGGCCAAACTTCCAGATCCAATCATTGCTTCAAACTTCCAAGCTCCTTTATGCACTTCTCCTTCCTCTAAATCACCAAGAATACACTTTAAGCCTCATAATCACACTCTAGAGGGTTTGGGTCTTGTAAGAACGGTTCTAAGACTTTAGAGGTTGACAAGGTTGGGGAAAAGGCCATAATGATGCTTAAATACTCCACAAAGCCTAAAGTTTAGGGTTTCACCTAGACACACATAAGACCTGCGTACATATGTTTACGCCCAAAGTACTAGGCACACCCTAGTATGCTTAGCGTACTCACATGTATGCCTAGTGTACAACCCACGCTCCATAAGCTACTTCTTTGCCACTAGGTCTTCCCAAGGACCGAAAGTGACATATATAAAACCCAAGGGATGGATTTTAAATTACTTGAAAATTGGGGTGTTACAACTCTCCCCCACTTAAATTCGATTTCATCCTCGACATCATCCGTTACCATCCCTGGCAAGCCTGACATCCTGAGGGAAACACATACAACCTTTGGACATACCATGACCTTTCCAAGGCGACCAAACCCAGCAGAAAGTTTCAAATCCCAAGAAAACAAATTCATAATCGCACACAACAAACCAAGCCTACTTCACCTGAGCGTCTGCAATCTGGAATCTCGAACTCGATCTGACTCGCTGACAGAACGCCCATACTTACCATCACTAATTTCATTCCCCGTATCCCCTAAACCGACTACTCAACCTTGAAAACCTGAGGATCCCACCAGAAAACAGAATCAATGATTGTACGCTGCTGCCAACAATCCTTTACTTGAAAAAATATATTAGATATTCTTTCAAGAGAAAGCTCATTCTGATGTCCAAATTCCCAGGGATATAATGGAAAACGGGAGACCAACTGGGAGATTGTGACATCCTCATTTTCACGGCCAGAAAAGACCGATTTTGTTTATGCTTTATAAAAATCAGAGTACCTCTTTTAATAAAATTATTGCAGAATTTGTTCCTAGTAAAACATGATAAATACGTTATCAAAACATTTCCGAAGAAAAGTATTTTTATTCATTTTAAAACATTTGGGATGTCATCGTCAATACTGAAACATAAGCATAAACAAAACTTACATTCATTATCACTAGCGATTTATATCTCCTTAATCTCTCAGTGTAATGTGACTTCATATCAACACCTGTGATATCAATAAACTGAGTTGGTCAGGTTGGGAAACCTGGTGAGTACATACGGTTTTCATCCCACAATAAATAAGTTTATTAACTTTACCGAATCAAACAAACCCGATTACCCGTTCCCGTTATCCTCACTTTATGTCCCTAAAACATCTAACACTAGGGACCTAGTTTAAGGACTTTCATCGGGGTGACAACTCATGCTTCGGAGATTCCTCGACAACTACTGGTGAGCAAACAGTTCAAATAAACACCTACAGGTTGCAAGCCTGCTAGCGTTCCACTGGACTGTCTAGAATAGTCTGTGGTTGTCATCTATACTCCGCTAGATGATTGGATCATCAATAACATCTATATCGAGGCCTCTCATTATTTTATTTGGTCACACAACAACTATTACATCTACCCATGCTTTACACAATATATTTTGTAGATATAAAATACATATACAGTTTAAATCATTTAAAACGTGTATAAAAATGTTTCACCCAACATAGACAACAAGTATTCAGACAATATGCACACATAGCATGTAATTTATATTAAATACTTCATATCTATGTGTAAAATGAAAGGGACCATGCACTCACTTGAAAAGGTGGTGATTCCGAACTCAGACAGCGCTTCGCTTCTTAAAAAAAAAAAAAAAATCTTTCGACAAAACCTAGTATTATTACCACTAGAGTTTAGTCTATTATTCGCCGAGACTAATTAATAGTCTAGCTATTATTACTATTATATAATCGTTAAACAATACATATATAACCCATAATAATAGTCTAAGTACTTATTATAAGTTCCTAATAATGTTACTATAATTAATAAAAGCTATATTAAAAAATAGCGTAGGCGTAGCTCACTTACAGCGGGTTTTATAGAAAATCAGGCTTTGTTTGGAGCAGCGTTCCCGAGCCGAAAAGCTCATCTTCTCGGAGCCGTCGAGCACTCCGGGGCTTCCGCCTCGTGCTAGGGAGGTTCCCTAGGCTTTTCGGAGGGTTTCAGGACTAGAGAAAGGTTCTAGAGAGAGAGTAAAGAGAAGAAAGGATGGGAAAGGTATGAAGAATATGAGGGTGTGAGAGGTTCTATTTATAGGGTGAAAAATGGCTGAACTTGGTGCCACATGTCACCATCTAGTGGCAAGACTTGGGAAGAAAGCAATGGCCAACATTGTGTCACATCACCCATTTTCGCACAGCACACTTCCTACTTCTAAAATCCGTAACTTTAACATACGACCTCTGTTTTTGATGTTCTTTATATCCACGCGTAGGTAAAAATAAGATCTACAACTTTCATTTTGACACCGTCGACTAATTCTCAACCAATCTTAAATTTAACAGTACGAGGAGATTATACTGTTAAATGTCCGCGTAAAATTCATAACTTCTACATACGGACTCTGTTTTCATCTGTCTTTTTACCGTTGTGTTTCTATTAATGTGATATTTAATTCTCATTTAGGTCACATAGGCCAAAAACCACTCGATCTAAAATTCGAGTTTCGGGTTGTGCACTGCTATGCCAAATCTTAGAAAATTCATAACTTCCTCACACGAAGTCAGATATGGGCGTTCTTTTTTTGTATGTTCTCGGTTTAACGTATACTACAAATTTTTTTTATAATTCTAAGGCTAAAAATTCCTCCATCATAAATTCACTATTTACGTCTCCTGGTGCCATGCCGGTTTTGCCGTAAAACTTCGACGGGCCATAACTTCTTCGTTATAACTCGGATTTCGGCGTTCATTAGATGTACGGAACCCTTGAGACATATTCTACAACTTAGTTAATATTATTTATTCTAAATAATCTTTTGTATTATTTATAAATTGACTAGCCCGGATCTACGGGCGTTACAGAGATGAACCTTTTAGTGTTGACAAGACAATGCTTCCTTTAACTGCCAAACCAACATACATATAACAACCAGCTCACAAGCACAAACACTCATAGATGGCCAAATCAGCCTCGGGCTAGAATGCCAGGCATGCCTACGACGGCTCTAGTCATCCTCGGTATGGAATACCCTTGTATCATGCAAATATTTGTCCCACTCAACCCTTGTGTTAGAATACCAAACATGTCAGGTCCAAACCATCATAGGGTCCGGTCATCCTCCTGATGGAATACCCTACATTGGAACACCATTATATACATAACTTGGGTCTAAACTCATAACCCGAGATCTAGGGACTTACCCTTGCATTTCACCCAAATCTTCTGATCCAACGCAACACCTCACTAAACCTGGATACAAATATTTCCTCAACCTCCACTTAGACTACTAGTCTTACACCTGGTCCAGCAATCAGGTTCCTAAAAACCCATAAGACAAGAACATTTTAAACCAACAACCTCCTATTTCACCATCGTGTTGATATTACATCTTTCGCCTGAAATTCATGACTCACCCCACAAACCAAAAGATTCTTTATTTTCCTCACAACCTCCTAGAATTCCGGCCTTGCACGGATACACTCGTCATTCCCTAACGCAGGTTTCCACCAAAAGCCCACTCGAAAATGCCACTCATAATTTTCTCGAAGACCCTTCCCTACAACTGATGAGAATCCAATAAGGAATCTACCCCTAGTCCTAGAATGGGGAAACTACCTAAAACATGCGGAAATGATCCTCAAAACACACTGATTGTGAACCTCACCCAAAACCAAACCATATGACACACCAAACCCTAATACACTCGACCCTTAACATGTCATTACCAACCAATTCCTTGATGACCACAGATGTTATGACCCAAAAATTCTCGTGATACTACATTCTTCTATCGGCTCAGGTGTACCCCCACCCGGGAAACCACTCGAGACTATCATAAAGGACATTATGACTTGCAACCTTTCGACTAATTCCCAAATTGAAATCTAAAAACTTGACAACAGCTTGCGAACCAACAGAATAATATGCATACTTCCCATAGATACTTTCTGATACTCCCCACAACCCTTACTGCTCCCATTATCTAAACCAGTTGATTAAGAGATTTTCCCAAATTCCCTTTACGCCAATCCGGAAAGTACCACCTGCAGGAGAAATAAACAATCATGACTTCTTGGCCCACAACCCATAAACACCCCACTTGGCATCATAACTTGAACCTATTACAATGCACAAACTAAGAAAACCCTTAACCTTAATCATCCCAAAAACTATTTCCAGGGTTCCAACAAAACAACAATTCACAGCATAACCAAAAAACATCTCCATGAACCATCAGAATAAGACCTCATACCCTGATTGAGACTGAACAAATTCCACCAATACATATCTAGCTCCAGAAGGCTTCCCGAATACTACCAAAAACCTGAAGCTGCTGAAAACCAATATTTCATACCTCCAAAGTAGGTAATCATACCCAAGGTCAAGAGAACATTAAACATACTGAACTTGATGATAGGCTAACACATCCCTTGGAATTTAACCACCACTCCTTGAATCTTTCAGATAACCCCTATTTAATGAAAACTCAATAACCCAAAGGTTGATGACGTCTGACACTTACTCCAGAGAATCAACACTACCTCGGGACTTAACATATCTGCTTTTGGAAATGATTTATGATCATCATCTTCCCGGAACTAATCTGAGAACAACAATCCAAAATGAACTGACAAATCCCTCAACGACTGATACTTACTCGAGAATCCCGGTTCTCACCTACCTAGGGTTCTAACTACCACCCCAATGGTTTGAAACCAACTCATAATTCAAACCAGCTCAACCATACACGATCATTCCTGACCATGCAATGAATAACATACACATAAATATCCTCCTAGAAAGGATCAACTGAATCCCAAGAGAACTTGAATTTTAGCTGAAGACCTCTAAAATCCCCACTTATAACCACTTACAAGCATAGACAGCTGCTAATCTACGACCGAAACATACCTTCCTTGTTTGCAATCCAACTGACAATCCAGCACCTGGCCTTCCTATTTCCCGAGAATTTGGGCTCGTGCTTGCATCACAAGATACACATGCCACATCGATCCACCTGCGCACACTAGTGTTGACATACTGTCGCCAATCACTGAGACCAACAGACCCCAAGCTGAAAATCCAACCTGACCCTGGAGGTCACAAGCCTACTTACTCCTTAGAACTCAGAAAACAAGAAGGGAATAACCTTTCCCTAGAAAAAGAAATTCTAGTCCATCAATCAACCATTCTACTTCCAGCTGCAAAACTCAAGTTGATCATAATCATCACTCCCTTCCTGAGTCCCACGACGCGCATTCCTGTCCTCGAGCAAAACCCCTAAGGCCTCAAAACAAAACTCACTAGGTCTACACCAAACTACTCGAATCCATAATGCCAAGGGCCTCACAACACATACCAAGCCCATCCACATGGCTGGTCATCCATAACCAAAAGATTGACAGGAATAGAACCACTATCGTGGATCATGCTATCCAACCATGCTACCTTCCCTAAAAATCCCTTAGAATCCTCGATATTTTCCTCGATTCAAGTATGGATCATGTGCTTCCAGTAGTACGGTCCCAATACTACCTTCCACACATATCCATACTTTCCTCAAGAATCATCACGGGTCCTCCAAGACCTAGTCATAAAATACTCCTGAAACAGCTCAACAGCAAAACAACCACACTAAATACTCCCTAGGATATCTTGGGTCCCACACTTATTTGTCATCATCTGATGAAGAACTCATTGCAACGTCAATTAGCTATTTCATGATTACAATCACATGCAAAAAGCTCGGATAATCCATCAAGTAACAAACTCATCCCTACAACGGTTGGACTCAAATGAGAGCTGTGCGGCAAGGTCAAATCTGTCATTCTGAGATTAACCATCCTTTTTCACATGTGACTTGACATATTCACTAAATAGCTAACTCACATCACTCATCAGTTCCACAAAGCACAAAGAAAATAGCATTCGTGCAGAGGGGCCGACTGGCACTAAAATGCAATAAAATGAGCAAGATCCTCATACGAAATCCTTGATCTCAAACTCCTAATGCCACGAATGCACCTTTTCCATGATCTTACTCTCCTTAGAGTGGCTAATCCTTCCTTGTGCTGACATGTTAAACACTGTGCCCACTCATGAAACTTCCACCAACACTGTAGCACTCATGTATGCAAGCCATACATAACACTGGATCCTATAGATAGTCGAATATCTGATTCTACCCTAAGCCCTTCATCAAATAAGAACAAGAAATAAGACCAAACCAAACATTCTTATGCTATAGAATCTTAGTTAAGTACATCTATGATGCATACACTAAGCAACTACAGTAATGATGTCAATTTCATGTACAGAAGAATCCTAGGCTATCAAGCATCATATAATCAGGAAATTCTATCATGAAATTCCTGAAGATCCCTAGCCTACTACTAGCATGTTGTTCTAACATAACATATCATGATATAATCTAAAATAATTGTGTGGTAATTTGTGGTCAACTTACTGGCTCCAGGTGATCGTACACATCACATCCTCCTTGTTTATTTTGAAAACCATTTGAAAATGGTTTTAAAAAACCTTTTTCCTTAGTTTGAGACTAGATTAACATGAGTGTTCCTCAAATTCACTCAAACCAAGGCTTTGATACCAAATTGTAACATCCATAAAATTTAAATAAAATTTAAACCTTTCAAAACAGCTCATTTATTAAAGAGGTGTTTACAAAACCATTGTTTCCAAAACATTTATTTAAAACCGGAATCATTTACACATAGTTTTTGAAAAGATTCATGTTATCAGAGTATACCAGAAACCATATGTTCCAAAAACACGAGGATGTGTACGGTCACGCCTTCACCTTCCCACGATCCACTGAAGTACCTGAAACCATAAACGAAAACTATAAGCACAAAGCTTAGTGAGTTCCCCCAAACTACCAACACACAAATAATAGCACATATTCAAAACAACATATTATGGGTCCAATCAACCATCGGGTTGGAATACCCCACGCCCTCAACCATCGGGTTGGAATGCCAACATACTATGGGTCCAATCAACCATCAGGTTGGAGTACCCTTGGCCCTCAACCATCAGGTTGGAATGCCAACATACTATGGGTCCAATCAACCATCCAGTTGGAATACTCCAGTCCCTCAACCATAGGGTTGGAATGCCAACATACTATGGGTCCAATCAACTATCGGGTTAGAATATCCTCAACCCTCAACCATTGGGTTGGAATGCCCTGGCCTATTGGATTACACAGAAAGCAGAGAAGCCTCAATCACCAATCAAACATATACATATATAGCAGATATTTATATAAGAGTACACAGCCAGTCAAACAGATTTAACATATCACTAAGCATAGCATCATCCTATCTACCAGGATACCGATCTAACAGACTATAATAACATAGCAACATCCTATCTTCCAGGATACTGATCTAACAGATCATAACAAAAGAACATGCATGACTGGATATCAATCCACTGGGTCAGCCTTGGTACCTTCGACCTGCAAATACAGTGAGGAAAACTCACCTCACACTTATAAATCATACATATGATCCCTAGCTGTAAATACTAAGCCAACACTCCATCAACAGCTGCTCCCTCAAATGATCTCTAGTTGCTGAACCACTAGAGCCAGCACTATCAAATACCACAAATGACAACCAATCAATAACTAGCTCCTCTCTCACACCATGAGTACAATTTAGGGTAAAAGACCTTTTTAACCTTCCTCAAACTTGGTCCAAGACTATGGACCAAACTAAAAGACCAAAAGCGCAAGATCCAAAATAAGCCTCTAAGGCCAAATTATTTCCTAATTTTCCAAATTGAGATTAATCCCTTTCATGGCCTTCACTCAAGAAAATCCAGCAAGACAAAAGCCCAAACCATAAAATCCAGATGGCCCAACATTGCCCAAGGCAAATCGAGTCCATAACCGACGCCCAAAATAATGAAGTCCACTACAATTGCGTACACCGGAGGTATGCTCCGCGTACACGAGACCTCGCATTGACCAAGATACCGGGAGGCTGACTAAGTACGTAGGACATACTCCACCCTACGCGGGGCGTACCCTCGTAGAGCCCAAAACCAAGATAAGTGATTAATGGCTTAAGTACTTAAGCCCAACTTACAGATCCATGACTAAAAAGTCTTCCAGAACCATAAAGTCTCAAACTTTAATACATTGGTCGTCGAAAAAGTCCTTAATACATGGTCTTAATCCATTAAGACCTTCCACAAAGAACATGGAGAAGGGGGCGAAACTTCTAGATCCAATCCTTGCTTCAAGCTTTAAAGCTCCTTTGATTTAATTCTCCTTCCTATAAATCATCAAGAATACACCTTAAGTCTCATAATCACACTCTAGAGTGTTAGGGTCTTTAAATAACAGTTTTAAGACTTTCGGTGCTGACAAGGTGGGGGGTGGAAGGCCATAATGATGCTTAAATACTCCATAAACCCTAAAGGTTAGGGTTTTACCCAGATACATGTACGCCCTGCGTATATATGCATACGCCCACCATACTAGGTGTACCCTAGTACGCTTAGCATACTCACATGTACGCCTAGTGTATAACTCATGCTCCATAAGTTACTTCTTTACCACTAAGGATTCCCACGGCCACGTCATTCAACTCCAAGGACCAAAAGTGATACAAATAAAACCCAAGGGATAGATTTGAAATAACTTGAGAACTGGGTGTTACAACTTTCTTACTATACTACTGTTCGATTAGGTACACTGCGTATCACATTTAATTAGCTTACATTGTTTGGTTTATAAATTAAAAAGTAGTATATAAATTGTGTATTGGTACCTTTAGTCTCTATTACAATTCTATGTTCCTATCTGTGTTTTTGTTTTTCTCTGACGAACTAAACATTCTTTGCAAGTATGTAAATCTCTAGTGATTCGGTTGACACAACTATCAGTGTAAACAACGGGTGTGATGTGGATTATAATTGCCATATTTATTGTTGACTTGGTATGCCATCATATATTCTTAATTATTGCATGTGTACATGGTAATTTATTTTATTATTTAATATCTTAAATAATAAAATTTTATAAAATAATGATGTGCTTTTTCCTATCAAAATAGTGTGGTTTAAAAAATCTTTACCATTTCGGTTATATTTTATACCAAATCAAAATTATAAGGTAAAATAAAAAAGAAGGAAAATTGAATCATCAGGGTAAGTAACTTTTCATTTAGTTCATATTTGAGTAACTTCTTTTTCGGTACACATCTATGTAACGTCCGTAGATCCGGGCTAGTCAAATTAGAGATAATAGAGGTCGAAAATGACTTTTCGACAAAAGATTATTTAGAATAAATAATCTTAACCAAGTTGTAGAATATGTCTCAAGGGTTCCATACATATAAAGAGCGCCGGAATCCGAGTTATAACGAAGAATTTATGACCCGTCGAAGTTTCGTAACTGAACCGGCACGGCACCGGGGAAACGTAAATAGTGAATTTATGATAGAGCGACTTTTAGCCTTAGTGATCTAAATTAAAGTCACAAAATATGTTAACTGAGAGCGTCCATAAAAATAACGCCCAAATCTGACGTCGTATGAGGAAGTTATGATTTTTCTAAGATTTGGCTTTGTAGTGGACGACCCGAAACTCGAATTTTAGTTCGAGCAGTTTTTGGCTTACGCGATCTAAATGAGAGTTGAAGATCTCATTCATAGGAACTCCATGGTAAAAAGACAGATGAAAGCGGAGTCTGCAAGGAGTTACGAATTTTTCGCTGTCATTTAACAATCTAATCTTCTCGTACTGTTAAATTTAAGATCGGTCGAGAATTAGTCGTCGGGCTCATAAAAAGAACGCCCAAATCTGACTTCGTATGAGGAAGTTATGATTTTTCTGAAGTTTTGACTTAGTAGTATGCAGCCCGAATCCTCGATTTGAGATCGAGTGATTTTTAGCCGAAACAATCTAAACGAGAATTAAAGATCTCGTTAATAGTAGTGAAACAATAAAAATATAGGTGAAAACGGACATCAGATGAAGAAGTTATGAATTAATAACAGAGTTTTCCTGTCCCCACCTACTAAAAATAATATAAAATTAATATATTTATAATATATTAAAAATAAAGTCAAAATTAGCCAACAGAGTATAAACGAGAGTTGTAGAGCGTATTCTCACCTTCGCGTCGATATAAAGAACGTTGGAAACGGAGTTTATATGCGAAAGTTATGAATTTCTAATGTTCGGGGCGCGAAACCCCAAAACTGTCAGCCACCACGATGTGGTAAAAGTGCCACGACGTGGCAGGAGCTCTGGAGTCTTTCAGACTCACTTGCAATGATGCATGTAGTAAAGACCCTGCCACCACGATGTGGTAAACCGTACCACGACGTGGCAAAGGAAAATTTTGCCCTATAAATAGATTTGAAGGGTCAGCCGAGTTTGGTTGCTCAAATTCTCTCCTCTCACTCATATTACCTCGATTTACATGCAAAGAAGTACCCCCGAAGCCCCGGTATTATTCTGAGACTCGAAACAAGTCCCGAAGCTCGAATATCTCGTGAAGAAAAGAGTTTCCGAGCCGAATCTCTGCCCGTAAAAAGCCCGTTGAGTGAAGTGAACCCAGTTTCACCGAAGAATACTACTTTTAGAGCCGCAGTGTTGTCCGATCATGTTATGATCAGGTGAGTGTGTAGTTACCTTCTTCTAACGCATAATTATGAAGTATTTTATACAAAATATGTGTTATGTGTATATTTTGTTGTTATATGTGTGAATGTATATTCACTTTCTTCTATCTCATAGATATGATTTATTCTCTATGAAATACATGTTATGTGTATGTGTCTCATCTGTTGATTGGAATCTGTATTGAATGAGAATGCTATACAGGTTTTAACTATGTATAAAAATACATATTTTTATCTACTAATATGTTGCGTAGAACATGGGTAGATAGTTGGTGTGTGATAAACAGATGAGAGGCCTCGATGTTGTTGTTGTTGATCTAGTTATTCAGCGGAGTATGGATAACAACCACAGACTCTTTCTAGACTGTTGGGGTTAATAGATTGCGTCAAGGGCTCGGTCCTTAGCCCAATTTTGATTGTCAGTATTGGGCCTTTCTAACCGTGCATGTTTTCTATTAGGGTTTAGTATATAAGCTGCATGCATGCAGTCTTAGTAATCATCACTTTCGTTATTATATTTTACTCCAAGTTTTGTACCTAGCTCGCCTCTACAGCGGAAGTTCTTTGTCGAGCTCTGCTGAGGCGTGACTTTGTTTTGATTCATAAGCATACATTTGTTTCCATCCACTGTTTACTTTCATATTGCTTTTTATTTTTTCGATCTCTATAATCATACCTGTGAAGGATCTAATTGATCTAGAGTTTTTGTACTCATCAATTGGTATCAGAGCAGGAGACTGTGTGATTCATACGCATCTCTTATGTTGAAGAAATTATTAGGGTTTTTAATTCCGCATTGATTGATATTAATTGAGCCGTCATTCCATATTGACGTATCTCATTAATTGTTAATCTAACCCTAACAATATATTACAAGTCTGATCTTACAGGTTATCGATCGAAAGTCATTACAATGTCCATGGAAGATTCACAAGCCAATCCAATCAACATCTCTAACAGCATTGGTTCGACGACAAGGATACCAATATTGTATACACAAGACTATGAAGTCTGGATGGATAACTTCGAAGATTATGTGATTGGATCGGAGGATAATGGATACTTGATATGGGAAGCGATCACTATTTGCCCATTTGCTCACTCAAGCACCTCTAAGATTGTTAAAACTCAAAAGGAATACAATCAACTTGTTAACGACGTTAAAGATATTCCTCAAGACGAGAAAGAAAAGTTCCAATGAAAAATAAAAGCTCTAGGGATGATTAGGTTTGCGCTGCAGTCAGATACGTTCCGTTTGGTAAGTTCATGTGCCACGGCTAAAGAGATCTGGGATAGATTAAAAGAATTGTATTACACTGATGAAGATCTGGAACATTCAATTCAAACTCTCTTGATGTCTGAATCTGGAGACTTTAAGTAGAATCCTGAAGAGAAACTTGTTCAAACCTTTTATCGTTTCAATCATCTTTTAAGTAAGATGATAAAACATGGGATCGAAAGGAAGGTTATCGAACAAAAGGTTACTTTTATGAACAGTCTCAGATCCTAATGGATGGCTGTTGTGTCTACAGTTAAAGCTCATGAACAGTTCAAGTCATATTCTTTGGCGAAACTAATGGGTATTTTGAAATCTCATGAAAGTGCTCTGTCTAAGGAAACAAACGTGGTTTCCTGTCTGGGTTCTTTAGCTCTTATCTCTAATGGAAAAAACTCAATTGAAGAAGAAGATGAATTGAATCTTGCCAATTATGATCTAACCGGCGATGAATATGCCTTGATGGTGTCTAACCCTAGAAAATTTATTAAGAAGAAAATCCCAGCCAACAAGAACTAAAACTGGCAGGGTAGTTACAACACCGAAAAGATCAAGGAGGAACCGAATATGGGGTCAAAATCTGAAAAGTCAAAGAACGAAGCAAAAGTTGGAGGAGACTCAGGATTTGACTGGCATTACTATGGAGGCAAGAATCATTTTGCAAAAGATTGATGCTGAGAAAGAAGGAAGAGAAGACAAATGAAGATGATGAGGAAGCGAGCCTCCTAAGAAGATTGGAGGAAATCAAGAAAAGAAAGTCTGCCACTAACAATACTAAAATGAATGCTTTAATTGTGTAGGGTACAGACAACTGTGATGAATTTGGTGGTGTGGAAGTTTGGTCCACAGATTCCGAGGATGATGAAGTCCGAAAGCCCACTCATGGGAAGGCTATGCTGGCAAAAGAAGAACGTGTTATAGGAAGGTGCTTTGTGATAACTGAAGGCGTGTCTAAACTGAGAGGATACACAACCGACGGGGGAGTTGAAGACGAAAGAGAGCGAGAGGACAGGTGTTTCGCTGCCAAACCTGTCAGTGCACAGATCAACGAATGTGATGAGTTGATCAAAAAGGTACAAAATATTCTTGTCTCTCTAAAAATACCTATTACTAACTATGAAAAGGAATTAAATAGCTTAAAATCTAAATTTTCAAGTATATGTATCAGTCTCACCCAAACTCGTGTCACAAATTCTAACCTAACTGATCAAATCAGCAGGATTTCATCAAAGAGTGAGGAAAGGAGAATGTGGATCGAGCAAAAAGAGAAGGAGTTAATTAGATCTAAGGATGAATCAATTTATTTACAAAGAGACAATCTCAAACTTCTTAAATAGCGAAATGTGTTTTGTTTAATTGCTAAACGACTCTATTTTAACATCACTCAGTTGCATCTTGATTGTGAAATAGGGAAGAAGATACATCGCATGATTTTACCCTTCCTTGAGTTAAAGGAGGATGAAATCGATGTTGAAGCCTACAACTGTGAAAGCGTTGTATCTTCTGACAAGGTTTCTCCAACATATAAAATAAGTCCGGGCAAAATTGAATCTTACATAAAGTCCAAGGACCATAAGGACATGCTCAAAAATCTGTTAGACGAAAATGATAGATTGAAATTAAGAACCGAAACTGTACAGAAAGTTGACTCGTTGAATGCCAAATTAAGTTCAGAAAATAAAATTGATGTTGAAAATGCATCTGAACTTAATGAGGGTGATGATCTGAGTGAAATCTCTGTAGAGGATGTGGTGGACTGTTCAGAATTTATCAAAAGCAAACCTATGTCACGCAAAAACCTAATTTCTGAAAACTCCGTTGAGTTCACTCGCTCATCTACTGACAAAACCAAAGTTCTCAAAGCTAAAGCTGTAGTGTATCAGAAGGTATAAACCACTCCAAATCAAGTCTACACAGTACCAGGTGTCACTCCACAACAAATTGCAGAGTTAACAGCTATGGTAGAAGAAGACAATGCTGGCGGATGTGACGAATTTTTCTAGTCGACCCCAATAGACAACTCTGATGAAACGAAGGATCTATCTCAGAAAACTTCATGGAGAGTGAAAGGTAGATACATACTCGAACCACTTAATGAGCCAACAAGATATGATGTGCCAAGCACAAGTGGAACCAAAACTTCAACGGGAAAACCTGTGCAAACCACTAGTGAAACATCCACAACAAAAATTGACGATGCTCCTGCTTCAAGGAAAAAGGCTAACATCCACAGGAATCCAAAACAGGTGGCTGATCATAAACACAAACGAAATCTGAGATACAAGAAGAATCTCTCAGAAAGGAAACAGTTTTGGAGATCGCAAAATCTACACTATATAAGGATTGAAAAGAAGCAAAAACATCAATAGGAATCAAGGAACGGAAAGGGTTATTTTAGTCCCACACCCAAAAGGAACCGAAAGAATAGTTTCGGTCCTCATGACAAAATCAATCGAAAGGATGATTTTGGTCCTTCGATCGAAAGGAACCGAAAGGGTGGTTTCGGTCCTTCGAATGACAGGAACCGGAAGGAAAGTTTCGGTCCAATGACCAACAGGAACCGAAAGGACAGCTTCGGTCCTCCATCCCATATCAACCGAAAGAGCGGTTTTGGTCCTCCACCCAACAGCAACCGAAAGAGCGGTTTCGGTCCCTCATCCGATAACAACCGAAAGAGCGGTTTCGATCCTCATCCGTCAAAGTTCATTCAGACACACAAAAGTTCAAATAACACTTCTAAACCCAACTCCTCCAATTCTAGTTTTCCTTCGTCAAAGGATGTAAAGGGAAAAGGAAAGCTCTTTCAAGAAGATAACAAACGTCCAAAAGAGATCCTAAAGGATGTTGAGGGCAACACCACTAATTCCAAACCCACTGAATCTAAACCAACCAAAATTAAAGTTTTCACTATAAAAAGAAAAGATGAAACAACTTTAATTAAATGTACTTACTTAGTTGATATTTCTCTTACTACACCCTGTTCTGTAAAAGGCTCACGAAGACCCAAGCAACTTTGGGTTCCTAAATCTACTTAAAACTTTTGCAGGTAATTCGTGACAAGCAGTTCGACGAAGAATGGTACATTGATAGTGGCTGCTCTCGTCATATGATAGGGAGAAAGGAAGAATTAAGGGAGATTCGGTCTCTTAAGGATGGTGGCATTGCGAAGTACGGAAAAAACTCATTTGGTACTATCAAAGGCTATGGAATGATCACTAATAGCGAGTTCTCTATAAGAAAAGTGGCTTATGTTGAAGGGCTCCAACATAACCTTATCAGCGTATAATAGCTGGTAGTTGGCACCAGATTGAAAGTATCATTTGATGATGAAGGTTCAGAGATTGTCAAGAAGAGATCTAATAATGTTCTGCTGAAGTCCAAGCGAAAGGAGGAAATGTACCCTTTGAAAACCCCATTCGGGGAAAACCAGCAGTTTGGTTGCTCGCTAAAGCTCACTCTGATGAAATCTGGTTATGGCATCGAAGACTCTCTCATCTAAATTTCAAGGATATCAACAAGCTGGTTCTGGGCGATCATGTTCGAGGACTTCCGGTTCTAAAATTTGATAAAGAACATCTTTGTGCAGCATGTGAAATGGGAAAGCAGAGTAGGAAAAGTCATCCTTCAATTATCAATACTAAGGTAATAGAACCATTGGAGTTGTTACATATTGATTTATGTGGACCCTCGTCCATTGAAAGCATTGGGGAAAACAAATACATTCTGGTAATAGTGGACGATTTCTCTCGTTTCACTTAGGTGTTCTTCTTAAAGCAAAAATATGAAGCTACTCCAAGGCTCAAGCTCTTCATGAAACAGGTCGAGACTCACCTAAGGAAGGTTGTTCGCAACGTCCGAACTGACAATGGTCTGGAATTCAAGAACAAAAATTTTGAAGACTTTCTCACTGAAAAGGGAATGACTCACAACTTCTCAGCTCCATACACTCCACAAGAGAATGGTATCATTGAAAGACAGAACCGATCTCTATGTGAAGCCACTCGCACAATGCTATGCTTCGCCTCCTTGCCGTTGTATTTTTGGGCTGATGCAATAGCCGCTGATTGTTATACCCAAAACAGATCATTTTTTAACAAACGATTCTCTATCACTCCCTATGAGATCTTGAACAATCATAAACCAAATGTGAAATTCTTCCATGTGTTCGGTTCAAGATGCTTCGTGCTCAACTAGAGAGAATTGGAACAAGTTTGATGCAAAGGCTGATGAAGGAATTTTCTTAGGCTACTCCTTGAACTCCAAGGCATATCGAGTGCTCAATAAGCGCTCAAAGAAGATCAAAGAAACATAATATGTCACCTTTGACGATAGTTATGGTCAAGTTACGGCCTCTCTTTCAAATCTTTTCGAACAATACTTGCTTTTGTTTGACGAGCCTCAAAAGGAAATTGACTCTGAATCTACGGCAAAAGACAACAAAGTTGATAGTCTAAAACAAATTATTGAGGACGCTGCTCAAAAGATGGCTAACGATCAATCTAAAGAAACCGAAAGACCAGAAGCAAGCGAACCTGTAAGTGATCATCCTGATGTTGAGAGGGAGGGTCCGTCTCTTTTTCATGATCAAGGTTCATCGTTCCAGGGGGAGAGCTTATCGCCTCATTCTTCAAACTCTTCTGAGAGTCCACTCAAAGAAGGGAACACCAATCCAAATACCGAACAGGCGTCAGTCTTCGAGGGGGAGAACACCAATGTCGGTGATGATGACATTCAGTCCGAGCTAGAGGAAGAAATAAATGTTGAATTGAATCCCATCTATGATCCAAACTTCCCTCCACTTATCAAATGGACCAAATATCACCCTCGAAGTCAAATTATCGGGAAATCTTTGGAAAATGTGTTAACTCGTTCTCAAATCAAAGCGAAACAGACTGCACTCTTTTCTAAAGTCGAGTTTTGCATGTTCAACTCCTTTGTTTCCAAAGTTGAACCGAAGACTGTTAACTCAATGCTAGATCATTCTGACTGGGTTCAAGCCATGCAAGATGAATTAAACGAGTTGGAAAGAAACAAAGTATGGCATCTTATTCCAACTCTAAAGAATGCTTCAGTTGTCGGTCTCAAATGGGTTTTTAGGAACAAGATGGATAAGGAAGGGAATGTCATTCATAACAAAGCGAGGCTAGTGGTCAAAAGATACTGTCATGAAGAGGGAATCAATTATGAAGAGACCTTCACTCCAGTTGCAAGATTAGAGTCTGTTCGTATCTTTCTTGCTTATGCAACTCACAAGAACTTTGAAGTCTATCAGATGGACGTCAAATGTGCCTTCCTCAACGGTGAACTTGAAGAAACCTTATATGTTGAGCAACCTCTAGGCTTCATGAACAAGAAGTATCCAGATCATTGTTATGTCCTTGAATAAGGTTCGGTTGACCCAACCTTCTTTCGTAAGCGAGAAGGTAACCACCTTATGATAGTCCAAATTTATGTTGATGACATCATCTTTGGCTCCATGAATCCTAGCTTAACAGCTGAATTCAGGAAGTTGATGGAAACTAAACTTGAGATGAGCTCAATGGGTCCAATTAACTTTTTCTTGGATTGAACATGAGACAGGGATCCGAAGGCATATTTATTAATCAGGAGGCATACACCAAGACTTTATTAGCTAAATTTGGGATGATGGGAGACTCCAAAGTGAAAGTTCCTATGGTCTTTGGAACTAAGCTTACACCCTCATTGGAGAAACCAGCAGATGACGTGACACTCTATCGACAAATGATTGGGTCTCTGATGTATCTTACAGCTAGTAGACCTGACATCATGTTTTCAGTCTGTTACTGTGCAAGATTTCAAGCCAACCCACGCGAACCTCATCTACAAGCCGTGAAAAACATCTTTCGCTATCTGAAGCAAACCTCCTCTCTTGGTCTATGGTATCCAGCCAACTCAGGATTCTTTGTTCAAGCATTCTCAGATGCTGACTTAGGTGGATGTGGATTAGATCGTAAAAGCACAACTGGAGGATGTAAATTTCTAGACGATAAATTGGTTAGTTGGCAATCAAAGAAACAAACATGCGTTTCTCTATCCACTGCAGAAGCTGAATACATTGATGCAGCCTCCTGCACATCTCAAGTCGTTTGGATACAAAGTCAACTCAGGGATTACAGGCTAAACATGAAGAAAATCCCACTATATTTCGACTTTGAAAGCGCAATTAGAATATGTCACCACCCAGTGCAACATTCGAAGACTAAGCATATAGCACTGAGGTACCATTTCATCAAGGGTCACGTCGAAGATGGTAACGTAGAAATTCACTACGTCAGAACGACTGATCAACTAGCATACATATTCACAAAGGCTTTACCTGAAGCGAGCTTCAATAAGATTCTACAAGGCCTAGGAATGATGCAAGCTGAATCTGTACCAAAAACACTTTCGATTTATAAAGGTAACAAGCGAAATAGAGCGAACCGAAATGCGCCGAACGTTCGGTCTATTTCGGGTTCGGTCCTTCTGAACTCGTTCGCTTCTTTTTCTTAACAAGGCATCTTAACTGTATTTCTTTGTAATCTTTTTCAATCCTTCTTACCCACATATAAAATTCCAAAAATATTTTTCACTTTTATTCTCATAAAAATACCTATAAAATCCAAAAATATTTTTCTCTTTCGATTCAATTAGTCAATTCTCACAAAATACAAAAATATTTTCTTTCATTTCTTTATAACACTTTTATTTGTCTAAGTGTATTTCTCGATGGTGGAGCTCAAGCAGGTCTGTTTATTTCATTTTACTCCATTAGTTAGGTGTCCCTAGAAGCATGTTGTTGTATGTTGACTAAAGCCTCGAAAGATTTTGAGTAAAGCCTTAATAACATGATATATATACAAATCATGTTTTCCCAATTCAGGCTGTAATATTCACTCTTATCATGAGCTGCCTTACTCTACTCACATTGAGTTTAGAGTTTTATGCTTGGTCACTCTTTCTTTAAAGCAGAGGTATATTCGCTTCATATACCATCTCCAATATTTTTCTCCATTATACTTCGTATCACCAATATAACCCCTGAGACTCTCAGCACTTATTACTGAGATCTATGGTTATACAAAATATGTGTTAATGATCTTAGTCTCATGCCACTATGTACTAAGTGAAACCCGCAATTCAACACCTCCAATGAATTGACAGTGCATTATCATATTCAAGAGCTTACTTGTTACCTAAAGAAATCTCATTTTATTTTTGCGTGACCTTTTACAAATTTTGTCTAAAACCAAGGGTTTTCTTCCCTTAAAGATCCAGTTTATCTTTTTGAGATTTCTATATTTCCTCTTGTCACTATAAAAGTTATCATACCTACTTGTTCAACAGATCACAATGATCTCACAAGTACTTCATTCAGTTTCGGTCTCATGTCGAGTATCCAATTCATGAATTGAAGCGAGAGCCAACCTTTATAATCTTTAAAAGATGCCTTTCAATACTTCTTAACAAGTAATTGATCGTTATTTAATGTGGAACCGAACAAGCACTTCAATGTCTCTCTTGACTTTGAAGGAAGTGATTCATGCCCAGAATCCATTGTTTTCTGTCTATTTAAGGCATCACAACTTATCCCAAAATATTTGCTTTATTTATTTATCTTTCACACTCTATGCACCAAAATTTTAATTTTCCACACTCTGGTTCTATTAATGGTGTTCAATAAAGCATCATAGGCAGTGACGATTCAAATGTTCAAGGAGTGTCGATTGGGTTAAATTGGAAGCTGACTCATCGTTTATCCAATCGGTTTGGTAATTTGAAAAAGCGCAAATTATGGAATGGCGTGCCAAAACAGAAAAGACCTTTCTCTTTCCTATGTCATCCTCGGTATGCCAACTGTTCACACGTCAAATCAGGCGCTATTTTTGAAATAATCCATGATCTCAGCCGGATTTTTCTCTCTCCTACTTGTATGTATAAAAGGGATTTGAACGGTACTCTATAACCTTTATCACTTCCCAAATTCTCTCAAAGAACAACGGCGATCTCTCCTACTGTTCATCATCTTCTTCAAGCAACTACAATGGCAGATTCTTCATCAGTTCACGATACTTCTGTTCGCCAACCACTTCTCACCATCAAACCACAATAGAACCTGATCATCGACCTCACTCCGTTTGTTTCTGAGCCTTACATGTTGTACGTCGTTGAGTGTCTCAAATACTCACCACTCGTCGAAGCGTTCACCAAGGTCGAAGTCGTTCCAATGTTGTGCCTTTCACTGGTTTACTCCACTGCCTACTACGACAAGATTCATGAAAGGATTCACGTCGAAATCCACAATGAGAAGACCTCTATCTCCAAGCACCGCTTTTGTGCCCTAATTAGTCTTTATCAAGATCAATCTCTGGTAAATCCTAAATGCATTACCACTGGTCAACTGTTTTCTATGTTTTATCAGATGGGATATACCGAAACCCTTACCACCATCACCAAGTTCAAGAAGTCCTGCCTTCCTCTTCAATGGAATGGCCTTTTCACGCTGCTTTTCAAAGGACTTTTTGAGCGCAGCACTGGCTCCGATGGTGCAAGCAAGTCTTTCATGACTGTGCTTTATGGGTTGTACCATGGGATGAACTTAGATTTTGGGACTATAATCTAGCAGCAGTTGGTACAAAGCTTGGTCTCTTCTTCCAAGCATTCTGAGATCTCGTGTGGGAGATTTTGGACTATCATCACCAACTGGGAAATGGACCGCCTTCATGTTCCAATCATGGCGGATTCTCTTCTCTCCTCCATTGCTACCTTTCATACTATGAAGATTATTGTCACCAATCCAACCAAGTACTCGTTTATTGAATCTATTCCAAAGGCTATGCTTGCTCCTATTTTTGCCTCGAGCAACGTTCTCCAACAATACAGGAAGCATCCGTCTTCAAGTCCGAGAGAGCTTACCCTAGCCATGGTTCTCTCTATTGATGAGGCTGACAAACCTAAAAAGAGGGGTAAGAAAGCGAAAACTCAAAAAGAGGCACAGGTTTCCAAACCCACCAAGGCGAAAACCCCTCTGAAGCGAAAGTATGATCGAGTTGTTACCTCTCCTCCCAAACTGAAGAAGCGGAAGAAGCCCGCTAGGAGGCTAATACTACAATCTTCCAGTGACTCAGATTCTGAGTATGTTCCTCCCCAACACAAGATTGCTTCTCCTTCAGCATCTGAGAGCAAAAGCTCTGATGAAGAGGCTTCGGGCTGAGGTGATACTCCGCCTCGCTCCCCTACCCCAGAAATTCCAGTTCGCTCTCACCCTCCTTCGCCTCCACTTGCAACCATCCCTGTATCTATCCCTCCTATTTTTCCCATTCCAACCACTTAACCATTCACTACAATTCCCATCCCTACTCCCATATTCACAGATACAACCACTACCACGACAGGTGCTCGTTCCACCGCACCCACTCCACCAATAACAAGCGAACCACCTGTCACAACCGAACCTCCACCAACTTCAAAACCCTTATCTCCCACAAATTCCATGTATTTTAGTCCCTACCGAGTGCAGAGCGATGATGATGATGATGAGCCTGTTACGAAACGTCATCTCAAGGCAGTAAATGAAAAGCTTGATCAACTGCTCTCATCCTCTACCTCCGACACTTATTCTGAAGCTGCATTGAAGTCCCTGTTCTCCTCAGTTCTTACTGATCATAGTGTTGCTTTATCTTCAGCAGCCAAAGCAACCGAAGCCTCCACTTCCCAATGTCAACAAGCCTCAATTGTTGTTGATGCTTCGACTAAAGAATGCAAGGAAACGACCGAAAAAGTCGATAAACTAGTACTGACGCTCAAGTGTTTTTAGATTCCTTGCAGGCTGCTACTCAAAAGAATGCTCAAACTGTCAATGCTTTAGTAGAGAACCTTCAACGGTCTCTTCAATCTGAACGCTCAAATCTTGAAGTGGCACGACAAGTTATTGAAGCAGCCAATGCATCTCTACATGCTAACGTCAATGATCGTCTCACTCAGCTTGAGGCCGAATTGGCTGTAGAGAATCGCATTATGGATGAGCTTGACAGGCGCACCTCCTAGCTGAAAATGCAAAACCTCAAGCTGCGTACTGCCACTACTGAGCTCAATGATCTCAAGTCCGAGAAGGAGGTTGTTCGGAGTTCGGTGGTTGATGTTCACTCCATCCTCCTTCATGTCGTTGAAGCACATGATCCAATCATTACAATTACCACCCATCAGCATCTAGCTGATAAGCTTAGGCCAGCATTGGACATCCTTAGTCGTATCGAGGGTGTTCCGGTGACTGGTGTCTATCTGAAACAATGGGGAGAAAAGCAAACTCGATACAAGCCAACTCAACCTCCTACTGAACCAAAACCATCATCTGAACCGAAGGGTAATGAAGCTTTGCTTAGTCACAAAGGGAAGAAAAAGAAGAAAATTGGAGAAGAGGACACAAATGATGAGGATGATGTTTATGCTGAAAATCCTAAGAATCCGTTTCAGAAGACAAAGCTCTCCGAAAAAGAGCTGGAAGAAAATCTCAAGAAACAACAGGCGGAGATGGATCGAAAGAACAAGGAGTTGGAGCTCCTAGAAAAGAAAAAGTCCATGTTTCCTATGTGGACTGCAGTTTCACTTCAGAGATGCTCGATTAATGAGTCGAGCATTCTTTGGCTTGAGCCAGTTATGTCTTTTGGGCTCGAGAACTCCAAGGACACAGAGTTTGACATGCCAATCACCCGAAAGGAATTTGTCTTCCATTGCTTTAATTCAACTGCTATTGTTCCTTCACTAGACCCGAAAGTACCTTCCCTAGACTTGAAATTAGATAGGGATCTGTTGGAGTTTTACCTAGAGTTTTCTCAACCCTAATACTTGACCTGGAGTTTGAAAAAGATCACAAATGTCAAGGTTTTAAAGCCTTACTCAGCGGGGAAGTTTGTCAATGCTCAATTCAAAGTGACTCGAGGCTCCGAAGGCTCTGTTCACAGCTTCACCCTTGCTGATCTGCCGAACCTGAATCCCCATGACTGGATACTCGTCAACAACATTCTTCTATCAAATCCTAAGGAGTACCAGCCAATAATTGATCATATCAAGCGCATTCTTGTTTGCTACATACACGAAGTGGAGAAGATGGACCAGGAGATTGCCTCAGCCATTCACAAACGAACTACAATCAAAACTATGGGCAAGGCTGGCAATGTCAACACTATGGTCAAGGGGAAGATCGATACAATTTACCAAACTGTTATGTTCCTCAGGGGCGAAGGTCAGAAATGTCTGTTCGCTCTTGTTGACAAACACCTTTTCTCAACATTATGCTTGGAGCATATCTTAGAAATCATCCAGAGGTGTGATCAGAACAATGTTGCTGATAAGAAATTATTCACTGACATGTTGAGGTGGTACTTACAGTTTCGACAGACACTTCTTGCAATAATTCCGTGTCTGTTTAAAGTTGTCAAGATAGTGAATCCCATACATAAGAAATGATCTCTCGCCTCATTTGACGCAAAGGGGGAGATTGTTGGGATTAATAGATTGCATCATGGGCTCGGTCCTTAGCCCAATTTTGATTGCCGGTATTGGGCCTGTCCAACTGTGCATGTTTTGTGTTAAGGTTTAGTATATAAGCTGCATGCATGCAGTCTTAGTAATCATCGCTTTCATTATTGTATTTTACTCTAAGTTTTGTAAACCCTAGCTCGCCTCTACAATGGAAGTTCTTTGTCGAGCTCTGCTGAAGCGTGACTTTGTTTTAAATCATAAGCATACATTTGATTCCATCTAGTGTTTACTTTCATATTGTTTTTGATTTTTTCGATCTCTATAATCATACCTGTGAAAGATCTAATCGATCTAGAGTTTTTGTATTCATCATAGATAGTCCTGTGGAACGCTAGCATGTTCATAAACCTGTAGGTATTGTGAACGATGTGTTCACTGGTGTACTCTATCCCCCTCATGGTTTCCTTTAGGAAATCTACTGTTGAGGAAACCCCTTTGCAGTAATGTCTGTCCCGATGAAAATCCTAGATTAGGTCCCTTGAGATAGATGTTGTGTTAGGGACATAAAGTGAGGATAACGGGAATGGGTAATCGGGTTATTGTTGGTTGGTGAAATTAAATATACTTATTTATTGCGGGTTGAAAACCCTATATGCTCACCAGGCTCCCAAGCCTGACCCACTCAGTTTATTTGTATTACAGGTAGTGGCACGAGGACACAAGATGGATGACTTGTCAAGTTATTTTTGGATTATAGACCTGTTGTTTTATATAACTATTGTAAGGTCTGTAATGTAATGTTTATGATTTTGGACTATTTATCGGAACATGACATCCCGAGTTTTGTTATACAATGAAAATATATTTCTTTAAGAAATGCTTTGGTAAATCTTACTTTTATCATACTTTGTTTGGTAACAAATTCCGCAACTCTTTTAATCAAAGGATTACTCTGAAATTGTTTTAAAAGCGTAAATTAAACCGGTCTTTTTAGGCCGTGAATTTGGGGATGTCACAGTTGGTATAAGAGCATTAGTTTAAGCGAACTGGGAAATTGTAGGATTTCTAGACTTAAACTTAAAATTCTAAGTGGAGATTGTGAGATGTGTGACTAGTATATTTTAGGAAGCTGCCTAAAATGATTTTATGTGCTAAATGTTATATGTTGCCATATATGATATTATTTGTTCGGATCTATGGTCTGTTGCCGACCGGATCTGGAAACCTTATGTGTTTAGGATTCTGAGTGTACGTCTACGATATTATAACTAGCATGTAAACGTTTCGGAGTGATAAGGATGATTTAATTATCTATCATGGATGAGGATCTAATTTCACCTTATTCGGTGTGTAGATCAAAAATGGTAAGAACCAGGAGTGGCATTGGAAACGCGAATGAAAACAGGAATCAACCACCATTGATTGAGCAAATACATGTTGTAGTAGCAACACCAGAACCAATAACAATGGTTGGGGTGCAAGCCATAGTTCGGGCTATGTTAGCCGAACAAAAGGAAGAAATGCGATAGATGTTACATGAAAATGGGGACAAACCAATCATACCTATTGAGGAACCCAAACTGATTCCCGAACAATCAGAGGAAGGAAATAATAGTCGCAATATGAGTCAAGTTAGGACTCAAGGAGAATGAAGGAATGACCTGGAAAGGAGAAACAACAAGGATGGGCGAATATACAAGAATTTCTTGGGCCCAAGCCACCAAGTCTTTCTGGGAGCCTGAAGCCTGTTGAGATTATGGATTGGATCTCCGAAATGGAGATGGTATTTGAAAGTTGCGACTGTAGCAACAAACAGAAGACTGTCTTTGCCGTTAGACAACTGAAGACTGGAGTCTTGAGTTGGTGGAATTTAGTGGAAGTTGTTGGCTAATACTATGGCACGAGGAGAAGCCCTGAAAATGTCATGGGAGGAGTTCTTGGAACAACTAAGGGTGCAGTACTGTTTAGAGATAGATCTGATTGATCTGAACAATGAGTTCTAAAACTTGAAGAAGGGGAGGATGAGCATAGATGACTATGCTACTGCATTCACAAAGAAAATGAAGTTATTTCCATACCTAGTGCCAACGGAACTCTCCAAGATTTAGAGGTTCGCTAATGGACTTCCTGCCAACTTTGGCCCGGCAATCAAGATGGTAACCACTCTGAAAACAGCTATTCGAGCAGCTAAGAATATGGAGGCCCAACAGAAGGAAAAGGGCCTGGAAAGGATAGATGTTGGTGAGAAAAGGAAGTTCGATGGACCTTCAGGGTCCAACAAGAAAAGTAAATTCTCAAAGTCTACTTCGAGAGGAGGATGAGGTGAAGAGAAATGGTGTGACAAATGTAAGAAGAAGCATCACGGAAAATGTGATGTAGTAGCCACATGCTTCAAATGTGGAAAGCCAAGGCACTATGCCAATGAATGAACTCTCACCAAGAAAGTTTGCTATGGTTGTGGTGAGGAGGGACACATGTCGAGGGACTACCCGAAAAAGAAGGAGGCAGCAAAACCCAATATTCTGCCAAAGCCGAAGGCAAGAGCCTTCCAGATGACACTGGAAGCTGCTAAAGATGAAGCTGATGTTGCTTCACGTACCCTTCTCATTAACGAATTGCCTGCCCAAATTTTATTTGATTATGGATCCAATTACTCCTTTATTTCGCATGAATTTGGTAGAAAACTAGCTTCGCCTGTTGATAGACTAGATAAAGCTTTATTAGTCAAAGTTGCTAGTGGCAAGTTTGTACCTGTTAGCCATCGTATGAAAAACATCTTAATTGATTTGAATGGGAATAAGTTTCACGAGAATTTATTGCCTATCAAACTTAACGGTTTCGATATCGTGCTTGGAATGGATTGGCTTAGTGCCAATGACGCCGAGATATTGTGCAAGAAGAAGATAGTCAAAGTAAACCCACCTGGGAAAGAGTCGTTTATGGTGTATGGAGACAAACGCAGAGTAAATTCTGGGATCATTTCATTGATGAAAGCCAGAAAGTGTTTGGCAAAAGGATGTACATCATATATAGCATTCCTGATCGATGCTAAGAAGGAGAAAAAGGAGATGCGGAGCATTCCTGTTGTGTATGATTATCCGGAAGTATTTCCCAAAGATCTTCCTGGATTATTGCCTGATATACAAGTGGAGTTTAGAATAGACTTGTTACCAGGGACGATGCCAATAGCAAAAGCACCTTACCGATTAGCACCGACGAAGATGAAAGAGCTGATGATGCAACTTCAGGTGTTATTGGACAAAGGTTTCATAAGACCTAGTTCATCACCCTGGGAGATCTAGTGTTATTCGTGAAGAAGAAAGATGGAAGTATGAGAATGTGCATCGATTACAGAGAACTGAACAAGGAAAAAATAAAGAATAGATATACGTTGCCGAGGATTTATGACCTGTTCGATCAACCACAAGGTTCGAGCTATTTCTGAAAGATCGATCTTAGGTCAGGATATCATCAGTTGAAAGTAAGAGAGCAGGATATCGAGAAGACTGCATTCAGAACACTATATGGACACTATGAGTTTTTGGTTATGTCGTTTGGACTAACCAATGCTCCAGCAACATTCATGGATTTAATGAACAGAGTTTGTAATCCGTTCCTTGATAAATCTGTGATAGTGTTCATAGATGACATTCTGATTTATTCGAAAAGCCAAGAGGAGCATGGCAGACACTTGTGAAAAGTGTTGGAAGTCTTGAGGAAGGAAATTTTGTATGCTAAGTTCTCCAAATGTGACTTTTGGATTCAAGAAGTCCAATTCTTGGGTCACGTGGTCAACCAAGAAGGCATAATGGTTGATCCAGCAAATATTGAAGTTGTGATGAAGTGGGAACAACCGAAAAGTCCCACGAAGATCCGAAGCTTTTTGGGAAGCCGGATATTACCGAAGGTTTATCCAAGGCTTTTCTTCGATCGCTACTCCATTAACAGCTTTGACCCACAAAGGAGCTACTTATGCTTGGAGTGATAAGCATAAAGAAGCATTCAAGAAGCTAAAGAAGAAACTATGTGAGGCACCGATACTTTCTCTAACCATTGGAGTTAAAGACTTTGTTGTTTATAGCGATGTGTCAGGTGTTGGGTTGGGATGTGCTTTGACCCAAAGGGAAAAGGTGATCGCATATGCGTCTCAACAGTTGAAAGAGCATGAAAAGAACTACTCAACTCATGATTTGGAGTTGGCAGCTGTAGTTTTCACTCTGAAAATATGGAGACATTACCTATAGGCACGAAGTGCAAACTTTTCACTAATCATAAGAGTCTCCAATATCTCTTTAATTAGAAGGAATTGAATATGAGGCAACGACGTTGGCTAGAGTTACTTAAGGACTACGACTGTGAGATACTTTACCACCCTGGTAAAGCAAAGGTTGTTGCTGATGCTCTCAGTTGGAAAGTCAATCTTGAAAGGAAGAGGCCAAGAGCATTGAGAATTGAAGTTGTATCAACAATAATGGAAAGTATAAAAAAATCTCAAGAGGAAGCTTCTGAGAAGAATGACCGAAAGGGAGAACGTTTGGGCAAAACATTAGTGTTCGGTGTAAACAGTCATGGGCTGAAGGTTTTCTAAGATCGGATTTGTATACCTAAGACAGGAGGAGTCAGAGAAATTCTAATGGAAGAAGCTCACAAAACAATGTACTCAATTCATCTCGGCAGCACTAAGATGTATAGGGACCTGAAACCCTATTACTGGTGGCCGACGATGAAGCTTGATATTGCAAATATGTGGCCGAGTGTGTGACTTGTGCGAGAGTCAAGACACAACTTCAAAAACCATATGGGAGTTTAGAACCTTTACCTATGCCCATGGTTAAATGGGAAGACATTGTTATGGATTTTGTCACTGAACTACCTAGAACAAAGAATGGTCACGACATGATTTGGGTGGTCGTTGATCGATTCACTAAGAGTGCGCATTTCATAGCAGCCAAGGAGAAATGGTCTATGGATAAACTTGCGAATTCTTACGTGAAGGAAATTGTGAGGCTTCACGGTGTTCCGTTAACGATTGTGTCAGATCGTCATAGCCGTTTCAGCTCACGATTTTGGAAAAGTCTACAAGAGGAATTGGGTACCAAGTTGTGTTTAAGTACAGCTTACCATCCACAGACTGATGGTCAGAGCGAAAGAACAATACACACACTTGAAGATATGCTGAGAGCATGTACCCTGGAATTCCAAGGTAATTGGGATGAACATTTACCTTTGGTAGAATTTTCCTACAATAATAGTTTCCACTCGAGCATAAAGATGACACCATATAAAGCTTTGTATGGAAAAAAGTGTCGTACGCCGTCTTGTTGGCTTGAGGCTGGGGAAAAGCCGTTTATGGGACCAGAGATAGTCCATCCAACTACTGAAAAGTTGAAAATAATTAGTGAGAGAATGTTAGCACCTCAAGATCGTCAAAAGAGCTATGTTGACAACAAGCGAAGACCGATGACTTTTGAAGTTGGAGATTCAGTTTTGCTTAAAGTCTCGCCATAGAAGGGACTTATAAGATTTGGAAAAAGGGGAAAGTTAAGTCCAAGGTTTATTGGACCGTTTAAAGTTCTTCAAAGGATTGGGAACCAAGCTTACAAGCTCTAATTACCCGAAGAACTGAATGGAATTCATAACACTTTTCATGTGTGTTACTTGAGGAAGTTCACGGGAGAAGTTCCCGACATGATTCCACTCTCGGAGTTGAAAATCAATGAGAAAAAAAGGTTGATTGAAGAACCAGAGGCAATCGTTGACTGAAAGACTAATAATTTGCGATGCAAGATGGTCGAGTTAGTGCTTGTCCGATGGAAACACACGAATGGGCCAAATCTCACCTGGGAGATGGAGAGTGACATGATGAGTTGCTACCCATATTTGTTTGTTGATGTGTGATTCCGGAGATAGAATCATTCTAAGGTGGAGAGAATTGTTACGCCTATGTTTCTGTTCTTGTCATTAATGTTGATATAATAGTCTAGGTTAACCTTTGTAACCCGTTTTGAAATAATAGAAGTGTATTATTTGAGTATTATGTGTTTTGTGCTTAACTGTGTGACTTAAATAAATTAAGGATAAAAATAAGCATCAAAATGAATTGTTATATAAATCCAATATCTATGGATAATGTTGTAGTAGTTGAAACGAGGTTTCCGAATATATAAAGAATGCTGAAATCCGAGTTATAACGAAGAAGTTATGACCTGTCGAAGTTTCGCAACAGAACCGGCACGATACGGAATGACGTAAAATACGAATTTAAGATAGAGCGATATCTAGCCTTAGTAATCCAAATGAAATTCGTAGAATATGTTAAACCGAGAGCGCTCATAAAAAGAACGCCCAAATCTGACTTCGTATGAGGAAGTTATGATTTTTCCGAAGTTTTGACTTAGCAGTATGTAGTCCAAATCCTCGATTTGAGATCGAGTGATTTTTAGCCGAAACAATCTAAACGAGAATTGAATATCTCGTTAATAGTAGTGAAACGATAAAAAGATAGGCGAAAACAGACGTTAGATGAAGAAGTTATGAATTTGTAACAGAGTTTTCCTGTTCCGGCCTACTAAAAATAATATAAAAGTAATATATTTATAATATATTAAAAATAATGTCAAAATTAGCCAATAGATTATAAACGAGAGTTGTAGATCGTATTCTCACCTTAACGTCGATATAAAGAACGTCAAAAACAGAGTTCGTATGCGAAAGCTATGAATTTATGAAGTTCGGGGTGCGAAACCCCAAAACTGTTAGCCACCAAGACGTGGTAAAAGTGTCACGACGTGGCAGGAGATCTGGAGTATGTCAACCCCACTTGCAATGACGCATGCAGTGACGACCCAGCCACCACAACGTGGTAAACCATACCACGACGTGGCAAAGGTAAATTTTGCCCTATAAATAGATTTGAAGGGCCAACCAAGTTTGGTTGCTCAAATTCTCTCCTCTCACTCATATTACCTCGATTTACGTGCAAATAAGTGCCCCCGAAGCCCTGGTATCATCCCGAGACCCGAAGTAAATCCCGAATCTCAAATATCCCGCGAAGAAAAGAGTTTCCGAGCGGAAGCTCTGCCCGTAAGAAGCCCGGTGAGTGAAGTGAACTCAGTTTCACTGAAGAATACTACTCTTAGAGACGTAGTGATGTCCGATCATCTTCTGATTAGGTGAGTGTGTAGTTACCTTCTTCTAACGCATAATTATGAAGTATTTTGTACAAGATACGTGTTATGTGTATATTTTGTTGTTATATGTGTGAATGTATATTCACTTTCTTCTATCTCATAGATATGATTTATTCTCTATGAAATATGTGTTATGTGTATGTGTCTCATCTATTGATTTGAATGTGTATTGAATGAGAATGCTATACAGGTTTTAAACTATGGATAAAAATATTTTTTTTTCTACTAATATGTTGCATAGAACATGGGTAGATAGTTGATGTGTGATAAACAGATGAGAGGCCTCGATGTTGTTGTTATTGATCTAGTTATTCAGCGGAGTATGGATAACGACCACAGACTCTTTCTAGACAGTTTTATGGAACGCTAGCAGGTTCATAACCTATAGGTGTTGTGAACGATGTGTTCACCGGTTTACTCT
Organism: Lactuca saligna; assembly: GCF_052625555.1. Lineage (NCBI taxonomy): Eukaryota > Viridiplantae > Streptophyta > Magnoliopsida > Asterales > Asteraceae > Lactuca > Lactuca saligna. The sequence continues at coordinate 70,535,354 of NC_136425.1, forward strand.
ATCCCCCTCATGGTTGCCTTTAGGACATCTACTGTTGAGGAAACCCCTTTGCAGTAATGTTCGTCCCGATGAAAATCCTATATTAGGTCCCTTGAGATAGATGTTGTGTTAGGGACGTAAAGTGAGGATAACGGGAATGGGTAATCGGGTTATTGTTGGTTTGTGAAGTTAAATATAATTATTTATTGCGGGTTGAAAACCCTATATGCTCACTAGGCTCCCAAGCCTGACCCACTCAATTTATTTGTATTACAGGTAATGGCACGAGGGCATAAGATGGATGACTTGTCAAGTTATTTTTGGATTATAGACCTGTTGTTTTATATAACTATTGTAAGGTCTGTAATGTAATGTTTATGCTTTTGGTCTGTTTATCGGAACATGACATCCCAAGTTTTCTTATACAATGAAAATACATTTCTTTAAGAAATGCTTTGGTAAATCTTATTTTTATCATACTTCGTTTTTGGAACAAATTCCGTAACTCTTTTAATCAAATGATTACTCTGAAATTGTTTTTGTGACAACCCGATATTTCGAGACAATGAAATATAACACCAATCAAATATAGATAAAAATTAAACTTTTCTAGAATCTTATTTGGGTTAAATAAAGTGGTAGAAATCGTATCAAGGTTTTCGTACATATAAAGAACCCTAGAATCTGAGTTATAACGAAGAAGTTATGACCAACCGAAGATTCTCGGCAAAACCGGCAACACTGATAGACGTAAAACGCGAAGTTTCAATACAATAATTTTTAGTCTTAGATATCTAAATGAAAGTTTTAGATATCATCAAACCGTAAACGTACATAAAAAGAACGTCCAAATCTGACTTCGTATGAGGAAGTTGTGATTTTTCTAAGTTACAGATATAACAGTAGACAGCTAAAAACTCGAAAAAGAGATCGAGAGACTTTTAGCCGACACAATCTAAATGAGAATCGAAGGGCTCAACAATACTAGCGCAACGGTAAAAAGTCTGACGAAAACGGACGTCAAATGAAGAAGTTATGGAACCTTAACAGACTTTTCCTGTCCCGACCTATAAAAAATATAATATTAAAAATAAAGTCAAAACTAGCCCACGGAGTCTAAACGAAAGTTGTAGATCGTAGTGTCACCTTCGCGTGGATATAAATAACGTCGAAAACGGAGTTCGTATGAGAAAGATATGAATTTTTGAAGTTTACTAATTAATTAAAATATAAATTTAATTAAGGCCCAGTATTATCCGAAGAACGAGTCAACGGTCCGATCCCCGGTACGCCTAGCGTACCCTCGTACGCCCAGCGTACTCGGATGCTAGGCTCCGGTTCGTCCACGTCGCTCTGATGTTTCGACTGAGGATGCGCTCATGCATGACGCATGAGTACGCAGCGCGTACTCTCGTACGCCCCGCGTAACGAGACCTCTCAGACCCCGATAAATAGAGATGCGAGGGTGCCGGCCAAATTTGCTAATTTCCTTCCTTTCTCGCGCCGAAGCTCTGCGTTTCAACCCTCGGAGTCATCCCAAAGGCCCGATTTTCATATCCAAGGTGGGAAGAAAGTTTTACACTCCCGAGATTTCCCGAGAATCTCGAGAGATACGCTTTCTCGAGTAGAAGTTCTGCTCAGTTTTCGTCATGCTTTCTTCAATCAATCAAGTGAGTTCATACCCCTATAAACTACACTTTTAAATGTTTTATAAATACTTTTATATGCTTTTAAGGGGGGAATACAAGTTAAATACTCGATTATTGTCGTGTATTATATAATAAAGTTCATTATACGCTTTTTTATCAACGGAATCATATGTGATTTATAACAATTATAAGGAAACTTTCGTATGAAAAATATATCACGATAACATCATAACTTTTGAAATGAAAAGTGTTGTTATATATATATATATATATATATATATATATATATATATATATATATATATATATATATATATATATATATATATATATATATAAATCAAACACTCTGCTTATACTGTATGTATATGTGTCCATCTTTGGTACTACAAACATACGATTATTTTGGCACGAAAAACATCAATATTTTGGGATACTTGTTGTTAATAAATCAATCATATGGGATTTATAACTAGTATACAAATGGATTTACTACAAGTTTAGCAGTTTTACTAAACATATTACTTCAAATGACTTTCTTAAACGTTTTTACATGATTAAAGCTCTTTATCAAACTGTCTTACACACTGTAAGCTTCCTTTCAAACTCGGTTACAAAGGTGTTTTCAAACAGTGGTTTTCCGTGTACTTAAACTGTCTTATCAAACAAAATACTTTCAATCGTTTTATAAACTGACATCAAATCACAAATTCTTTATTAGACTTTTAAACGGTTTTACAAAACTTCTTTATGCTTTTATATTATAAATTGCATGCCTCTATATGTATAGTTATATAAGAAATGTTTAAAAGACTTAGGAAGGCTATCCACCCTATTTCCTTTTCCTCGATTTGGATGTGGTCTGGTGGGATATCGGGTACCCGTCCGAAGGTCGTTTAAATATTAGTTATATATCATGTGTACGTATATAGTCATAAATGTTCCATCAATTAATTCTATTCTGACGTTCTTGGGTAGCAAGGGTGTATAAATCTACTTGGACACTCATCAATTACATTCTAGTAAACTATTATAGGAATAGTTTAGGGGATACAAAACATTATTCCTATTACAAGAAATTACACCAGAGTCAGTTCATTCATGAGTCTAGACTACCTGCTATATGAAGGGATACTCTTACTGAGATTCCTCTTACATGGATATATTTATAGGGATACTCTTACATAGATACGCTTACATGAGTACGTTTACATGAATACTCTTACATGAATACTTTTACATAGACATTATATGGCAAATTACTATTACATATTATATGTCTAGATATTGTTATATAGTTCTCCTTTCTATCTTTACCTTGTGATACAAACACATCATCGACGAGATAGATTGGACTTTATATCCTAGTACCAAAGGATACTTTACGGGATTAACCATTCCAAAAATCTCTATTCGCAACAGAGGTAAATGCACATCCACGGATGTCTTTGGTTGATACCATTACAGGTATACTTTAAGGGATTAACTATTCCTACACCCAGCTGTTAGCAACAGAGGTAAATGTACCTCTACGGATGTCAAAAGTTAACACTGTTAGTTATCCTAGTATAAAGGGATAATACGTAAGTTAGTTATCCTAGTATAAAGTGATAATACGTAAGTTAGTTATATTTTTACCATTATCTTGTGATTCATCCACATAACCAATGAGGTGAATCGTATTTGAGTATCCTAGTGCCAAAGGATACAATTTCTTATATTAATAATAATTGTCAAACAGTCAAGTCTTGGTAGAAGACTACTTTCAAAACAACTAGGTCTTGGTAGAAGATTTCATCTATACTAATAGGAATCATAGGGATTTCTAGGGTTTACCAAATGGTTTCGATTACTTACAAACATTTCCACACTTATACGAAATTTCTTTCAGAACAATATCAAGTCTTTCATTACAAGTTTTACAAATCAAAAACATATTAATACTTATGAATTCACCAGCTTTTTGGCTGATACTCGCTTTCAAAATAACTTGTATTCTCAGGTCGTAAATAGACAGGTACGACGACCAGGTTTTGTGAAGATGGAGCAATCCAGACTCGTCTTATTTTCTGATTATTCATTTTATTGTTGTGTATTATGAAAGAACACACATGTACTTGAAACTTATACTATTAATGCAATGGATGATGTTGTTGCTTGTTTACTACTTTACATTGTTGTGATACATTACATGACGTCCTCCGCCCCAGAACGTTTCCGCCGTTCTCGGTTTTGGGGTGTGACAGTTTTAAAAGCATATATTAAACCGATCTTTTCTGACCGTGATTTTTGAGATATCACACCTATAGTTTGAATCCATCATAGAAATTGTTAGTACAAAATGCTAGGTATTTTATGAATCATTTTTTTTCCTTTTTTTACAACTAATCTAATGTTTACCTTTCCCTTATATAATACATTTTTATGCATTATCCTTTAATTTTGATGACTACATGATATTCCAAACTAATATTAATAAAAACAAGTTCTTATATTTCAATGTATTTTGTTAAAAAACAATATAATTTTTAAACGAATCCTCTTTAATAAATAAATGTTTTTTTCTCTCTTGTTACATTTTCATTCAATTTGTCAAATGTCTTTTTATAGTTATTTTGAATTTTTTTTTTCAATCATTTTCTAAGTTTTTTAGTTTATTAAATTTCACATAATATTTTAATAATTACAATAAATATAGCAATAAATAGATATTAATTTTATTAATAAACTTATATTTTAGAGTAAATTATATGAATCGTCCATCGTCTAGGTACCAAAATGCACGTTCAGTCCTTATTTTCAAAAAATAATTCGGTCCGTCCCTTGTTTGTTTTAAACTTGCACGTTTCATCCCTCATTAGTTTAAATTTACACACTTCATCCTTTAGCAAACATAGAATGACTATATTGCCCTTATGAATTTATTTTTTAATTTATTTTCATATTTTATTATTATTTAAAATGTTTAAAAAAATATGACCACCCACTAAGATTTTAATCCATTTCGTTGCATCTCTACCACTAGTGACCATCCGCCTCCTGTGTCTACCTCCTCTCAAACGCGCTTATGCCCTCCTTCTCCAATGACTCTCACATCTGATGACCATCTACCTTAATTCTGCTACCACCTGATCGTTTTCACATAAAACGTAGATCGATTTGAGAAAATCAAATCAAAACACATTGATTTCAAAATGAAGCAGGTCAAATCAAAACCAAGAAAATTAACCACCGTCGAAAACTAGATCCAGTTAAAATCAACCACTAGAGAGCAAGATCTACATGAGAGTTTAAGTGATAAGAGAGAGAGGGGGTGGGGGGAAGCAAGTTCAGATTCAAAATCAACATCTTGTTTCTCTAACAGCCAAAACAAGAACTGATAAGAAGATTGAGAGAAGACAAGTGTGCTTGTAACGCCCCGATTCTCAGGTATGGTAAATATGAGTTTTTGGATTAGGACCTACTCGATGAGTTGGTTTACCTACTCTTCGAGTAGCAGAGAGAAGGATCGCGGGTTAACTGACCTACTCGGCGAGTCCATAATGGGACTCGACGAGTAGAAGTTGGCAAGTGAAACCCTAATTCCTGGGGTTTGCACCCCTATTTAAAGGGACCTTAGCCTCCCTTGGACCTCCTTACAGTTCCAAAGAACCCTTGAGAGCCTTATTCGTGTGTATGTGCCTTGTGTGTGTGTGTGTTTGAAGCTTGAAAGAGAGTTCTTGGAAGGAGAAGACTTGGAAGAGAAAGAGATTGAAGCAATTGGAGTATGGAAATCAACACTCATCTCAGATATCAACTTCAAAAGGTACCCAATCCATCATTCTCCTTATAGATCTCCTTTATTGGGTGAGTTTTAGGGTTTTCATGGAATATCAAGTTGGTATGATGAGCTATGGGCCAGATCTAAAGTTGTAACTTCATATTTGAACTCTCTTTGGATTCTAGAAGCATAAAGTTGCAGCTTTAGTCGTGATTGAGGTCCCCTTTGTGCATAAATACCCATCAATAGCCCATGCATGCACGTAAAGTTTGCAACTTTACGTGATAAGCATGCCTTAGAAGCTTGGATCTATGATTTGGAGCTGCTGCATGGCTCAAAATGGATCTGTATGGAAAGAGGACTGAATGAACTCGGCGAGTCGCATGAAGATGGCCATTGAACTCGACGATTTGGTTGAACAACTCGGCGAGTCCGATGAAGATTGTCATGAGACTCGACGAGTTGAAGAACAACTCGGCGAGTCGGATGAGTTTTAACCAAGAATATGTTCGCAAGTATATCTGCCGAGTCGCAGGGAGGGAACTCGACTGGTGGCCTTAAGGTCTTATCGGGATTCGAAAAAACTCTGCAAGTTGGATTGTGCTTCAAGGGACTCGGCGAGTAGCTGGGTGTACTCCGTGAGTTGAGGTCAACATGGACTCTTGACCTTTACTGAGGACTTTGACCTTGATCAGGGGTTGACTATTGGGTTATGGAGTACCTTATAAGGATAAAGACTTATGCGTATATTGAACTATGGTTATAGGTGGTGGGGTCGGTGTCGAGTGATCCGAGAGTTGGAGTTTACCTTCCGAGTCGACATCTGCGAGGTGAGTTATCCTCACTATATCGATGGGGTCTATGGCACCAAGGTCGGCCCTTTAGTTGTTATTGTTATGGTATGTTGCATGTGGTGATGATTCGTTAGTTCGGAATTGAGGTAGACAGTTGTTGGAATAGTGTCTAAGGTTGCAACTATATTTGGTAAGTACTTGACCCGATTGAGCATGGTCCTTTTGGGTTGCCTTCACCATAGCAAATTGATAGGATGATTTACAATGAGAGTTGAAATATTATAATGAATAATAATATTGTTATTTGATTAATATAAGTCATAAATTAATTAGGAATTAATTTGGTGACTTAAAGAGATTAATTAAATAGAGGGGCATAAACTGTCAAGTGTATGATAGTTGTACTTTAGGTTGTCATCCCTTATAGATAAGGGGTGGACGATTTTAGGGGCTTAAGATAGACCTAAAATCCATCCAAGGCTTATCATGAAGGGGATTAGGATTTCTTAGGGCATAAGTTATCCAATTAGGGTTTAAAGGTGAAACCCTAGGAGCCTTACAAGTATAAATAGACCCTAGGGGTCATGGAAATCGGCACCTCTTGTCTCTAAAGGAAGCCTGGCTGATTTCTAAGTCCCTCCCCACTCTCTATAATCATCATCTTGCTAGTTGGTGTTTGTAAGCCATTAGAGGAGTGATAATTGTGACTCTAAAGCTCCAAGGACAAGAAGATCAAGCAAGTGATTCAAGGTAAACTTATAACCCTGATTGCTCAATGTTATTATAATAGAATGATCATTAGAAGTCTTGGATTCATGCATGTTCAATTAGAGAAACCTAGATCCAAGCATTAGGGTTTGTATGTGCACATAGGAATGTTCATATGGCCAAAACCCATCAGTGGTATCAGAGCCTAGATTGGTTTCTATTGAATTGATGCATTGATTGCTTATTTGATGCTTGCAAAATTCAAATTTTGTGTTCCTGCCTGATGAACTCGGCGAGTCCATTGTGGTACTCGGCGAGTTCGAGCGTCAGAAAGAGCTAATTTCGGGATTTCTTGCTGTTTATGTAGCACCTGGTTCCTGGTATGTAAATCTTATTTGAACATTTCCCATTTTAGCCTTGGACTCGGCGAGTCATGGGTCCGACTCGCCGAGTAGAGACGCGATCTAGGTCACGTTTTAAGTTGGCGACTCGGCGAGTCCATATCCTAGACTCGGCGAGTCGCCGCTGTTGGATGAAACCCTAAGTTTCAGGGGTTTTCACCCTATTTAAACGACTTAACTGCCCCAAGCCAGCCCCCATTCACCCTTAGAGCCCTGTATACCTCGTCCTAAGCCATTCCTTGAGAGTTTGAGACTTTTGTGGGTGTTTTTGAAGGTTTTGAAGGAGGAAAGAAGTAGATCCAGAAGAAGGAAAGCCAACCAAGCAACTATTGTGTTCTTCCAGCAGTTCCTTTGAGGTATAACCTGTTTTCCCCATGATTCTATGCTTAAAACTTCATTTGGGTCTTTCTTGGTCAAGTCCCCAAGCTCGTATGTGCCTTATATGTCCTATTAAGACGTTTGGCCTCTGGATCTAGGCAAGATTGAGCTCCAGGAGCTCAGATCTATTACCTTTATGGCCCCATGTTGCTTGTTAGCCCTAGATCTACCCTTTTAAGGCATTTTGAGCCCTAAAATCCATATTGGTGAATATCCACACGTAAAGTTGGAAACTTTACGTGTGATTTGTGTCCTAGAAGTCCAGATCTATGAATGGCATGGACTGAAATCGAGCAAATCGATGTATTTGGTGGATGCATGGCGGCGACTCGGCGAGTCTGGTCGCGAGTCACCGATTTGGTCCCTTCATGATGTGTCGAGTTGAGCCGTGAGTCACAGGGGGGTGACTCGGTGAGTTGGGAGCTGAACTCACCCATGTTAGGACTCAACGAGTCAATGCCCTGACTCGGCGAGTCCAAGGCAATCTTCATAGATCAAGAACAGACTCGGCAAGTTGTTCATACAACTCGGCGAGTCTTAGCATATGTGTTCTTCGGATGAAGATGAACTCGACGAGTTGTTCATACAACTCGGTGAGTAGGATGAAGGAGTTGAATGTCAGTTTAGAAGATGAACTCGTTGAGTCATAGCCCAACTCGACGAGTAGAATCAGGGACCCAGGACAATTGTTTGGACAGGGACTCGGCGAGTGGAGATCCACTCGGCAAGTCGGGTCAACTAAAAGTTGACTTCGAATTGACTTAGGGCTAGACCAGGGAAAAATGGTCTTTTTACCCAAAGGACAGTTAGCAGTGTATGATTAAGTATATTGTGGGAATTACAGCCGGGGAGTTTCCGGAGCAGCAGCAGCAGTAGTAGGTGATCAATTCCCACACAGACCAGCAGCTATTTCGAGGTGAGTTTCCTTCCAGTAGTAACGGGTCTAAGGCACCAAGGCCGGCCCGTATAGACGAGACGTTAGTATTAGAGTGTGGGACGAGCCTGTATCTCTTAGTTGAGTTGATTATGATATATGCCAGTATGATAGAATTGTTTACACTTGTTGTCTGTGCGATACTTTTATGATATGAGTTGGCGGTTGAGTATGGGCGAGGCCCGTATCTCTCCGAGAATGGAGTGTGGGCTAGGCCCGTATCTCCCAAATAGCGAAGTGTGGGCGGGGCCCGTATCTTCACGAGTGTGGGCGGGGCCCATATTTCTCAGAAAGCGAAGTGTGGGTGGGGCTCGTATCTTCACGAGTGTGGGCGTGGCCCGTATCTCCTAATTGCATGTTGTTTGTTAAATGCTTGCATGGTATGGGGTATTACGGGGGAGCTCACTAAGCTTTGTGCTTACAGTTTCAGTTTTGGTTTCAGGTACCTCTTCAGCTAGGGGAAAGGAGCCGGCGCGGTAGCAGCATGTCACACACACACTCTTTGGTTTCCGTATTTACAAGCTTTTCTGGGATTGATACTCTGATATTCTGATTAGTTGTATGTTTTAGTTTTCAGACATGGTCCAGTTGATAATATGGATGATCGAATGATGTTTTAGTTATTAATATTTTCTAAAGTAACGTTTTTAAACAAAAAATTTTGATGTGAAAAATTGGGTTGTTACAGTTTATCCTTTGGATACTTACCTTAATCATATTAGGTTAATATAAATCCGATTTTAAGATATATTTGAGTATATCCTTGACCTAATTGAAGATATTTATCAGTTAATTAAATATTAGTTTCCTTATGTGATAATTGATTAATTATTTTAATTAAATTGGTAAATTGTTTTGCAAGAAATAATTAAATAAATCAAATATGGATAATTATGTGATTAAATGTTAATTTAGATTATTTGTTATTTGATTCGCTCTATTTTGAAAAAGTTTAAAACCTGCCCTCAAGTTTTGAAATTTATGTTTTGTAATTAAAAGTTTAATTCAGACAATTTAAATTTCAAACCGTAGAATTTTACAAGTTTAAAATTCAACCCTATACTAATATAATATTACAGGATTAATATATATATATATATATATATATATATATATATATATATACACACACGTATAATTAAAATGCTAGTCTTACCGTTAGTAGACCTCATTCACGAAGCTGGTCTATAAGGTGAGTATAAGGTTGTTGCCTATAAAATGGCGTTTAATGGGTGTACACTCACACCCACCGCTTCCCTGATCTGTGGAGGGTCGTTAGCCGAACGGGTAGGATAGGGCAACCTCATCTCCTCATTAAAAGTATAATATGAAATACAAAGTAACTACATGTTTTTCAAAATTCCCAATCCTAGTTACTTTAGGAAAAGTGACTTGATGCAATCCCATGAAATTATACTTTGCACCCTTGCTAAGAAGTTAGTGGAGCGTGTGTGGTTTACCGGCACACTAATTGGTTCTAAGCAAAGGTGGCAAAGGGTGATTCATTGTTTATCATAGTTCGATGTAGCGTGTGTGGTTTACCGGCACATCGAATAGGTGATTGTTACAATGAAGGCACCATGTGAATTTGCATGGTAATTCACACCCACTTTGTGATCCTCGGTATCTCAGTCACAAACGAGAGGGGCATATCAAGATTTAAACATGCCATTGAAAATTTTCAATGAATCTGATCCAAACCTAGGAATTCTCAATACATTTAGAACTTAAAGTTATGTTTTCATGGTGGAGAATTAGTGAATCGTCATTCACTTACCTTCAAATTGTTTGCATGTTAGATTACGGCATCGCTTTTCTAATATGTAAATATTGTTGTTGGATCCTAGCCCTAATTTTCTTATTGGGTGATAATTAGGGATCCAAATTCTAATCTATCTTTGTCCTTTCTATTTGTAGATGTCGAACGTGAACAACGCTACTGCTAGCTCGTTCACATTGATGAGCCTTTGCCAAAAGATGACTTTCGATGGAACGAACTTTAGCGAATGGATAAGATACATTCGCACGATTTCTCGCTACGAGGACAAGGAGTATGTCCTCGATGAAAAGCTCGAGAAGATCAATCCTAAAATCGCTACTCCAGCTGAAATCACCACTTTTGAAACTTATGAGCGTGATGCAACGAAGGTTCATTGCATCATGATAGCCACTATGAACTCCGAATTCCAAAAGTCCTACGATGACATGTATCCGTATGAAATGCACCAAGACTTGTTGGAGAGATACCACCAAAACGCGAGGCAAGAACGTTACGAGATCTTCACTAACATGATCTCCGCTAAGATGGGTCATGGTGAATCTCTAACCGTGCACCTGCAAAAGATGCAAAGGTATGTCGATCGTCTTCGCAAGTTGAATGTTGACTTTGGGGAAGACTTGGCAATCGACATGGTGCTTCACTCATTGCCTCCGTGTTACAACCAATTTAGGATGACCTACCACATGAACAAAGAAGAGGTCACTCTAAGTAAGCTCCAAGATCTCCTTAAGGTTGCTGAGAGCAATCTTAAGGACAAGTCTGTTGCACCCACTCCCAATCCACCCGCTGCTCCTGTTTTGGCCATTGGGCAAGGAAGAGGCAAGAAGAGGAAGGCTCCGTCTAAGAGCCACCGCAAGGGAAAGTCCCGAGATGGTTCCTCCTCTAGTGGGACCAAAGTTGATCCCGCTAAGCCTGCCTCTAACCCAAAGGAGGCAGAGTGCCCCCATTGCCACAAAATAGGGCATTCGAAGAGAAGCTGCCCAGAGTACCTGCAAGCTATCAAGGAAGGAAAGATCAAGCCGTCTTTCGGATGTATATATACAATTAAATCTAATGATTCATCTCATGCTATTTCTTGGGTCCTCGATACCGGGTGTGGTTACCACATTTGTTCTGAATTACAGTGACTAAGAAGAAATAGGGATGTGGAGCATGGAAGAATAAATCTAATCATGGGGAACAGAAGATCGTCGCCTGTGACCAAGATTGGAGTGTATTCTCTAGTGCTTAGGAATGGTTTATGTTTAGATTTGAACAATTGTTGTTATTCGCCAGAAATGGCAAGAAACATCATTTCATTTCATGGTTTGTTTAGACAAGGATTTAGATTTTCTTTTAATAATGAGAATGGTTCTATTTGTGCTTATCTAAATAGTGTCTTATATTTTGAAGCAATACCATGTAATGGAATTTATGAAACTGTTATGATTGTAGATAACCTAGGAAATGATGTTTTATGCATGGATTCTTCCAATAGTATGGATAGAGCATCCTTGTGGCGTTGTCGTCTTGGACATGTCAACAAGAAGCGCATAGCCCAACTCCAAAAGGATGGAGTGTTGGAGTCATTCGACCTTAGGGAAGATGACACGTGTGAATCTTGTTTACTTGGAAAGATGACCAAGTCACCCTTCACTAGCACAGGTGAAAGGGGTGAGGGTTTATTGGACCTAATACATACCGATGTATGTGGACCGTTTAGATCAACCACAAAGGATGGGAACCGCTTCTATGTGACTTTTACCGATGACTATAGTAGATATGGGTATATCTACTTAATCAAGCAAAAGTCAGAAACATTTGAAAAGTTCAAAGAGTTTAAGAATGAAGTGGAGAATCAATTGGGCAAGAAAATCAAGATGCTTCGATCCGATTGAGGAGGAGAGTACCTAAGTCTTGAATTCCACAACTATCTCAAGGAGTGTGGAATAGTTTCACAATTGACGCCACCTAGGACACCACAATTGAATGGTGTGGCAGAAAGGCGTAATTGAACCTTGTTAGACATGGTCCGCTCTATGATGAGTCGTGCTTCACTATCTATCTCATTCTGGGGGTATGCCTTAGAGACTGCCTCCCATATCCTTAACCGAGTCCCTACTAAGAAGGTTGCCAAAACACCTCACGAGATGTGGACATGGAAAGCTCCCTCGTTAGCACATATCAAGGTTTGGGGTTGCGAGGCTTTCTTAAGATGAGATACTCACAACAAACTCGAACCTCGTAGTGAGCGATGTATTTTCATCGGCTACCCGCAGAAATCCTTTGGATATCTCTTCTATAGACCGAAGGACAATGTTGTCTTTGTTGCGAGGAGAGGAGTTTTCCGAGAGCGAGAACTCATAAGCCAAGGAGACAGTGGGAGGAAAATCAAGCTTGAAGAGATTCAAGAGTCGATAGATGAAGGAACCTCTACCGCTGGCCCTTAACCCGAGGAGGAAACTCCGGTTGAACCAATTGACGAGTCCTTACCTCTTAGAAGTTCCGAAAGAGTTAGAGTTCAACCCCAGTTATATGGTTTTCATATTACTACCGAAGGGGACACGTATATTAGTGATAGTACACTAATAAATCTAGATGAACCTAATAGCTATAAGGAAGCCATGGCAGGCCCGAAGTCTGCGAAATGGAAAGAGGCAATGGACAGCGAGATCCAATCCATGTATGACAACCAAGTTTGGAATTTGGTTGATAACGTGCCCGGACGTAAGACCATTGGGTGCAAATGGATCTTCAAGAAGAAGACCGACGTGGATGGAAATGTACACACATATAAGGCGTGATTGGTTGCGAAGGGTTTTACTCAAACTCCTGGAGTTGACTATGATGAGACCTTCTCACCAGTTGCGAAGATAAAATCTATTAGAGTGATGCTAGCGATTGCCGCATTTCATGATTATGAGATTTGGCAAATGGATGTCAAAACCGATTTCCTTAATGGGAAGTTAGCTGAGGATGTTTACATGGCTCAGCCAAAGGGTTTTGTCGATCCGAAGCATCCAAATAGAGTGTGTAAGCTTGAGAAGTCCATTTATGGACTTAAGCAAGCGTCTCGTAGATGGAATCTTTGCTCCGATGAGAAAGTCAAAGAGTTTGGATTTGTACGAAGTGAAGATGAATCATGTGTAAATGTCAAAGCCAGTGGGAGTATAGTTAGCTTTCTCGTTTTGTATGTTGATGACATACTGCTCATAGGAAACGACATCCCGACATTGCAGGAGATTAAGTCCTGGCTCGGGAAGTGTTTCGCTATGAAGGACCTCGGAGAGGCTTCCTATATTCTGGGAATAAGGATAGTGAGAGAACGAAGTAAGAGACTAATAGGACTTAGTCAGAACACTTACTTAGATAAGGTACTAAAATGTTTTAGTATGGAAAACTTGAAGAATGGAGAATTACCGATACAATATAATGCCAAGTTGAGTAAGACTCAAAGTCCGAGTACCGAAGCCGAAATGGCATAAATGAGCCGAGTACCATACGCTTCCGCAGTTGGCTCAATTATGTATGCTATGACTTGTACTCGCCCTGATGTAGCCTTTGCTTTGAGCATGGTTAGTAGATATCAAGGGAGCCCTGGCAGAGCCCATTGGATTGTAGTGAAGAATATCCTTAAGCACCTTCGAAGGACCAAGGAATGGTTTTTAGTCCTTGGAGGGAGTGATGGCTTGAAGGTGCGAGGGTATAGTGACGCCAGCTTTTAGACCGATGGGGAAAACTATTGTTCGCAGTCGGGCTGGGTCTTTACCCTGAATGGAGGAGCAGTAACTTGGAAACGTTTCAAACAAGAAACCGTAGCTGATTCAACTTGCGAATCAGAGTACATCGCAGCGAGCGAAGCGTCGAAAGAGGCAATATGGTTATAGAACTTCATTGGTGATCTTGAAGGTGTACCTACCATAAAGGAGCCCATGGAGATTTTCTGTGATAATGAAGGAGCGGTTGCCTTGACCAAGGAACCAAGGGATCATGGTAGATCTCGACATATCGACAAAAAAAATCATTTTATAATACATCGTGTAGAAGAAGGACAACTCGTGGTGAAGAGGATATCATCTGAAGATAACCCAGCAGATCCGCTTACAAAGGGACTGAGCAGGGTTAAGCACTTGCAGCATGCTAGGAGTTGTAGCTGAAGGATGATATTAGTATAGATTAGGTAGTGTTAGAAACGCGTGATAGATAAATGTAATTAACATTTGATGATTAAATAAAGGAGTATTATTTATGAGTAATGTTACTGTCTTGTGTTAATTGTTTAACTATCGTTTCACTTTGCATGTTTTGAATTCCAGAATAATTGAGTTTATTAAGAATAATCGAATTATTCAAATTGTCCACAATCGTTCATATGTTGGAAGTAGGTATGAATGAAGATTGTCATGAATTGGTGTGTAGATTGTCTAAATGGTATTAGACATAGCAAAAGTTTGCTACAACGTTCATGAGTGCTTATGAACTAGTTTTGAGCATTGGAACAAACCCGCGCTTGCTGGAATCACCTTATGGAATATGAAAAAAGGGTGATCGCAAGACGATAATATCATATGGTCTTAAAACCTAGATATATGGTTTGTTATTTGTTAATTGGTTGTACATTGATGGTGTGAAACCGCATCAGTAACTTGATGTTATAAAACGCATTGTTGTGTATAGTTGATTAATGAATAAGTAAATGCATATAAGTCGAAGTTTATCTGTTACTTTTATCCTAAGAGGGTAAAAGCGATATCTCGGCCGCTCGATTATTAGTTTTGACTTATGTGTTGGGGCCAGTCAAAACTGAATTGATGTGTTCGATTAAATTCTATGTCAAATAAATCTGAGATCGAGAAACCAAATGCTAGACAATTGGTTCCATTTGATTGTCAGCATGATATCTATACAGAGGATTGTACGATCCCTTATCTAAAGGACAAGATTGATTAGATCAAAGTTTGACAGCGTCTTTGAGAGCTACGATTGCTAATCGGTGTATATTGTTACTAGACTTATCCAAGTGGGAGACTGTTCGAATAGTGTCTAAGGCTGCAACTATATTTGGTAAGTACTTGACCCGATTGAGCATGGTCCTATTGTGTTGCCTTCACCATAACAACTTGATAGGATGATTTACAATGAGAGTTGAAATATTATAAGGAATAATAATATTGTTATTTGATTAATATAAGTCATAAATTAATTAGGAATTAATTTGGTGACTTAAAGAGATTAATTAAATAGAAGGGCATAAACTGTCAAGTGTATGATAGTTGTACTTTAGGCTGTAATCCCTTATAGATAAGGGGTGGACGATTTTAGGGGCTTAGGATAGACCTAAAATCCATCCAAGGCTTATCATGAAGGGGATTAGGATTGCTTAGGGCATAAGTTATCCAATTAGGGTTTAAAGGTGAAACCTTAGGAGCCTTACAAGTATAAATAGACCCTAGGGGTCATGGAAATCGGCACCTCTTGTCTCTAAAGGAACCTTGGCCGATTTCTAAGTCCCTCCCCACTCTCTATAATCATCCTCTTGCTAGTTGGTGTTTGTAAGCCATTAGAGGAGTGTCAATTGTGACTTTAAAGCTCCAAGGACAAGAAGATCAAGCAAGTTATTCAAGGTAAACTTATAACCCTGATTTCTTGTAACATCCGGACTTTTGCCAGGTATCATGTAAATTGAATTTTGTTAAATTGTGAGGGGGACTCGGCGAGTTGGAGCTCAGACTCGCCGAGTAGAGACGCGGATTGGACGATGGATCGCGCCCGGACTCGGCGAGTCTGTGCTGTGTAGTGAAACCCTAAATTTTCGGGTTTGAGACCTATTTAAAGGGCCTTATGGCCGTCATTTGTGCTCACCCAACCCTTAGAGAGAAACCCTTGAGTGCTTGGACGATTTGAGAGAGAAAGGAGCATATCTTGACCTTGTGGGTGCCATTTAGCAAAGAAGGAGGTGATCCTAGGCAAGAGGAAGCAAAGGAGGTTGCTATTTCGTGGATTTGGAGCCTAGATCATCAATCTAGAGGTATGATTTCGGTTTATATTCTGTTTGGTGAAGTATTATGCGATTTAGGGCTTATTATGGACATTTATGGGATGATTTGATGCCCAATGGTTCCCTCCTTGTGCTGAGGTTTTGGATCTGGATCCGTAGAGGTCCAGAGAGCCTCACTCATCAAGCTTTTTGTATGGAAATGGAGTTCATGACCTTGTGTTGTAGTATTTGAGTCAAAAACATCATATATGGTCATATAGAGGTTGTATGTGCATCAAGATTGTAACTTTACGTGCTAAATGAGCTTGGAAGGACTGGATCTATGGGTTAATGGACTGGATCTGACCTTATGAAGTTTGAGTCATTGCATGGCACGGACTCGCCGAGTCCGAAGAACAGACTCGGCGAGTATCATGAATGTTGCCCGACCACACAGTGAGTGGTCTTGCCGAGTTGGGAAGGGTGGACTCAGTGGGTCAGGGGGGGAGTCAGAGTGGACAGGTGGACTGAGTCAAACTGGACTCGCTGAGTTGTTCTTGAGACTCGGCGAGTTGAGTCGTGGTGGCTCCACAACTCATGCCAGGTGGAACTCGTCGAGTTGGGAGAATGCTCGACATGTCAAGGGAGGATCCCAGGGAAATTGGTGTATACGCTCAGACTCGCCGAGTCGCTATAGCGTACTCACCGAGTCCGGTCAAAGTTGACCGTTGACCGTTGACCAGCGTTGACCTAAGTTGACTTGTTATAGTATGGTCAACCCTAGTTGGGAAAGTGTTAATTAGAGATGTATTGTGCTATAGGAGGACTATAGCTCGGCAGATCGAGTGATTAGCGATTTCAGATTTACGACTTACCGAGACACACGAGGTGAGTCTTCTCATTATACTTTACCTTGAGTAGGTAACCAGAGTTATGTGATAGAGTATTGGTATGCTATGTATGTTACGTGTTGTACTGCATTATTTCTATGTGATTTATGTGGTGCATATTTATCAGAGCTAGAACCTGAGGGTTCACAGAGTTTGGGTGCACGGACCCACAGAGTTATAGCCTCGAGTGGCTAATATGTGTTATATGTGGTATTTTGGGGAACTCACTAAGCCTTGTGCTTACAGTGTTTGATGTTATTGTTTCAGGTACTAGTGACGATCGCGGGAAGGCGCCGGCTTGATCCGTACACACACACGCTCGGAGTTTGATATTATGATCTTGGGATTTTGTATTGTCTTGTTTGGATAATTAAATGGTTGTTTTTATGAATATCGATGGAATTATGTTTTATAAAAATTGAAAATTTTGTTTTGAAATTTACGGTGTTACAATTGGTATCAGAGCCTTGGTTTGAGGGATTCGGGTACACCTTTGGGGGTATTTGAACTCAAACTAAGGAATTGGAAAAGTATTTTCAAAATAAAACCAAAATTTTCTAAGAGTAAAAGATTTTCTTGAAAAGGAAACAGATTCCAGGAAGAAACGTGTGTACGATCAGTCAGCGCCCGAACGGCGAATTCCCAAAATACCTTTATATTATGTGATAATTAATATTAATATGATGTGTTTGCATGCTAGAGTAGGCTAGGTATTGCTAATAGGACTAGAGTGGCCTGATTTGTGATGCCTTAGTCTAGGGAGGGGTGAGCTGCTATGAGATGCTGAGAGTGAGTAGATAGCAGCTAGGGGTTTGTGAGAGATCTGTTAGAAAGTGATTTAAGCATAATAGAGTACTTGGGGATTGGGATCCGAAGAGGAAGATTTGGGGTGTGTACTGAGACGGTGCGGACAGTAGTATTGGGCCCGTACTACTGAAAGTACCGGTGCGGTACACGGCCCAAATAAGAATCTTGGGATACCAAGAATCAAGGAGGGGTGGATTGTCGAATGTAAGAGTGTTCGAGTGAATTCTAATTATTGCATGTTGTATTTCAGAGGTTGATCATGGTGAGGACACGTCACATGCCAGAGGATGCCGGAGCTAGTGATGAGGAGATTCGACAGATCATTCATGAGGAGGTGGCTGCGGTCATCAGAGCTGAGATACCAGAGATGTTTGGGTCTATTAAGACCGCGTTGATTGAGACATTTGACGAGCGCTATGCCGCTCTTTCTGAGGCTGCTGTCGCAGCGGCTACCGCAGCGATCGCTGCGGCGAGGCCCCAGGGAGGTGATGCGTCACTGTTTAGGGAGTTCAGCAACACCAAACCACCAGAGTTTGATGGTACGCAGGATCCGGTGGCAGCTATGAGGTGGATATCTGACATGGAGGGATGCTTCTTCACTTGCTCGTCCCCTGAGCATTTGAAGGTTCGGTTCGCGCTGAACCAGCTTCGCTTGGGAGCGAAGGATTGGTGGAAGTTTGTGACGGTGCACTTCACACCTACTGAGCTTTCGGCAGTGACCTGGGAGAGGTTCACTACCATGTTCCGAGATGAGTACGTTCCTCAGGTGGAGAGGGAGCGTCTGGCACAGGAGTTTCTGACCCTCAAGCAGGGTACCGAGTCAGTTACAGCGATTACGAGGATGTTTCATGAGAGGGCGATGTTCTGCCCTAAGCACGTGTCCACCGAGCAGGCACGTATGAGCCGTTACCTGAGCATTCTGAGATGGGATATTCGGGAGTTCGCTGCGAACTCCTCGTATCGGACATTTGCTGAGCTTCAGGCAAATGCCCGGAAGAGGGAGATTGAGCTTGAGACTCAGGCCAGGGAGGAGGCGGAGTCTCTAGGGAGGGATCGGCGGCTGGCACAGTTCCAGCCGGCAGCCAAGCGGGCCAAGCCCGCTGATCCCAAACCCGGGAGCCAGAAGGGCCGCACTTGTGGAAAGTGCGGCAAGGGTCACGATGGAGTCTGTCGAGCAGGGTCTTGCTACAAATTTGGCAAGGAGGGGCATATGGCCAAGGACTGCCCCAAGGGGTTTGCAGTGTGCTTCCACTGCAACCAGACCGGACACCGGAAGGCAGAGTGTCCACTGCTGCGCGGAGCGTCTCAGGGATCTGCTCCCGCCGCCATCAGAGCTACAGAGAGTCGGCCCGTGAAGGCCGAGGCACCGAGAGCTCGAGGGAGAGCCTTTCAGCTGACTGCGGAAGAGGTCCGCGCTGCACCCGACGTTGTGGCTGGTATGTTCCCTTTTTATTATTTATTTTTGGTGTTGAGATATTATGTTTATATTATGCTATGCATAGGTACCTTCCTCGTGAACTCTGTACCTGCTTTAGTGTTATTTGACTCGGGTGCGAGTCGATCTTTTGTATCTTTGACATTTAGTCAGCATATCAGTGTTAGTCGTGGGGCACTGAGTCGGCCCCTGCGGGTTTCCATAGCCGCCGACAAAGTGATTTGTGCCACGGAGGTCCTCCGGGGATGCGTATTGGAGATTTTTGGGGTTGAGTTCCCGATCGACCTGATTCCTATTGCGATGGGTGATGTCTGTGTTATAGTGGGCATGGACTGGTTGAGCCGTTTCGGCGCGGTTATCGATTGCGAGCGTCAGCTGGTGACCATACGAGATCCTAGTGGGGGAGTTCTTTCGGTTTACGGCGAGGGTACACGTTCTGGATCAGCCTTTTGTTCGGCCGCTAGGGCGAGGCAGTGTTTACACCAGGGCTGTAAGGGTTTTGTGGCGTACGTGATGGATACGCGAGTGATCTCCGAGAGACCGAGTTCAATGGATGAAGTTCCGGTGGTGCGTGAGTTTCCAGATGTTTTTCCCGAAGAGTTACCAGGTGTGCCTCCCGTGAGGCAAGTGGAGTTCGGTATCGATTTGGTTCCGGGAGCCGCGCCTATCACTAAGGTGCCTTATCGTCTTGCGCCTCCAGAGATGCAAGAGTTATCCTCGCAGCTTCAGGAGTTGCTGGGGAAGGGGTTTATTCGGCCGAGTAGCTCGCCGTGGGGAGCACCCATTCTTTTTGTGAAGAAGAAAGATGGCTCGCATCGCATGTGTATTGACTACCGAGAATTGAATAAGCTGACGGTCAAGAACCGTTACCCGTTGCCGAGGATCGATGATTTATTCGATCAATTACAGGGAGCATCTTGGTTCTCCAAGATCGATTTGAGGTCGGGCTATCATCAGGTGAGAGTGCGGGACGAGGACGTCCAGAAGACAGCATTCAAGACGCGTTATGGGCATTATGAGTTTGTGGTGATGCCTTTTGGGCTCACCAATGCCCCGGCTGTGTTCATGGACCTCATGAACAGGGTATGTCGGCCGATGTTGGATCGGTCGGTGATTGTGTTCATTGATGATATTTTGGTATATTCGAGATCTAGAGAGCAACACGAGGAGCATTTGAGGGAGGTTCTTGGAGTTTTGAGATCGGAGAAACTTTATGCAAAGTTTTCCAAGTGCGATTTCTGGTTGCGGGAGGTCCAGTTTCTGGGGCACCTCGTTAATCAGAAAGGGATACTGGTCGATCCGGCCAAGGTTGACACAGTGATGAGGTGGGAGGTGCCAAAGTCACCTTCGGAGATCCAGAGCTTCCTTGGGTTGGCAGGGTATTATCGGAGGTTT
Organism: Lactuca saligna; assembly: GCF_052625555.1. Classification (NCBI taxonomy): domain Eukaryota; kingdom Viridiplantae; phylum Streptophyta; class Magnoliopsida; order Asterales; family Asteraceae; genus Lactuca; species Lactuca saligna. Next base: position 70,556,220 of record NC_136425.1, read on the forward strand.
ATTAAGGATTTCTCCAAGATTGCAGTGCCACTCACCAGATTGACCCGGAAGGGCGTTACATTTTTATGGGGTCCCGAGCAGCAGATCTCCTTTGAGACGCTTCGCCAGAGGCTGTGTGAAGCTCCGGTATTAGCTCTTCCGGAAGGGATGGAAGGTTTTGTGGTATTCTGTGATGCATCAATATTAGGACTGGGAGCGGTACTGATGCAGAATGGACATGTGATAACATATGCATCGAGGCAGTTGAAGCCTCACGAGACGAGGTACCCCACACATGATTTGGAGTTGGGGGCAGTGGTGTTCGCCCTCAAGATTTGGCGGCACTACTTGTATGGGGTTCGTTGTACGATATACACGGACCATAAGAGCTTGAAGTACTTGATGGATCAGCCTAACCTGAATATGCGGCAAAGGAGGTGGTTAGATGTGGTCAAGGATTATGATTGCGAGATCTTGTACCACCCGGGCAAGGCTAATGTGGTAGCCGACGCGTTGAGTCGCAGGGCGGAGAATACTCCACTGCGAGAGGTATGTTTGAGATTGACAGTGATAGCTCCAGTTCTGGATGCCATTCGTGGGGCACAGGCCGAGGCTGTGCGACCGGAGATGCAGAAGAGAGAACGGGTCGTTGGGTTGGTTTCTGAGTTTGTATCGAATAGTCGAGGGCTTATGACTTATCAGGGTCGGATCTGGGTACCGTTTGTGGGCGGTACGCGTACTACATTGATGGAGGAGGCTCATAGATCAAAATTTTCGATCCATCCCGGGGCTACGAAGATGTATTTGGACTTGAGGAAAGAGTATTGGTGGCCCTGTATGAAGAGGGATTTCGCATGGTTTGTCGAGAGGTGTTTGACCTGTCGAAGGGTAAAGGCCGAACACCAGAGACCGCATGGCAAGTTGCAGCCATTGGAGGTTCCCGAGTGGAAGTGGGAACAAATCACTATGGATTTCATCACCAAATTGCCGAGGACTGCCAGAGGAGTCGATGCAATTTGGGTGATTATGGATAGGTTGACAAAGAGCGCTCACTTTCTTGCCATCAGTGAGAGTTCTTCGGCGGAAAAGTTGACGGAGATTTATGTGAGGGAAGTTGTATCTCGGCATGGGGTGCCGATCTCGATTGTTTCAGACCGCGATGTGCGTTTCACTTCCCGGTTCTGGAAGAAATTTCATGAGGAGTTGGGTACTAAGCTGCATTTTAGTACCGCATATCACCCCCAGACCGACGGCCAGAGTGAGCGGACGATTCAGACACTTGAGGACATGCTTCGAGCATGTGTATTGGATTTTGGGGGTAGTTGGGATACGTGTTTGCCCTTGGCAGAGTTTTCCTACAATAACAACCATCGTTCGAGCATCGGTATGCCGCCCTTTGAGCTGTTGTATGGTAGAAGGTGTCGGACTCCCATTTGTTGGGGAGAGGTTGGGCAGAGGGTAATGGGCAGTACAGAGATCGTGATTCAGACGACAGAGCAGATACAGCAGGTCAGACAGAGGTTATTGACCGCCCAGAGCCGACAAAAGAGTTATGCGGATAGACGCCGGTCCAAGCTGGAATTTCAGGTCGGCGACTTCGTTCTCCTGAAGGTTTCTCCTTGGAAAGGAGTGATCCGGTTCAGGAAGAGGGGCAAATTGGGGCCCCGGTTTATAGGTCCATTTCGTGTGATTGCAAGGGTAGGCCGGGTAGCCTATCGGTTGGAGTTACCAGCAGAGTTGGGGCAGATTCACAACACTTTTCACGTATCGCAGTTGAGGAAGTGTATAGCCGATGAGTCGGCAGTGGTTCCATTAGAGGATATTCAGGTTGATGCAAGCCTGAATTATGCTGAGAGACCAGTGGCCATCAGGGATCGGAAGATCAAGGTTTTGAGAAACAAGGAGGACCTCTGGTTTTGGTTCAGTGGCAACATCGGAAGGGATCAGAAATGACCTGGGAGCCAGAGCATATGATGCGGGAGCAGCACCCGGAGCTGTTTTAGAGCGAGACTTCGAGGGCGAAGTCTAGTTCTAGTGGGGGAGAGTTGTAACATCCGGACTTTTGCCAGGTATCATGTAAATTGAATTTTGTTAAATTGTGAGGGGGACTCGGCGAGTTGGAGCTCAGACTCGCCGAGTAGAGACGCGGATTGGACGATGGATCGCGCCCGGACTCGGCGAGTCCAGGATATGGACTCGGCGAGTCTGCGCTGTGTAGTGAAACCCTAAATTTCCGGGTTTGAGACCTATTTAAAGGGCCTTATGGCCGTCATTTGTGCTCACCCAACCCTTAGAGAGAAACCCTTGAGTGCTTGTACGATTTGAGAGAGAAAGGAGCATATCTTGACCTTGTGGGTGCCATTTAGCAAAGAAGGAGGTGATCCTAGGCAAGAGGAAGCAAAGGAGGTTGCTATTTCGTGGATTTGGAGCCTAGATCATCAATCTAGAGGTATGATTTCGGTTTATATTCTATTTGGTGAAGTATTATGCGATTTAGGGCTTATTATGGACATTTATGGGATGATTTGATGCCCAATGGTTCCCTCCTTGTGTTGAGGTTTTGGATCTGGATCCATAGAGGTCCAGAGAGCCTCACTCATCAAGCTTTTTGTATGGCAATGGAGTTCATGACCTTGTGTTGTAGTATTTGAGTCAAAAACATCATATATATGGTCATATAGAGGTTGTATGTGCATCAAGATTGTAACTTTACGTGCTAAATGAGCTTGGAAGGACTGGATCTATGGGTTAATGGACTGGATCTGACCTTATGAAGTTTGAGTCATTGCATGGCACGGACTCGCCGAGTCCGAAGAACAGACTCGGCGAGTATCATGAATGTTGCCCGACCACACAGTGAGTGGTCTTGCCGAGTTGGGAAGGGTGGACTCAGTGGGTTAGGGGGGAGTCAGAGTGGACAGGTGGACTGAGTCAAACTGGACTCGCTGAGTTGTTCTTGAGACTCGGCGAGTTGAGTCGTGGTGGCCCCACAACTCATGCCAGGTGGAACTCGTCGAGTTGGGAGAATGCTCGACGTGTCAAGGGAGGATCCCAGGGAAATTGGTGTATACGCTCAGACTCGCCGAGTCGCTATAGCGTACTCGCCGAGTCCGGTCAAAGTTGACCGTTGACCGTTGACCAGCATTGACCTAAGTTGACTTGTTATAGTATGGTCAACCCTAGTTGGGAAAGTGTTAATTAGAGATGTATTGTGCTATAGGAGGACTATAGCTCGGCAGATCGAGTGATTAGCGATTTCAGATTTACGACTTACCGAGACACACGAGGTGAGTCTTCTCATTATACTTTACCTTGAGTAGGTAACCAGAGTTATGTGATAGAGTATTGGTATGCTATGTATGTTACGTGTTGTACTGCATTATTTCTATGTGATTTATGTGGTGCATATTTATCAGAGCTAGAACCTGAGGGTTCACAGAGTTTGGGTGCACGGACCCACAGAGTTATAGCCTCGAGTGGCTAATATGTGTTATATGTGGTATTTTGGGGAACTCACTAAGCCTTGTGCTTACAGTGTTTGATGTTATTGTTTCAGGTACTAGTGACGATCGCGGGAAGGCGCCGGCTTGATCCGTACACACACACGCTCGGAGTTTGATATTATGATCTTGGGATTTTGTATTGTCTTGTTTGGATAATTAAATGGTTGATATTACATACTGTAGCCCCGGTAGGGCGGTCCAGTCAGGTCGATGGCCCAGTATGCATGTTGATTGATTGATTATTACTGTTGTGGTATTGTGAGTATTGTATTGGTATTTTGGGGGTAGCTCACTAAGCCATCAGGCTTACAATTTTTAGTTTACTGTTTCAAGTACTTCAGGAGATCATGGAAAGGCGAAAGCGTGACCGTATCACTCCTCATCCTTATGGTATGATTGTTGGGACACTCTGATGGAAAATAATTTGAACACATTTTGTAAACAATGTTATGTAGTTTTTATTTATGATTGAAAAAGTTTAAATTTGGTGTGAATTTTACGAATGTTACAGTGCTAGATGAATTTTCCGACCAGCGATGGCGGTGGGCCGTACAGATCGACAGAGTGATACATTTCTCAGACACTACTACCCATAAGTGTTTAGAGAGACGATGTTCATTGTACAGACCGACGAAGTGCAGATCCACAGAAATACAACCAATTTAGGGTTTGATGGGATGATCTTCAGAGTTTTCCATATGACTTTTCCAACCACCACCCTCTATTGCATGATTCCGGCGTTTATGGTGGTGCCCTCGATTGAATCGTTGTTGGAGACGGTGCAGATTGCTACGCTCGATTGAATGGCTATTGAAAATGGTGATTGAATGTGAAAGATGGAAGGCAACGATGAGTATGGTGTTTTTGATGATTCGGATGGTTGGTGGTGGGGGTATTTATTTATTTTTAATCAAAAAAATGATAAATAAATAAAATAAAATAAAAAATATATCTATTACGGGCAAAATAATCATTTTATGTCTTCAAAGACGATCCAAGTGAAAAAATAATAATATAGGGACAATCCGAATTAATTTTTAAAAACAGACTGAACATGCATTTTAACACCTAGATGATTCATGTAATTACTCTATATTTTAATTTTAAAATTCTCAAAATTAAAATAATTAGTTTTTTTATTTAAATTTAAAAAAAAAAAAAAAACATTTTCATTATATTATTTTTCTTATTTTTTTAAAATTTAAAATTCTCAAATATTTTAATACTTTTATTTATTTATTTTTAAATTAACTACATGCATAAGTTTCATAATTAATAGACCAATAAAAATTCCATATACTATTAACTTGGTTATTTTTAAATATTGTTGAGGATATCATTGCTGAGCATATCGATATCTTTACCCTATACTAACTAGGAATTGCAAAAAACTTAAACAATACACGAATTGATCTAGAAAAAAAAAATTAATTAAATTCCCAGCTGGGAAATTATGAAGAAATTACACCAAATTAAAGAAAAAATTAAAAGAATTCCCAGGTGTTCTTCCCCAAATCAAGATCATTTTTGAGCTTCCTGCTTCCTCCTCCTACATTTCATATTACTACATGATTAATTATATAAATTAAGAATTCCCCAAAAGAATTTTAATGGCAAAACCAAAGCTCTTCTTTAGCTTTCTCTTTTATGCCACCATCTGCTCCTGCTCTATATACATCTGCTCAATCCACTGCGGCAGTTTATCCCCACCGGCGACACCGTATCTATGCTTTTCCGGTGAACTATGCAGCCCAACTCCAACATCTTTAACCAGTGTATTCACCCATGAAACATCTGGTTCATTATTCATATTTACAGCTGCACCACCACCGTATCCGAAAGATGCAGATTTTCTAAGCTTATTTGCATCTTCACCGCTGTAACCCCACTCCAGTTTCCCGTCCGGCGAACCCCATTCGGTAAAAGTGGAGGTTTGTTGAGGGACTGACCGGAGACTCATGGTGGCTCCTGCTCCTCGGTCGATGAAGCTCTGACTGCGTTGCTTGGTGAAGGAACCAGATCTCGAATTCATGACTGCCTGAGCAACTGCCGCCGACGAATCAAACCCGTAACTCGTCGGTTTTCTCACCGGAGAAGATGAGTAGTTTGGTGAAGGGTAGGATGCACGAAGTGGGTTTGAATTTTGTCGGAATTGTTGATGACTGGTTGGAGATTGCAACTGGATAGGTGAGTTTGTCATTGAAGATGACACTTTCGGAGATAACCCATGAAATTGGGTTAATAATGACTGATCAAGAGATCCAAAAACGTCGTCGAGATTAGTTGGTTTTAAATTCAGTTCCCCAAATCGATTGTTGTGGTTGTAAAGATTAGTTGCTAGATCATCGATCATTTGCCTTCGTTGTTGCTGTTGAGTTCTAATGTTCTCCGATCCAAGCAACTCCATATCGATTTCCAAATCTCTAGCGTTCAAAGCCGTCTTCAACCTACTCCCCGGAAGTTGCAGCGCCGGCGGCGTTAAATGATTCACCTTGTTCTGCCACATCGGAGATGTCGGAGGGGACATCGGTGGAGTTGAACCAAGCGCCAATGGGCTCATCGAACCCATTTCCAATGAATTTACAGCAACAGATCCTGATTTTGGAGAAGGTAGAGCTGATCCAGTAGAAGCGTACACCGGCCGGAGCTCCTCCACCCTGTGTGCGAAAAAACAAACTTTTCTAGCACATCCGATTTCATCTTTACATAAACGAGTTCTGTATTGAGCAGGGTGAAGCCATGATTCAAACACTCCATGTGCATATTCGCAGGAATCTCCTTTCACACAGCTTCCTTTTCGAAACTCCGGGCAAGGAACGCAGCTGTAGTTAAACTTTCTGAGGTCACGGCGGCGGGCGTTCTCGCCGGGATGAACGAACGGGCACTCTGTCCAGTCATGAGTGTAAGCTCTTGAGCATGGTTTCACCTTAAACGTATACATCCTAAACTCATCGGACCCATAAACGCCATTGTTGATATCAGGCATCGATACATCAACTGGATACTCCTTTTTAGCGGAAACAACTTCTTTTTCTTCAGTTTGTTCTTCATCGCTTCCATCTTCAATCCCAAAACCCCTCAACAACATCTCCAAAACTCTTGGTTTTGTTGATTTGATCCCACGAGCAATCAAGTCGCCGGGTTTGTTGCCTTCACCGTCGGTTAAGTTAACATCGGCGGAAGCTTGAAGCAAAAGCTTCACAACCTCAACGGACATCGGAGACCCACCTGCAGCAGCGCAGTGGAGAGCGGTGGCGCCGTCGGAATCGGAGATTCTGTTAACATCAACCTTCTTCGTGTTGATTATGTATTTGACAACATGAATGCTTCCATACATGGAAGCAATCATGAGAGGGGTTCGTTCTTCCAGCCCCATCTTCCCTTTACACCCATTTCTTCTTCCATACCAAAAGCTGATCTCATCTATGTTTTCCCCCTTCTCTTCCACCATGTGAATAAACCCAGAAACATCATCAGCAGCTGCTAATTCCAGCAAATTCGAGCATTTCAAGAACAATCCATTGTACTTCTCTTGAAATTTCTCTCCATCCATGACAATATGAAGTTTACCCTGTGTGATCTTACACATGAAAACCTGCAAAAATTAAACAAACCCCATTAACAATCTGTACCCAAACAAGAAGTAAAAAATAAAAATAAAACTATTTAGTTCATTGAAGAGAAGTATCATACCTTTAAGAGTGATGATTTCAGATTTGATATGATGAATGAAGTAAGTATCGATAGATTATTGGATCGAAGAAGAGAGTGAGTTGGGAGTTTGGGTGAAGGATTTATCTTATATGATGTTGGAAATGAAGATACAAATAGAGTACGCAGATAGCACACGCTATGGAAGGAGGGGAGGAAGGTGAGACTTTTTCTTCTTTCTTCTATGATTCTTTGGTCCAAGTCAAAGCTTTCAACAATGGTGGATAAAAGCAAGTTTTCTGAAATGAAATGAAATTCAAATGCAAATTTAGATTCAAATGAATGTGGAACCTGCAATCTACTGATATCTGACTGGCTTTCAACGGGCTTGTCCAGTGGAGTATGAGCTTGAACCGGCTGGAAATGATTTAGAATCCCACGCGCATCGGTTAGGGCGTGAGAGTTTTTAATGATATGCATGATGACGTGGGGATCTGTAATTGGTTAGTGTCAATGTGTGGCGCGTGGAATTTTAAACAAGATTGGATCGGGTGACTGGTTAAAGATTCCAGGCGAATGGTCACGCGTGACGCGGTCTCTTTACGTTTTACTCGTTCCGTTATTTCCCACGTGTTGCAATGTTCTAATTATTTTTGATAAATCCAAGTTCAAAAAATACAAATCACACTACTCCCATAAATTATTATTTTTTAAATTTAATCAAAAATTAGAAATATAGTAAGTTACATTGTTGGTCTTTGTAATTTAATAAATTTATAGTTTTGGTCTTAAAGTTAAAAAGTTAATAGGTTATATCCCCTATAATATTAACAAAATACAATCTTAATCCTTTTATCCATACAAAAAGAATACTTTGTGTTTTTTTAATATTATAATATTTAGATTAAGCTGAAAGAACCTTGACACCATCCATTGTCTTCATCCTTGTCCATATTTCATCTACGACCACCACTAAATCTCTAGCCACCAGCACTCCTGTAACCCTCCACTGCACATAACCAACTAGGAAACTACTCGTATCTTCCATCTTTCTCATCTTATTTCTAACCCTATTCTCTCTCTCTCTCTCTCTCTTAATATCTACAATCAGATTATCTATTGTATCCCCACCATCGTAAGGCCTTAACTTTTCTCACATAATAACACTTACTTTCTTATTTTTCACCCATGCCATTAGAAATAGTTACCATATATCCCTCATTCTCGAATTTAATCCTTCAAATTTCAATAAATATCTCTTGAATAAGATGTTGGATCTATATGTTCAAGAATCATTATTGAATCGTATTGCTAATAACATATTGATATGTGCATATTTAGCAATATATTTAGTATAGATTTTTTTTATTTATTAGCTGATTATTTTCAAATTATGGACAAAAGGTACTTAATAGTGTTTAAATTATATTTTCAATCCAAAAGATAAGGTCGGAAACAAAAAGGAAGCAGGAGATACGATCGAAAGCTCGGAAGCTGAAAAATGAAGAAAAATGCCAAATCCTGAAGCTACTCGGCAAGTAAGGACGTCTACTCGACGAGTACCTACGAAGGTTCGCAAAGCAATACGTAAAGTCCTTTCTGTACACGGATTCAACAAGGGGGCTCGGAGAGTCGGTTGTCTACTCGAGGAGTAGCCCCTTGTAACATCCGGATATTCGGGTACGATATTTTAATTATTTATTTTGAGTTAATTGGAAGGACTCGATGAGTCGGTGCCTCAACTCGTTGAGTAGGGTCGCGTTTAGATGACGAGTTTAATGAATGGACTCAACGAGTCGGGTATCTGACTCGACAAGTCGGTGCTGATGAGGAAAACCCTAATTGCCCAGGTTTGGGACCTATTTAAAGGTCCTTATGACCTTCATTTGCGGCCACACAAACCCCTATGAAAACCCTAATCGCCCTTGAGAGCTTAGAGTGAGAAATAGCACCTTTGTGAGCTTCTTGGTGTGTTCTTTGAAAGGAAGGAGGAGAGTTTCAAGGGTTGGAAGCAAGGAGGTCGTGGGATTAGCTGCTACTTCACTTAAGACTTTTGTATTAGGTACAAATCTGTACCTAATCTCATGGATTTAGGGTCTTTTACCCTCTTTTGGAGCTAGGTTATGAAGATGATAGGTCCCTTTTTGAGTTAGACATCAGATCTGGACCTTGATAGGTCCAGAGAGTCCCTTGAGCTTAACTTTATGTAGTACCATGAGTGTGTTGAGCCTAAAACACCATTAAAGTGGTTATTTCATCGAATGGAGCTTGATGTGCCATGCATGGACATCAAGTTCAGACCTTTATGTGACTTTTGGGTGCTAAAAATCCATATCTATAGATTAAAGGAACAGATATGACCTCAAAAGGTCAAATGAGTAATGCCATGGAGGAAACTCATCGAGTCCATGAGAGAACTCGACGAGTTAAATCAAGTTGACCTGCGATTCGTAACCAGTGGTAACCCGTCGAGTTGGGAGGTTAGCTCGATGAGTCGAGTGAGGTCTTAGAAGGATTCGGGGTATACGCATGAACTCGCCGAGTCAGCGAGCGCCCGAACGGTGATTTCCCAAAATACCCTTGCATTATGTGATATTATGTGATATGCTATGCATGCTAGAGTAGGGTAGGTATTCATATTTAAGACTAGAGTGGCCTGATTTATGATGCCTCAGCCTAGGGGATTACTACTACTATGAGATGCTTCGAGAGTGAGCATGTAGCAGCAAGGAACTTATGAGTGGTCTACTAAAGAGTAGTTTGTGCTTAGAGAGATATAGAGTACTTGCGACCTAGGATCTGAGGAGGAGGACTTGGGGTGAATACTTGCGGTGTGGAAGGTAGTATAGGGCCCGTACTACTGGAGGCACCGGGTCGGTGAACAGTCCAAGTAAGAATCCTTAGGGTACCAAGGAACAAGTAAGGTTGAGTATCGAGTGCGGGTATACTCGAGCGAGTCTCTGATATCTTTTGTGTTGTGTTTCAAAGACATCATGGTTGGGACACGCCACACACCAGGGGGCAGCAGCGTTAGCGACGAGGAGATTCGTCGGATGATACATGAAGAGGTGGCTACGGCGATCCAGGAGGCCATTTCGGAGATGTTTGGGTCTATCAAGACCACGCTGATTGAGACGTTTGATGAGAGGTATGTTGCTGTTACCGAGGCGGATGCTGCTGCAGCCATAGCAGTTGTTGTTGCCGCTAGGCCACAGCGAAGTGACTCGTTGCTGTATCGAGAGTTCAACAACACGAAGCCACCATAGTTTGATGGGCTCAAGATCTGATAGTCGCGATAAGGTGGATCCCATACATTGAGGGATAATTCTACACTTGTTCTTGTCCTGAGCATCTAAGGGTTCGGTTCGCTTTGACCCAGCTTCGCTTGGGAGCACAGGATTGGTGGAAATTTGTGATGGTTGATTTCAATTCTACAGAGATTACAGTGGTGACCTGGGAGAGGTTCACCACAATGCTCCGAGATGAGTATGTTCCCCTGGTGGAGAGGGAACAGTTGGCGCAGGAGTTCTTGTCCCTCAAGCAGGGGACGAAGTCCGTGACTGTGATAACACGGATGTTTCATGAGAGGGCGTTGTTTTTCCCTGAGCACGTGTCTATTGAGCAGGCATGCATGAGTCAATATCTGAGCATATCCAGGAGAGACATTCGTGAGTTCGTGGAGAAGTCAACATACCTGAAATTTGCTGAGCTCCAGGAAAATACCAGGAAGAGGGAGATCAAGTTAGAGACCCAGGCCAGGGAGGAGGCCGAGTCTCAGAGGAGGGATAGGCGTCCGGTTCAGTCTCAGCCGACAGCCAAGCGGGCAAAGCCCGCTGATTTGAGATCTAGAGGATCGAAGGCCCGCACTTGTGGGAAGTGCGGCAAGAGCCATGATGTGACAACCGTCAAATTCTGGTCAATTCAAAGTCAAATAAAGTCAACGAGTCAAACCGGTCAGCTCAACTAACCTTGTGTATTAGGGTTAGTGTTATGTTCGTATTGTATAACTTGCTATGTTAATGGGAAAACATCACAGGAGAAAAGTTTGTGTTAAAAATTTCCTAAGCCTTCGTGCTAATCAAGAACTAAACTGTGTTCGCATTTGGAATGAAAAATTTTGTGAATCGCATTTGATTAATTAGGTTAAAATGCGAAGGTGATTAATGCGAAGTTGGATTTAGCTTTGCTATAAGTTTCAATCGATTTTGAAATTGAGTATTGTTCGCATTTGTATGAGTGTAGTCGATGAATCGATAAAGCAAGAACATATGAGTTTTTGATTCGCAATTGGATTGATGATTGAGGGATGATTCGTGAAGAAAAACGCGAAGTCAAGGACTATGAAATTGTTGTTTGCAAGAATTTAAAAACTCGATTGTGGAGTTGTTGATGCTCATTTTGCGAAAGTAAAACAATCGAGTGTTCGCATCTATGAATCAATTTGAAGTCAATTGGGTTAATATTCGCATATGGGTTCAACATATGAATTTTTGATTTCGCAAGTTTAGAGTTCAAGAACTAAACTGTGTTCGCATCTGGAATGAAAAATTTTGTGAATCGCATTTGATTAATTAGGTTAAAATGCGAAGGTGATTAATGCGAAGGGATGCGAAGGGTGTAAGAATGAAGATGCGAAATATTTCACAGTAGAATGCGAATTGGGGAAGAAAACAGAAGATTTCAAATATTGTCCCTGGAGTTTCGCATTTTTGGAAATAAATACTCAACTTCGCAAATGGGGGTCATAAAATGATGAAATTGCAGAATTTTTAAAGAGATACACACACATAGACAACCACACATATATTTAGAAAATTAAACTAAAAGATGATAAATTACAGATTATAGCATTGTTCTTTGAGAATAAATTACTAAAAATGGGATATAGACAATTATAAGACATTGTTCTTGACTTTTGAGTCCAAAGACGTATGATCCGAACTTTAATTGTGAAATTGTCCTTGATTGAGTCAATTTCCTTTATAGGAGTAATATATTCCATTGTGCCTTGCAAGTTAAAAAAAAAAAAAAAAAAAAAAAAAAAAAAGTCACAAGCAACCACCCCACACCCACTCTATGACCAGCCATACCTCCCCACCTTACCTATGTCACTTCAATGTTCCCTTACACTCAAATTTCACTCACTCCCACGTTTTTGAGCTGGAACAATCAACCACACTCCTCATTTTCTCTCATTTCTCTCATTCCACTAAGTAACAAACATCACTTTTTCTCTCAAACTCTTCTACACAAATTTTCGAGATCCAAGGCTGGATTCAAGTGTTCTTCCACACTTAGTAAGTAAAAATTCATCCTCCCTATTATTATTTCACTTCATTCTACTCAAATCTTTGGTTGCTTACACAAACTCCCTAACTATGATGTTAGATTCTCGAAAACCTTCAAGGCATCTCCAAGTGTTCTTGAATTAAACACTTCCATTCTTCAACAATCATCTACTGAAATCACTCAAGGTGAGTTCATACCCCTACATTTTCATGATTTCTCAAGTTTTCAGGGGGTGAATACAAGTTAAAACACTAAGAACCTATCAAAAGTTTTCTAACAGCCTTCATCAGAAAAGTTCAACTCCATTCACGGACTGTTTTGGGCATCTTACACATTTTTGTTTTCAAAACTGTACAAGGTGCAAATAGTTCAAGTTTTTAGCTTTAAAATGGCTACTTGCACATCTCCATACGATTTTTCTACAATTTATGGCGATTTTTACAAAACTGCCTATCATTTCAAACAACAATCCGGACCAGTCTGTGATTTTGGACTTTTTCACCCAAGTTAGAGGTCATTATAAATTGAGATAAAATTTATGAGCAAACTAGACACATTTTGTGAACTCTCAGAATTTACGGATCTAGTTTTCGACTTCGTATGATTTTTCTATGATTTTTCCAAAACAGGGCAGAATTGCTAAATTTTGCCAACAGCATGTAAATATCATAACACTTTGTATTATGTTAAGCAAAGTGTATAATCATAAGTTTTAGTATTTGTATGTGTTTCCTTGTTAGTTTATCATTATGAACTGAAACTAAGACATTCATATTAAATATTATTCATTCATTTTGGAACACGCATTATTAAACTATAAAAAGTATAGTTTGATAAATTCACAACACTAATACATTTCCATAAAAGAATTCATACATATTACATACATTTTAGATAAACTATAATAGGTATAGTTTATGATACATCACTCTACGCACTCGTACAAGAAGGGTACATTCATACAAGAAATATTTATATTCACACACATTTCACGTAAACTTGTTATCCTATATTGTGAGTTTCTCTATTTTTCTTTCTCTCTCTCTCTCTCCCCGTACGTCCGAGTGCGGGATATAATTCCTGGTAGTTATAATCAAAATCTCCTTGAGGGAGAACGTGATACTTGTATATAGATCTATATTGGGATTGACACCCCACACCTTGCTGCTAGCTACAGTTGGACCTGCAGGTCTACGGGTGACAAATGTCATTTTATTTTTCGCGACACTGAGAACGTCGTGGCAGGTTCACATAGTCATAGTATGATTATAGCGACTCACATAGGGATATAACAATCCATAAGTTTGCGGGATTTTATTTTTAAAACCTAAATGAGTTTTATGTCGATTTAAAATCACCTTTTTATCTCTATGAGTACAGATATTACTGTACACTTTTGGTTTTGGTAGTTACGACTACACATCATTTGAAACCGCATTTATACTTTTAAGTATGGTCAATACTTGTTATTACTCGGTCCTCTAATTTAGGACTACATATATATAATGTATTAACAAACATGAGAACGTACAGAAATTTCGTTTAATTCAAAAGCGTCCATGTCCATTTAAATACATAACATTTTCTACTAATAAGAAGGGTTACTTATACATTTTGGTCTTCAGTCATAAGACGACATTACACAGGTTTTAAAGAAAATATCGGATTTTCTGGATACATACTCTAACGCTTTTTCGAGGAAAACGATTTACTTTTCTAACGAAATCTCTTATGAACTCACCAACCTTTGTGTTGACACTTTTCAAAACTACTTGTATTCTCAGGAATTCAGTGAAAACAGGAAATCAACAACGTTTTGAGGATGGGACGATAAATCGTCAAACAGTTCATTTCGTATTATAATGTAACTGATGTGAATCATGTAAACATGTGCTTCGATGTAACATTTTCAATTATATTTGTGTTGGTTGTATTTACTTTGAGCACTATTATACTCATTGTTGTGATACTCTACATGAAGTCCTCCACCCCCGGACGTTTCCGCCATCCTTGGTTTGGGGGTGCGACACATGAAGGGGCATGCAGAGCGGGGGTGTGCTACAAGTGTGGCAAGGAGGGGTATTTCGCGAGGGATTGCCTCATGGGGTTTGCAGTTTGATTTCACTGCAACCAGACCGGCCATCGGAAGGCCGAGTTCCCACAGCTACTTCAAGGATCAGCATATGGATCTGCACCTGTTGCTAGAGCTACCAAGGCCCGGACAGTGAAGGCCGAAGCACCGAAGGCTCGCGGGAGAGCCTTTCAGTTGACAGCGGAGGAGGTCCGCGCAACGCCCGATGTCGTGGCTGGTATGTATTATTTTATTTACTTATACTGAGTTCGATATATTGTGCTTATATTGTAGTATGCATAGGTACCTTCCTTGTGAATTTTGTGCCTGCTTTGGTGTTATTTGACTCAGGTGCGAGTCGATCTTTTGTGTCATTAGCGTTTAACCAGCACATCAGTATCCTTCGGGAGGCGTTGAGTAGACCTCTATGATAGATCTGATGAGATTCGAGGATGTGTACTCGAAATTTTCGGTGTCGAGTTCCTGATAGATCTGGTACAGATTGCGATGTGGGATGTATGTGTCATCGTGGGCATGGACTGGTTGAGCCGATTTGGAGCTGTTATCGACTGTGAGCGTCAGTTGGTGACCATTCAAGATCCTAGTGGGAAGTACTTATGGTATATGGAGAGGGGTACCCGATCTATGTCGGCATTTTTCTCGGCTGCCAGAGCGAGATAGAGTCTACAGCATGGATGTGGAGGGTTCGTAGCATATCTGATGGATACAGGAGTTGTCGCAGAGAGGCCGAGATCTGTCGATAAGGTTCCGATAATGTGTGAGTTCCCGGATGTTTTTCCCGATGAGTTGTCGGGTGTGCCTCCAGAGAGGTAGGTGGAGTTCCATATTGATTTGATTCCGGGAGTGGCGCCTATTGCCAAGGCATCCTATCGCCTTGCGTTACCAGAGATGCAGGAGTTATCCTCGCAGCTTCAGGAGCTGCTGGGGAAGGGATTCATCCAACCGAGCAGCTCGCCGTGGGGAGTGCCGATCCTTTTTGTTAAGAAAAAGGATGGTTCACACCGGATGTGCATTGATTACTGGGAGTTGAACAAGTTGACGGTCAAGAACCGTTACCCACTACCGAGGATCGACGATCTATTCGATCAGTTGCAGGGAGCGTCTTGGTTTTCCAAGATAGACTTAAGATCGGGGTATCATCAGATGAAGGTGCATGATGTGGATATCCCGAAGACGGCGTTTAGGACTCGTTATAGGCATTACGAGTTCGTGGTGATGCCTTTTGGTCTCACCAATGCACCAGCAACATTCATGGACCTCATGAACCGAGTGTGCAGGCCGATGTTGGATCGATCGGTGATTATGTTCATTAACAATATTCTAGTGTATTCAAGATCCAGAGAGCAGCATGAGGGGCATCTGAGAGAGATCCTTGGAGTATTGAGATCAGAGAGGCTTCATGCCAAATTCTCCAAGTGTGATTTCTGGTTACGAGAGGTCTAGTTCTTGGGGCACCTCGCTAACCAGAATGGGATATTGGTTGACCCAGCCAAGATTAAGGCTGTTATGACTTGGGAGGTGCCGAGATTAGGAGTTTCCTGGGGTTGGCTAGCTACTATCGGAGATTTATCAGGGATTTCTCCAATATTGTCTTTCCCCTCACCAGATTGACCTGGAAGGGTGTGGTTTTCACTTGGGGTCTAGAACAGCAGACCTCATTCGAGACTCTTCGCCAGAGGTTATGCGAAGCCCCAGTGTTAGCCCTTCCGGAGGGAATGGAGGATTTTATGGTATATTTTGATGCGTCTATATCATGGTTGGGTGCGATGCTTATGTAGAGAGGGCATGTGATAGCATACGCATCTAGGCAGCTGAAGCATCATGAGACGAGGTACCCCACCCATGATTTGGAGTTGGGGGCAATGGTGTTCGCCCTCAAGATATGGCGCCATTATTTATATGGGGTTTGGTGTACCATGTACACGAACCACAAGAGTTTGAAGAATCTGATGGATCAGCCCAGCCTGAACATACGCCAGCGGAGATGGTTAGATGTGGTAAAGGATTATGATTGTGAGATCCTATACCACCCGAGCAAGGCTAATGTGGTAGCCGATGCTCTGAGCCGTAGGGCAGAGAGTTCCCCGATTCGAGACATATGTATGAGGATGACGGTGATGACTTCGGTGTTGGATACCGTTCGAGAGGCCCAGGCAGAGGCTGTGAGAACAGAGAACCACAAGAGAGAGTGAGTGATTGGGCAGGTACCCGAGTTTGTTACCGATAGTCGAGGGCTTATGACCTTTCATGGTTGGATTTGGGTGCCATTTATGGGTGGGGCACGTAGCGTACTGATGGAGGAGGTGCACAAATCGAGATTTTTGATCCATCCCGGGGCCACTAAGATGTACTTGGACTTGAAGAGAGACTATTGGTAGCCCTGTATGAAGAGGGATGTTGCATGGGTTGTGGAGAGATGCTTGACCTGTCGCCAGGTTAAGGTCGAGCACCAGCGTCTGCATGGCAAGTTGCAGCCACTAGAGGTTCCCTAGTGGAAGTGGGAACATATTTCTATGGACTTCATCACCAAATTGTCGAGGACCACGAGCAGTGTTGATGCAATTTGGGTGATTGTGGATCGTCTGATGAAGCGCGCTCACTTCCTTTCTATCAGTGAGAGCTCTTCTGCAGAGAGGCTAGTAGAGACGTATGTGAGAAAGGTGGTATCTCGGCATGGAGTGTCGATCTCGATTGTGTCAAACCGAGATGTTCGTTTTAATTCCAGGTTTGGAAAAAGTTTCATGAGGAGTTGGGCACGAGATTGCACTTCAGCATTGCTTATCACCCACAGACGGACGGGTAGAGTGAGCGGATGATTCATACGCTCGAGGACATGCTCCGAGCGTGTGTTATGGACTTCGGGGGAAGTTGGGATGCATACCTACCTTTGGCTAAGTTTTCCTACAACAACAACCACCATTCGAGTATCGGTATGCCTCCCTTTGAGTTGTTGTACAAGAGGAGGTGTAGGACCCTTATCTGTTGGGGCGAGGTGGGGTAGCGAGTGATAGGTAGCACCGAAATAGTGCTTGAGAAGACTGAGCAAATACAGCAAGTCAAGTAGAGATTGCTGATAGCCCAGAGCCACCAGAAGAGTTACATGGATAGGCGGCGATCTGAGCTCGAGTTTTAGGTTGGAGATTTTATACTTCTGAAAGTTTCCCCATGGAAAGGAGTAATCTGGTTTAGGAAGCGGGGAAAGTTGGGGCCTCGATATATTAGGACTTACAGGGTGATCGCCAGAGTAGGCGAGGTAGCTTACCATTTAAAGATACCCGTAGAGTTGAGCCAGATCCATGATACTTTCCACGTATCCCAGTTGAGGAAGTGTATCGCTGATGAGACGGCTGTAGTGCTACTAGAGGATATTCAGGTGGATGCGAGCTTGAACTACATTAAGAGACTGATCGCTATCTTGGATGGGAAGGTCAAGGTTCTAAGGAACAAGGAGGTGCCTCTGGTTCGGGTCCAGTGGCAACATCGGAAAGGGTCCGAATTGATCTGGGATCAGGAGTCGGAGACGCAGAAGCAGCATCCGGAGTTGTTTACGGCCGAAGACTTCGAGGGCGAAGTCTGATTCGAGTGAGGGAGAACTGTAACATCCAAATTTTTGGGTACGCTATTTTAATTATTTATTTTAAGTTAACTGGAAGGACTCGACGAGTTTGTGCCTCAACTCGTCGAGTAGGGCCGCGTTTAGATGACGAATGAATGGACTCGACGAGTCCGTGTTGATGAGGAAAACCCTAATTGCCTGGGTTTGGGACCTATTTAAGGGTCCTTATCGCCTTCATTTGCGGCCACACAAACCCTTATGAAAACCCTAATCTCCTTTGAGAGCTTAGAGTGAGAAATAGCACCTTTGTGAGCTTCTTGGTGTGTTCTTTGAAAAGAAGGAGACGAGTTTCAAGGGTTAGCAGCAAGGAGGTCATGGGATTGGCTGCTACTTCACTTAATACTTTTGTATTAGGTACAGATCTGCACCTAATCTCTTGTATTGGATAGATCTCATGGATTTAGGGTCCTTTACCCTCTTTTGGAGCTAGGTTATGAAGATGAGAGGTCCCTTTTTGACTTAGACATCAGATCTGGACCTTGATAGGTCCAAAGAGTCCCTTGAGCTTAGATTTATGTAGTACCATGAGTGTGTTGAGCCTAAAACACCATTAAAGTGGTTATGTCATCGAATGGAGCTTGATATGCCATGCATGGACATCAAGTTCAGACCTTTACATGACTTTTGGGTGCTAAAAGGCTAGATCTATAGATTAGATGAACAAATCTAACCTCAGAAGGTCAAATGAGTAATACCACGGAGGAACCTCGCCGAGTCCATGAGAGAACTCGACGAGTCAGATCAGGTTGCCCCGCGATTCGTGACCAGTGGTAACCCGTCGAATTGGGAGGTTAGCTCGATGAGTCGAGTGAGGTCTTAGAAGGATTCAAGGTATACACATGAACTCACTGAGTCAACGAGTGCACTCGGCGAGTCTGTTCAAATTTGGCCATTGACTGGGATTGACTTCAGTTGATCATTAGGGTTGGGTCTAACTGATTAGGAGGGGTCAGGCAAGGGTAGAATGGTCTTCTACCCATTCTTTAGAATGAGGAAGTAAAGAGAATATTGACAGATTTATTATCATTGTAATAGGCAAAGGCTAGACGGAGGATATCGGGCACGAGAGTTACTAGACATCTTACGAGGTGAGTCTTCTCACTATACATTACCTAGAGTGGTATTTATGTGCAGACCGGAGGGTATTTACTATTTGTGTATGTCTGAGATTTATATACAATGTATGTATGCTATGTGTTATATGAATCGGACCAGAGGGTCCAACGATTTAGACCGGACCAGAGGGTCCAACGAGATACGGGACTAGAGGGTCCCGCTGAGACACATTGACCTGAGGATCATACCGAGTTATAGCATCGGGTGGCTTATGTGATGTATGTGGTATTTTAGGGATCTCACTAAACATTTATGCTTACTGTGTTGTGTCTTATGTGTTTCAGGTACTAGCGAGGATCACGGGAAGGCGCGGGCGTGATTTGTATACACTGAGAGAGTATTGAGTATTTAAGATTCTGGGAGATGTTGTATTTTAGATACTATTTGATGCATTGGGTTTTGAGAATATTTTATGAAATATGTTATGTTGAAATTGAAAAATTGTTTTAAAAATTCACGTCGTTACACCCCTGTTTTATGAAATCTATAAATAGAACTCACAATCCCGAATTGAGGCTTTCTCTTGAAACCCTTGAAGGCTAGGCTGCGATTTAGGTACTGTTGGAACCCTAGAAAATCGAAGATGAAGTCTAAGCATTCGATTTTGGGAAGATTAAAGGCAATTCAAGTGTATTCTTACTTAAACCTTTGATTGAATCATGTTTAAACTTATGAATTTCGTTTTTTAGTTTATTGTTACTGCAATTATGAACTAAAACATTTGTCTTCTGTTTAGGGTAGATGATTTTGTAAATATGGATTGATTTTATGGTTAGGATTAATTTAATTTGGTGATTTTGTTTTGTTAAGCTTGTTAAAGAACCTTATGTGTTAATTACAACTATTTTCAGTTAATTATCCATCATATTAAGTTGCATGAACATCTCTTAATTGCTAAATCGTATGATTTATGTGAAAACATAGTTATATGCTTAGGAATAGCGAATGCGAAACTAGAATTAATTAGAAAATAGGTAAATTAATGTGTGAGCTTGTGTGATAAACCATTAACAAGAGGTTAAGTGAATTATTAATCTAACTAACCATTACAAGTCTTACTTAACCCGAATTAATAAACTAGGAAATTCATTAATTTAGACAACTGACCATTTCTTGAATTAATCTATTTTCTAAGGATTAGTAATAACGAAAGTGAACCTAATCACCTTAATCAGTAGCCAATGAAAAGTTAATCCGATACATTTACCATAAAATCAACCATAGGATCAAATGATTCGAACCTAAACAAAAGTCATCTTTATTATTGAATTTAGTTGCATTTTAATTGTTTAGCTGTTAATTTTAGTTAATTTTTAGTTAAGTTTCTAGTCTTGCAAAACTAGAGAAAACCTTTTACATTTATTACTTGCTTAGTTAATTTTAATTATTAGTTTAATTTACGTTCCCTGAGTTCGATACCATGCTTGCTAATTTATACCACCAATTGACAGGTCCACTGCCTTTTTTTTTTTGTCAAATTCATAATTAAAAAAGTAGGATAAAACTAGTTAGTTTTACACACATCAAGTTTTTGGCGTCGTTGTCGGGGAACGGTTCAAAAATTAATTCGAATTTCTAGTATTATCGATCCTTTGTGTGGGATCTATCTTGCACAAAGTTACTGCTTTAGTAGTTTAGTTATTAGGTTTAGTTTGAGTTTATCTGTATTTAGAATTTTTTGTTTAATTTTTTTTTTCTATTTTCGCATTGAACTCGCTGAGTGCACTCGAAGGTACTTGGCGAGTCCATCGCTGAAATTCACTTTCATTTGTATTTTATTTTTATTCTTTTTACGCATGTTTCTTGTTTTGATTTCAATTTTTGCATGACCCGAGGATCCGACACACCCCTAGTTCCTCCTTACGAAGATCCGGAATCCGCTCTTAAGAAAAACAAAAACAAACGTGTTGAAAGTTCTAATCAGCCAAGGAAATCACCTTTCAAGGACCTTAAATCAGTTTTTGGAAATAAGAAAAACAATAAGGAAGGTGGTTCTAGCAGTCAAAAGAGCGAGGAAAGTAATTTTGAACATTATGAAGGATATCCAATCCCGGAAGTAAACGATTACGAATCCGAATCCGAAAAAAAAAAGCGACTTTGAAGACGAACCCGCTAACACCATGGAAAACATCAATGAAGTTCCCATGGGTGAATGGAAGAAAAGGATACATGACAATACCGACTTGTGACTCGTGCAACCCTTCATTCCTACGACAACCATTTTCGAACTCAAAGGCCACATACTTTTTCAACTTAAGGAAATCCCCTTCTATGGGAAAGATCACGAAGACGCATATAAATATTTGAACGAGGTCAACGATGTAGACGACTACTTCAATGTTCCAAATGTACCTCGCGAAAACGTTTTGCTTCGTATGCTTTCGGTTACATTCAAGGGAGCTACAAAAGATTGGCTGAAATCACTCCCTCCAGGATCCATCACTACATGGGCTAAAATGAAAGAATAATTTATTGACCAGTTTTGCCCTCCTTCGAAGATAGCCAAGTTGAAGAAAGTCATAGTCAACTTTGAATAACAAGTTGGAGAGTCACTTTATGAGGCTTGGGAGAGATACAAGGGCCTACTAAGGAACTTCCGGTCACATTCAAGGGAGCTACGAAAGATTGGCTGAAATCACTCCCTCTCGGATCCATCACTACATAGGCTAAAATGAAAGAAGAATTTATTGACCAGTTTTGCCCTCCTTCGAAGATAGCCAAGTTGAAGAAAGCCATAGCCAACTTTGAATAATAAACTGGAGAGTCACTTTATGAGGCTTGGGAGAGATACAAGGGCCTACTAAGGAATTTCCCACATCATGATCTAAACAATCAACAAGAAGTCTCCATTTTCTATGATGGATTTAATGTAACAACTTGGCTGCTACTTGATTTGCAAGGACCTCTCACAAAGAAGCCACCCCTGGTGATCAAAGAACTAATTGAAGAATTCTCTAAGCACTCTAAATAATATTATAACCCAAGGAATGACTTAACTCGAGGGGCGGTGAACTCTATTACTGATGACATGGCAAAAATGATGGCAAAATTGGAAAGCATGGACTGAAGAATGACTAAGATGGACCAATCCATCCATGCTATTAGAGTGGGATGCAAAATATGTAGAGGGACTCACCTTACTAAGACTGTGACCTTGACAAGAACGGGAACCGGAAAGTACAAGTATGCTATTGAAGTGGAGATAGGTATGATGATAATTGGCGAAAACCCAAGAAAGAATGGCTACCATATGATGAGTATAAAAAGACAAAGGAGGAAAAATATAAGCAAAAAGATAGAGGCGTTTATCAAAAGGAGGAATCGGTACATGAAAAGGAGGAACCGGTACATGAAAAGAAATTAGATTTGGAAGATATGCTTACAAGGTTCATGGCAGCGTCCGAAAAAAGACATAATGATACCGATGTTGCAATCAAAGATCAACAAAATATGTTGATAGAACACCAAAGTATGATGAAATATCAACAATCTTTTCTTAGGAATTAGCAAGCATCCATTCTCAACATAGAAAAGCAGCTAGGCCAACTTGCACAACAAGTAAATGAGAGACGATCGGGTGGACTTCCTAGTAATACCGAAAGTAACCCAAAAGGTGCACATATAAATATCATAACAACTAGGAGTGAGAAGATTATAACTCCTATGGCCCCTATTCAGCAAGAAGATCCTAAGATGGTGCAAGAAGAAGAAGCAGAACATGGAGAATGATAAATTCCCAACCCGACTCGCCGAGTCGAGGTTACGGACTCGACGAGTCCCCCACCTGAATAGAAAAATAAGCCTCTTCTTAAGCCGTATTTGCCACCACTGGCATTTCCTGCTCGTGCTAGACAAGAAAAAAATGATGTTGACTACCAGAAGTTTTTTGAACACATAAAGGCTCTTCAAATCAATATGCCATTCATAGAGGCGGTTGCACAAATGCCTAAAATGCCAAATTTTTCAAGGAGCCTTCTAACTAATAGAAGGAAGATGGAAGAGGTGAAGAAAGTGGTCGTAAACGAGAACTGTTCAGCTACCATGTTGAACAAACTACCTAAGAAAAAGGGTGATTCGAGAAGTTTAACATTGCCTTGTAAATTCGGAAACTTATCTACCATTTATGCACTAGCTGATTCGGGGGCAAGTGTGAATCTCATGCCATACTCATTCTTCAAGAAACTAGATCTTCCGGAGTCGAGGCCAATTCGAATGGCAATTCACCTAGCAAATAAAATGGTCACCTTCCCGAGAGGAATATGCGAAGATCTATTGGTGAAAGTTGATTAGTTCGTGTTCCCCACAGACTTCATTGTATTAGACATGGAAGCGGATCCTCAAGTCCAGGTCATACTTGGAATGCCTTTTCTAAACACCATGAGTGCTATAGTTGACATGCAAGATTCTAAACTTATTATTCGGGTAGGAGACGAGTCTGTTACATTTGGGTTTGATCAAGCCATGAAGCATCCAAGGAATAATGATGACATGACATTCTCGGTTGATATGTTGGAAGAGTTAATGGATGAATGGAATGAAGATGAGCCAAACAAGTCCACCGTCCACCTTGAAGAAGAATTTGATGATAAAAGAGACCTGTTGGAAATAGAGAGACTACTCAAGGAAGCTGAATATAATGATCTAGTCAGAAGTGCAGAACACCCGACTCACCAAGTAGCCATGACCGACTTGACGAGTCCATTCGAAGAAACTCACTTTGTCACGAATTTTGCCCAAGACTCGATGAGTCCCCTCACTGGACTCTATGTGTACAACATTTAGAACGCAAAAACTGAACTTAAGGCACTACCAGATCACTTGGAGTATGCATTTCTTGAAGATGGCTAACAAAAACCAGTAATTATAGTTGCTGATTTGTCCAAACATGAAAAAGAGAGTCTACTGGGTGTACTAAGGAAGAGGCAAGGTGCTATAGCATGGAAAATAACCAATATCAAGGGAATTAGTTCAGCTTACTGTTCTCATAAGATTAACTTAGAAGAAGGAGCTAAACCTATAGGTCAACGTCAAAGAAGACTTAAACCAAACATGCAAGAAGTTATGAAAAAAGAGGTGGTTAAGCTATTAGACGCCAGAATCATTTACTAAATCTCCGATAGTCCATGTTTAAGTCCGGTGCAAGTAGTACCAAAAAAAGGAGGAATGACGGTTGTGATCAATGAAAATAATGAGTTAATTTCGACAAGAACAGTAACCGGATGGCATGTTTGCATTGACTACAAAAAAATAAATGATGCCACATGCAAGGATCACTTTTCATTGTCGTGTATCGATCAAATGCTCGAAAGACTCTCCGGTCATTTATATTATTGTTTTCTTGACGGCTTTTCGGGGTATTTTCAAATTCCAATCGACCAACAAGACCAAGAGAAGACCACTTTTATATGCCCGAGTGGAACATTCGCATATAGACACATGCCTTTTGGGTTATGTAATGCACCAGCTACTTTCCAAAGGTGCATGATGGCTATTTTTCATGATATGATTGAGAAATTTATGGAGGTCTTTATGGATGATTTCTCGGTATTTGGGTCATCTTTTGAAGATTTTTTTATCCAATTTGGACTTGATGCTAGTGAGATGTGAGAAAATCAACATTGTCCTTAATTGGAAAGCGTCACTTCATGGTAAAAGAAGGAATTGTTTTGGGTCACAAAGTTTCAAGGAAGGGGATAGAAGTGGACAGAGCAAAAGTGGACACCATAGCTAAGTCACCCCTCCAACAAATGTAAAAGGGGTAAGGAGTTTTCTTGGACATGCAGATTTTATCGTCACTTCATTAAGGACTTCTCGAATATCACTAGGCCTTTGACACAATTACTCTTGAAGGATGCTCCATTCGATTTGTCTAAAGAATGTCATGAGGCATTTCATTTATTAAAGGAAAGATTCACCACCACTCCTATAATGATATCACCAAATTGGAATCTTCCTTTCGAGATGATGTGTGATGCGAGTGATTATGTTGTGGGTGCTGTTTTAGGTCAAAGGGTTGATAAAAATTTTCAACCTATTTATTATTCAAGCAAAACTTTGAGCTCAACTCAAGAGAACTACATTACTACCGGGAAGGAGCTGCTAGCAGTGGTATATGCTTTTGATAAGTTACGCCCTTATTTGGTATTATCCAAGACCATAGTCTTTACCGACCATTCTGCCCAAAAGCCCCGATTAATACGTTGGGTCTTACTTTTACAAGAATTTGATATTGAAATAAAAGATAAGAAGGGAATGGAAAACGTAGATGCCGACAATTTGTCAAGATTGGAAAACCCGCATTTTGAGGAGTTAGAAGAAGACAAGATTGGAGATGATTTTCCCGATGAGTATCTTTTAGTAATATCAGGAGAAATCCCATGGTTTGCGGATATAGCTAACTACTTAGCAACCGAATACATTCCAAAATAATTAACCCACCAAAAAAAGAAGAAATTCTTTTCAGAGATCAAGTACTACTTTTGGGACGAGCCATATCTTTTCTGAAGTTGCACAGATGGAATGATACGAAGATGTGTATTTGAAAGGAAAGTCGAGAAATCTTGGAACACTGCCATAGCGGGCCTGTTGGGGGACATTATGGAGCACATTACACAACTAATAAGATTTTTGATATTAGGTTTTATTGGCCCACAATTTTCAAAGATGCTGCTCAATATGTCAAGGAATATGATTCGTTCCAATGAGCAGGGAACATATCATCCCAAAATGAGATGCTCCAACATAATATCCAAGTTTGTGAAGTATTTGATGTTTGGGGAATTGATTTTATGGGACCTTTCCCAATGTCAAAAGGGAATAAATATATCTTGGTGGCCGTTGACTATGTATCTAAGTGGGAGGAGGCACAAGCATTACCCACAAATGATGCTCGGGTGGTGGTGCGTTTTTTGAAAAAGCTATTATCAAGATTTGGAGTTCTTAAATGTCTTATTAGTGATAGGGGCACTCATTTTGCAAATGATCAATTATCCAGAGTATTGAAAAAGTATGGGGTACACCATATATCTCCACATCTTATCATCCACAAACTAGTGGGCAAACTAAAGTGACGAATAGGGCGTTAAAAAAAGATTTTGGAGAGATCGGTGGGTGGCAATCGAAAGGAATGGTCAGATAAAATAGATGATGCACTTTGGGCCTTTCGAAAAGATTTTAAGACACCTATTAGTACTACACCATATAGGCTAGTCTATGGAAAAAATTGCCACTTACTGGTTGAAATAGAGCACAAAGCTTTTTTGGGCCTTAAAGATGTGCAACTTTGATTTGGATGCACTTCGAACCAACCGGTTGATGCAAATGAATGCCCTAGAAGAGCTTAGGAATGAGGCCTACACTAGTTCCTTGATATACAATGAAAAGACCAAGAATTGGCATGATAAAAGATTAAAGGGTAATAAGGACTTTAAAGAAGGACAAAAGGTGTTACTCTTCAATTCGAGGTTAAAACTTTTTCGGGGAAAGTTAAAGACACGATGGGATGGTCCTTTTGTTTGGTTTTATTTGTGGTTTGTTTGGTTTTGTTTTGCAGGAAATATGTCTAGACGGGGACAAAGTTCAAGGGGAGGTGGCTATGGGGACCTCCCATGGTTAACTTTTCCACAAATAACCTCTAAATCTACACTTGCTCGCATGAAAAACAAGCTGGAAGCATTAAGATGCAAAGAAATATATGTCCCCAATGAAATCGAATAACATTGGATTAGTCAAACTGGGTTGGAGAAAGATTTGGCTCCTTATTTGGTCAAGTCGTTCGACAATGATGGGATGATAATAGTTTGTGACGCCCGGAGTCGACTATTCAAGATTCAAGAGCTTGTTTATCAGGAACTGTGCTGGGAGTTCTTTGCTACCATCTCCTTCCGAGGTGGTAGTTATTATTAAAATCCAAACATTATCACTTTATGTCTTAGAGGGGAGCTGCGCCAATGCAACATCGCGGAGCTCGCATGGAGGATGGGGATTTATGATCAAAATGTGATCATGTCTGAAAACTTTGAAACATTCCTGGAACATTGTCACAAGGAATTGCCCGAGGAGGTGGTTGCATCTACTTGGTGGAACACAATTGCCAACCGGGTCTACATTCTGTCGTCTGCTCGATAGGGTAGCATCCGTTCTCCAATCCATCACCTGATAGATCGTCTTATCGCAAGTACTATTAATATGCAAAAGGATGAGGATAAGGTGCCTACTCTTGATATTTTCTACATGTGGAGCATTATTACTCCCGATCTTTTCCATAATTTGCCATATTGCTTGGCAATTATTTAGCGGAGGGGGCAGTCAAGGAGCGGATCACTTCCAAAATCAATGGGGGCATGTTTTTCACAAAGCTAGCCAGGACGTATGGAATCTTGGACCAAGGGGCAACAATGGTATTAACAATTATTCCTTCTCCTCCGTTTAGCACCACTTTATTCAGGAGTGCAAGGATCATTGAAGATTATGGTGGGGGATATTTTTGAATCCCAGATGTGGATGCGGTATTGGAGCCTGAGGAGCCATGGATAAGGGTAAGGCAAAGAAGGGAGTACGTTTGAGAAGACCCACCGGTCATTCCGGTGGAAGAAGAGTTACCCATGGACTGGTACAACATGGAACAAAAAAGATACCAGGACGACCTTGGACGAAGCATGAACTACAACAACGAATCATTTATTTATTTATTTGAACAAATGAACATTACACCTAGGCCCGGGCTCGGATATCCATATGTTCAGAGTTGGGAGGAAAGAGTAAATTAAAGAAGGAACCAAGCTGGTGGAAGTGGAATGGGAGGAAACGAAGAAGAGGATGAAGATTGATGTTTTGTTTTGTTTTTAATTTAGATGTTTGAAAACTATTTTTATTTGTATTGTGTGT
The DNA here is from genome assembly GCF_052625555.1 of Lactuca saligna. NCBI lineage: Eukaryota > Viridiplantae > Streptophyta > Magnoliopsida > Asterales > Asteraceae > Lactuca > Lactuca saligna. The sequence goes on from NC_136425.1 coordinate 70,584,352, forward strand.
TTGGAACTTTTTAGGACGTTAAAGTAGGAATTTTTTTATTATCACTTGTGTTTATCTTATCTTTTCAGATTGAAGCTAGGATGCATGCAAGAGTCTCAAGTGTCAAGGCTAAAGTAAGGGTTAGGTCTAGATGAGAATGTGCAAAGTTTTGAGTTTAAGGTTGAGTCCGCTAGTAAAGAGGGTTAAAGAGTGTCTTTTTTTTGAAGAAAAATAAAGGAGGGACACTCAATTTCCATTACCAATCACATCAGAAACAGATTCAAAGCAGAAGATTTATTTCCCAATCAACATCGTACTCGCCGAGTGCATATCATGGACTCGACGAGTCCTTTTGCAAATTTGCGACTTTTCTGCTAGAAACACTTCTACTCGCCGAGTTGTCATATATACTTGATGAGTCACTTACTATTTCAATCTCAAGGCTTACATTTTGACTATATTTGATAAGAATTTTACTCATACTCATTGAAAATTCATTCCTAAAGATTTTCGAGGCCATTTTCCTACATATTTGGAGTCGTACCACACAAGATTTGACACCCAAGGCATGGATGAGTTGTTCCCATGTCTAAAGTCAATTAAAGATGGAGCTTTTCATGAAGACATATCAAACTTGCCACTACTATCCCAGGGGAGTTTGTTCCAATTCCCTCTTTATTTTTCTTTATCATGCATAACATGCAATGGGGACATTACATAAATTAAGTGTAGGGTAGGGGGTTGGTTACATTAGTTAAATTTTAAATTTTTTGCATTAAAAATTGCTATGGCTAAATTAGAAACTTTGGTAAATAAATTAGGATTCCATGCTAGTGTTAAGTTTGATGATTGCATGAAGACCCAAATATTTAGTTGAGCCTATATACTTTATAATGCATTTGTGGCCTCCTTTATTCTAGTGAAACATGGGACAAAAACACAACCTTGCTTAGTATAAGGGATGCAATATGTTTAGCATCGTGTACCAGAAATGTATCTAGGAAAACTAATATCTTTAACCAAGAAAGGTTGAAGTTGAGCGCCCCTGTTTAAACATGTAGGGTTTAAGTGAAAAAGTGAGATACATGTAAAGAAAAGAGAGAATTACAAGAAAAATTGTAAGAATATTTTGGAGCAATCAAAGTGAAGATCAAAAGATCAAAATTCTACAGAAGTTCAAAAGTTGAAGATACCAAAAATTAAAAAAAGTGGTGAATTCAAAGAAATCAATATCAAATTATCAAAGAAGGGAAGAATTCCAATAGCTCCATCGTGGTATTGAAAAGTTGTAATTTTCTAGATTATGTATGCTTGGGTTGCTTGACCAAAAATACCTTGAGGTTAGGAAGTTTTCTGCGGATGGATTCGGAGGGATGCATAAATTGAGCATTGTTCAAAAGAAGTGGAGGAGTGTTTATGAGGATTGTAAGTATTTGGAATTGAGGGGGGTCCTTAGGAAAAATTTTAGACACAAATGCATGCATTGCGGTCTTGGCATAATGGTTGGGTTCAATTGGGATTGTCTTATATGATATTTAGTGTTCTAAAATTTAGTTTTGCTTGGAGGCAAGCAAAAGTCAAGTGTGTGGTATTTTGATTTGTGCATATTTAGCTATATATTTAGTATATATTTTTATTATTTCTTAGCTAATTATTTGCAAATTATTGACAAAAGGTATTTAATAGTTTTTAGATTGTATTTTAGTCCAAAAGATAAGCACGAAAACAAAAAGGAAGTAGGAGATACGATCGAAAGCTCGGAAGCAGAAGAATGAAGAAAAATGCCAAATCCTGAAGCTACTCGGCGAGTAGAGATGTCTACTTGACAAGTAGCCATGAAGGTTCACGAAGCAATATGTAAAGTCCTTACTGTACACGGAGTCAACAAGGGGACTCGGCGAGTCGGTTGTCTACTCGATGAGTATCCCCTGTTTTATGAAATCTATATATAGAACTCACAATCCCGAATTGAGGCTTTCTCTAGAAACCCTTGAAGGCTAGGTTGCGATTTAGGTACTGTTGGAACCCTAGAAAATCGAAGATGAAGTCTAAGCATTCGATTTTGGGAAGATTAAAGACAATTCAAGTGGATTCTTACTTAAACCTTTGATTGAATCATGTTTAAACTTATGAATTTCGTTTTTTAGTTTATTGTTACTGCAATTATGAACTAAAACATTTTTTTTTCTATTTAGGATAGATGATTTTGTGAATATGGATTGATTTTATGGTTAGGATTAATTTAATTTGGTGATTTTGTTTTGTTAAGCTTCTTAAAGAACCTTATGTGTTAATTACAACTATTTTCAGTTAATTGTCCAGCATATTAAGTTGCATGAACATCTCTTAATTGCTAAATCGTATGATCTATGTGAAAAAATTGTTATACGCCTAGGAATAGCAAATATGAAACTAGGATTAATTAGAAAATAGGTAAATCAATGTGTGAGCTTGTGTGATAAACCATCAACAAGAGGTTAAGTAAATTATTAATTTAACTAACCATTACAAGTCTTACTTAACCCGAATTAATAAACTAGGAAATTCATTAATTTAGACAACTGGCCATTGCTTGAATTAATCTGTTTTCTAAGGATTAGTAATAACAAACGTGAACCTAATCACCTTAATCGGTAGCCAATGCAAAGTTAATCCGATACATTTACCATAAAATCAACCATAGGATCAAATGACTCGAACCTAAACAGAATTCCTCTTTATTATTGAATTTAGTTGCATTTTAATTGTTTAGCTATTAGTTTTACTTAAGTTTTAGTTAAGTTTCTAGTCTTGTAAAACTGGAGAAAACCTTTTACTTTTATTACTTGCTTAGTTAATTCTAGTCCCTGAGTTCGATACCCTGCTTGCTTATTTATACCACAAGTTGACAGGTCCACTTCCTTTTGTGTGTCAAATTCATAATTAAAAAAGTAGGATAAAACTAGTTAGTTTTACACACATCACATATGATTCTATAGGATCTTACATATATTGAGTTGGCACATTTTGAATATTTATTATTAATAATTAAAATCAACTCTGGTATTTAATTAGGGAATAATTTTTTTTTTTTGTGAAAATAACAATTAAAGAGAGTATAATTAGTTATTATATCATATGGTATGATTTAATGAGTCGTGTATACTTTTTTTTCACTTTGGTTAACTTAAGACTAACTAACTAGTTACATTTATCTATTTGGTTTAACTAGCAAATGATTATGTCTCTTTCTCCATGCTTAGGCCGAAGATGGAAGGATCATGGGAGGTTGTTTGTCACAATCTACCATTTGTTCCCCACGCCTCTAAAGTCTAGTCACTACTTTAAATTATAATATGGGACATCTTTTGACTTGCATGGAATACAAAAGAACGCACGAGGCTTGCATTTGAGACTAGTCTTTTACTCTTGCCATTTTCCTTCTCTAAAACCATATATGCTTCTCTAATCTCCCTCTTGTTTTCTTTTGAAGAATGTCGTAAGTCTTTGGTGGTTCTTTGTGTTTCTCCATTAGTGTTTATTTGGGTTAAGCACTTAAAGGCTGAAGAAACTCAAAATACAAGATGGGAACGAGCATTTCAAGTGTCTTACTTTTGATGGTGGATACATTGTAGAGAAAATCTTTCTTGAGTTTATGCTATCTTCATCAACTCCCTAATTCCAAGTAGGATCAAAGGCTTAAAAGGTTATCTCCTTAACGTCCTATGGTTGTTATTATATTTCTAGGTCATAAAAGGTCTTGTATGCTTAAGAGTCATATTAAAAAGATATTGCTAATTAAAATATGATCTTAAGGGTCACACTAACAACAACTTGATATAAATGATTATTTATTAGAAATTAAATTTAATAAATATTCAATAAACTCTTATAATTAATTGGAAATTATTTATTTTATGGAAATATTAATTTTCAATGAAAAGTAACATAATATATCATAAGATATGATTTATTAAGTTTTGTACATTATTTTGGACCAAAAAGACTCTTTTGCCTTTTAGCTAAAAGTTAAAGTTTATATCATATAAAGAGTTATAAGAATTTTATAAACTTCTCGTCTCTTTGTGTACAAAAAAAAGATGAGCTAGTTTAAAGGAAACAATACATGGTATGTTGAAATATAATAAGGGAATGTAAGCATAGCTTAGGAGGCATGGGAGACATGTTGCCTTAGAGTATGGAGTGTTTAGAGTGTCAAGAACTATTGGGTAATGTTTTAGCTTTATGAAGGCTTTCATTCCTTCATTTTTATGCTAAAACCATAGCTTGCATTCCTCCCTCATTATCTATAGTTTCTGTTAAACACTTGAAGTTACTTGCTTGCATTTTGTTTTCATTAAGTCATAATACTGTTATGCACTTAAAGCTTAAGATGTTAAGAGTTTTGCACTAGCATCTACACCAAGTTGAGTTCTTGTTGGTGGATTTGTAATGGTGAAGTTCTACTTTCATTCTATATCAACATTCAAGCCTCTCCTTGAGGATTCAAATGCTACAAAGGTTGTCTTTCTTATTATTCCTTCTTTGGTTGATGTTTTCTTTCTTAATTTTTGCAAGAAGATCATTGGTGGGTTTAAACTAGTTTTATGCTATTCAAATTTTATGGTCTTCCGTTTGCCAAAATCATACGTTTTTTAAACTTCTTTTGAATAAAACTCCAAAAATTAGTATTTGAGCCACCTTAAAAGTTTGGTTAGAATTTTAGATTATTTTGATAATCTTGGATTTTAGAAAATATAGATAACTTGTTTTTGATAGAAAATAAGTTCATACATATTTTCTATGACAACTTTATAATTGTTATTTTATGCGACAAAATTTTCATGCATATTTTGTTATTTAAAGTTGTTTTAGAAAAACAAAGTTTAAAGTTGTTTTAGAAAAACAAAGTTTAAAGTTGCTTTAGAAAAACAAATGTTATATTATGTTTATATTTTATTTTGAAATGTATAAACAAGCCATAGACCTGTGTGTTGTTGTTGTTGTTGTTGTATGATTATTGTAATATTTTTTATTCATAAACTACGCAATAAAAGTTAGCTAGTTTTTTTTCATCTTTATTATTTTATGTAATATATTAGTTTTTTACTAGATTTATTTAATATAAAATGTAACAAGATGAAGAAGATAGATAATCTTGAAGATCATTGTGCATGCCTACAATTTAATGAGGCTTTATAAAAGTTTTTGTAACTTTTATAAAATCTTGTAAAAGTTGGTACAAAAGAGATTAAGCACAAGCAACAACTTCATATGTCCCTTACAAAAGGACTTGACACTTTTATATTGGCTCAAAAAAGTGTCACTAGAACTGTGGTTTCTTTTACGCTATTATACATGCTTATGTTGTTTATTTTATGCAATTATGTGTAGTTGATAAATTAGTTTTTCACATGCTAAAATAAATTTTGAACAATATAAACATCACATGGAGTTTTGTTTTCAAATTTTATAGTATGGACATAAGATGTAACCAATTATTGTTTTAAAATAAAAATTGGTTTTATAGAAACGTTAATAACGAAAAATTTCGAAATAGTATAATTATAAGTTAAAAAATGGTGTTTTTTTAAGCTTATACAAACTCCAATATCTGAGTAATAAAAGGGAGTTTTATTAAAAATATAAAAATGTTCAAAAGCACTCAAACTCAAACTTAATAATGATTATTAAATTTAAAACTGAATTGAGTCAAATTATATAAAAACTACCTTTTTATGTAAAACATTAAAAGTGATTTTCTTTTTGAAAATTGGTACCATGGTTTATTGTATGCATGTAATACCATGATATCATATGTTTTTAAAACTAGAATTACAAAACATAAAAGACCCCTTACAAACCTCAAATCTATGCAATCCCTTTTAAAGTACACTCGCACATCTCTTGATACACTAGTGGGAAAAAGGTCACCTAACTGCTTGTTTGTAACATCCCAAAAATCAAGAAAAATTTTCATTTTTAAAATTCCAACCAAAAGCCATAATTGTTTACAAAACATTGTTTCCAAAGATAATAGTCACATATCAGAGTATCCCAAAATCAAAAGTAATAAAATCATAAGGATGTACACGATCACGCCTTTACTTTTCCCCAATCATCTGAAGTACATGAAACATAAAACTTAAACTATAAGCAAAAGCTTGGTGAATTTCCCTAAATACCACACAACACAACATATATACAAAACACATATTAGGTCCACAACCTCCACATTGGATTACCCATGGGCCTAAAACTTTTGGTTTGATATCCTAGCCTACAACCTTTCGGTTGGATTGCCTAATACATACTGGGACCACAACCTCCTTGCTGGATTACCCCTGGCCCACAGCCTTTCGGTTGATTTCCCGGGTTTGTTAACTGACAGCACAAAGCAGTACAATCTGAACCCCACTAACTACATTGACATATAAAATAGATAAATCACATAACAACAACCATATAATCATGTGAATCTTAACAGATCATCATAGCATAGTAATAAACCAAACCAAAATACACAATCTACTGGGCTGGCATTGGTGCCTTCGACCCACAAGTATAGTGAGGGAAACTCACCTATCCGTTTGAAAAGATAACTAAACACAACACAACTCCGTATACTAACTCTAAAGGTCACCTATACCATAAATAGTGACCTTATCTCAAACTATGGTTCAAAATACCCAAAATACTCCAAGGTCCAATTTGGTCAAAGTTAAAGGTCAAAAAATCTATCGAGTTGACTTAAGCTGAATACGCCCAACGTACTCAGCATGTATGTATGGCATACTCATAATCTAGATACAAGGGCTTAAGGGAGTACGTGTAGCGTACTCAGAAGTACACCCAACGTACTCTTCTACTAGCCATTCCTTCTAATGAGAGCTTAATCCATTAAGTACTTCCATCCAAAACCCAGATCTAGTCCCAAATAGTTTTCTAAAACATAAAGTTTCAGATTTTATGATCTTTCATGGCTATTAAGGGTCAAAATCTTAAAACCCTAACTCCTTAACCATTAAGACACCATAACCTTTGCATGGAAGGATTAGAAGGGCCAAGATCACATTTTTATCACTCTAGACACTCTAAATTTTCCAAAAGGAGAACCATTTGGTCAAGAGTAGCTCATACTCAAATGGACCAAGATTATGGTGACAAAAGCACAAAACTCCACATCTAGCAAGATCTAGTGAAATAACTAACAAGTTTAGAGTTTTATGCCTCTAAATAAAGTTGGAGGGCAAGATGTTTCTAGATCCAAATAGGTCTTGAGCTTCTAAGATGAATCCACTTTTGTCTTCCACCTTCAAGAACACCAACAAAACAGTAAGGCTCAAAATACTCACAAAGGTGGATTAGGGTTTGCAAGATACGAAATAGGGATGAAGGCTGATGAGGGAAGGAGTCTTAGGGAGTTAATGATGCTTAAATACGGTCCAAACCCTTAAAATTATGGTTTGGCCTTCGACCACGTACGCCCATTATACTAGACAAAAGCGCATTTCACACTTAAGGCTCCTTAGGACCAATTTTGCAAACAATTCCATATTAAGGGTAAAAATTATAAATTACCTGAATCAAGATGTTACAATTCTCCTACACTTGAATTAGACTTCATCCTTGAAGTCCACTGTCATGAATAACTCAGGCTAGTTCTCTCGTATCTTTGCCTCGGGTTCCCAAGTATATTCAAAACCCTTCCGGTTCTGCCATTGTATAATAACCTTGTTTCAAATTGTTTCATAATTTGGGGCTATGACCCAAATATCAGTTATCATAAGGGTTTGATCCATAGGGAAACAAAACATTTAGGCCCCTTTAGATGTGGGTAATGTAGATTAGGGGATCCAGGAGTTTGGTTGATGCTTTAGAGCCCATGGTTATAACTGTAAAGTGATAGTTTGGGCCTTTTATGAATTTTGGGTTTAATTTTAGAAGTGTTAGGGAAAAGGAGAGTTGATTGGATTATAGAGCTTCTAATTACCTCTCTGTGGATATAAAGATCGTTGAAAACAGAGTTAAAATGAAGAAGTTATGATAATTTGAAGTTAGGAGCGTTTTGGGGATTACTCTAGTATGCAGTGCGTAATGGTGGAATGTGGTCGCGGGTAACTTTTGAGTACGTCGGGTAAACTTAAGAGTATGCAAGGTGTATTATAACCATCTAGAAAGCTTACTCTTTAGGGTTTTACCCATATATAATCTCAATATGTCCCTTGAGCCTTGCCTCTTATTGGCCTCCATACCTCATGAACCCTAATCCCGACCCTTAGCCACCAATTTAGTGTTCTTGAGATCTTGTGAAGAATATTACTGTTTTCTTGTGCATTTTGATGAGATATAAGGTTACTGAAGATTCATTGATTGAAGTGAAGCATAGAGATCCAGAGTTGTCACCTCTTTTGCAAGCTATTGAAGGTAAAAAGTTCTTAGCTTAACATCTCTTTGTGTAGATCTTGTTTGGGGTGATTCATGACTTATTTTAGTTTCTTTGGTTTGTCATTGTAAGTAAAAGTTACTCTGAGAACTTAGTCTCTAGATCTAGAAGTTTTAGAGGTCCCCAATGCATAAAAATGTCATCTTGATGGTTGTAATCCTCCCATGCTTGTGTATTAGCTCCTTATATGAAGTTGTAGAGCTAGGGCTTAGATTTGGGACCCATTGAGCCATGAAAAATCTCAAAGTTATTGACTTTATGGATTAAGACATATTTTGGGACTAGCACTGTGTAATGGACATTGGGCTTAAGGGTTTAAAACATTTTCTAGATGGATTAAGAACTAAGAGCATATATCGGGGTGTACCCCAGTGTACGCAACATATACTAGGTAAACACCCTGTGGGTTGGTCATGACTCAGAGTATTCTAGGTGTACCGATTGAGTACATAGGGCATAATCAGTCAGGGTTGACTTCTTTGACCGTTTGGCTTTTTGACTTTGAGGTTTTACCATAGGCTTGACCAGATTTGACCTAATGGTAATTTGGGTATTTGATCAATGGATTATGATTAGGTTTCTATTGAATGTGACCAGTAGAGCTGAAAGTGTTCATGATTTATTCAGTTGTGTTTAGTCTACGAGGTAAGTTTCCTCATTGTGTTTAGTGGGTCGAAGGCACCAATGTCGGCCCGTGGTTTATTATGATTAGGATGCTAGTTGTATGTGTGACTCTACATGTATGTTTTTTGATATTTTTACCGGGTTAGGTCCGATGCTAGGTGGGGCCTGATGAATTTGTTGTATGTTATTTATCTTTGTGATTCTTGCATGTCTTTATGTCTTTTTATGTATACCGGGTGGGGCCTGGTGATTGACAAATATATTCCGAGTGGGGCTCGATATCGGGCGGGGCCCGATGACAAACGGGACCCATTATGTGTTTGTTTTGTATGATATGTGGTATTTTAGAGAACTCACTAGGCTTTGTGCTTACAGTTTATCTTTAAAATGTTTTCAGGTACATTTAGTTCCAAAGGGAAGGGCTCAGCATGATCATACAACATCCCCAAAGAATTTCACAATTTTATATTATAGATTATGAATGTTTTGGAAAAATACAATGTTACACTCTGATTTAATGGTTTTTGAATATTATGCAATCATGGTTGTTTTATAAGAAAATGAACTTTTATTAAAGTATATTTGGGGCATTTCAAGTTGGTATCAAAGCCTTGGTTTGAAGGATTCAGGCACATTCCCGGGTTTGTCTGAACTCAAACTAAGGATTTGGTAGATTTTTATAAAAGGAATGTTTTATAAAATTAATTTTCTAACAAAAGAAAGGGGTTTGGTGCATGTAATCAGCCAAACTCAAGTTAGTGATTCTCATAATACCCATATATGTTTGTTATGGTTATATGCTACGAGAATGGCATGTTAGATCAAGGCTAAGAAGCTGCTCAAAATTTCATGCTAGGAGCAATGCATTTATATGCCTGATTGTTTAATCTTTTAGAATTGCATGCTAGTATGGATTTCAGATGACTAGATGGATTGGACTAATATGTGATGCCATGTAGCCTAAAAGGAATTGGATGTTATACTACATTTGGAATCTTTCTTGGTAGGAAGTAAGATTGAGATGTCCTCTATTAGGCCGTGACTTTGAGTGTTACTGCATGAATGATGCTTGCTTTGTGCTTTGTGGGACTCATGATGATGCGAGTTAACTATTAAGTGAATATGTTAAGTCACATGCTCCATAGGTTAAATAATCTCAGAGTGACAGATTTGAGCCTACAACACAACTCTCGTCTGAGTCTAACCGTTGTAGGGATGAGTCTTTTACTCGAAGTATTATCTAAGATTTCTTGCATGTGATTGTATTCATGAAGTAGTTAACTGACATTATTAGGAGTTCTTCGATAGCGAATGGCAGGGTGAGGCCAGGAACCTAGGAGGGCCCAATGAGTGTTTTAGCAGGTTCAGATGTGCTGCTTAGCGAGTAATTGGTTTACCAGTTTGAGAAGGTGATTTGGAGGATTCGGGATAAATCTTGAGGAAATTATGGACATGTATGGAAAGTAGTATTGAGCCCGTACTACTAAAAGTACAAGATCTATACTCGAATCAATGAGAATCACGAGAAATCTAAGAAGCCAGTAGAGGGAGGATGTGCACAAAATTTACGAAGTGACTGAAGTGTGATGGATTGCTGATAACAATTTGGTTGTGAGATAACGATTTGGTCTTATTGTATAAGATGTCAATGTCTAGACGGGAAGCAGAACCTTCGTAGATGGGTATGGACGACGCCATATTTCGTGACTAGATTGCCATGGAGGCTCACAAATTTTACTAGAGGAGTTTCCCAGTATCATTGGTCAGATCACTGATAAGCTGATTGTAAAATTTGAGGAGCTAACCACAATATTGTGCGCTATTAGAGAAATTTTTGACACTACTAGAGAAGGAGATATTGATATGGAGGCACAACCAGGAAAGAAAAGGCGAACACATAATTCAAAATAATTGGAGGAAGGTGGAGGGTTCGATGCAGGTGACCTGGGTACTGGAAGTTAGGGGAACTATAAAATATGTGGAGAGTATGGGGGAACTCATGGGTTTGCTTGTCACAAGTTTAGGTGTTTCAAATGTAGAGAAAGAGGCCATGTGCACGAAGGTTGTAAAAAGGATTACATATGCTTTCATTGCCACCAACCGGGTCATTTCAAGTCAAGTTGTCCTGCATGGGTAGCGGAGGGGGTGTAGGCCCTAGCACGCACCATCCCACTAGGGGCCAAGATCGAGCCGCAAGAAATCATTGGTATGTATGTTGAGGCCTAGTTTTGTAATGATATTTATATCTAGAATAAATATGTTATGTCCAATGTTGTATCGTTGGACCAAAAATCTTTTATATGATAGAATTTTTAGAACCATATTGGAATTTCTACAATTTCTTCGGGATGGGGTTCAGTCCTGGGCGTTTCGGATTTCAGAGGTGTATTGATCACTATTACTAGGTTTGAAGTTGTGAAAATGGGAAGCTTCCAATAACCCCATCTAAGGTTCACGGATCCACTATGATTGACTTGTTGGTTTTTGAGCATTCTAACACTCCTAAGTGTATATGCAAACCTAAATACCTTGGATCTATGTTTTCTCTATTATACATGCAAATATGAACTTTCCAAGGTATTCATCCTAACTAGCATAATAACATTGATTCATATGAATATATTAAGTTAGAATTACATACCTCTTTGATATAGAATGTATTCATGAAGCTTGAGTGCCTAGTTCTCCAAGTGTGACACCTCAAATGGTTCACACAACACCAAATACATTTGGAATAGATTAGAGAGAAATCCCCACTCCATAAAAATCGGCTAGCCCTTTCACATATCATCTAGTGCCGATTTTGTCAACAATAAGATTCTTATATAGTTAGTGAAAATTAGGGTGAACCCTAATTGTTATGGCTTTCCATTTCCTTGGATCCATGGGTTCAAATATACCATGGAGCATCATATGGGTTTTAGCCCAACTTGACAATCCATGAAGCAATAGCCCACTATACAAGTATGGATGATTTACACAATCAACCCATATATTTAATTAGTCTTCTTTTGATCACTTAATTAATCCTAGATTAATTCTTGATCAATACTAATTAAATAATCTTATTAATATTAGAACTTATAATATATTAACAAACCCTAAGTGTTATTTCTCTCATTATAGTCTATCCAAATGCATGATGTCATGCAACCCAAATGGACCATGTCGGGTCGGGTCAAGTCTTACCAATTATAGTTATGGACTTAGACATTAATCCAACAGTCTCCCACTTGGATAAGTCTAAAACTATTATTGCAAGTATGACTTCAAGAAACGACTGGAAATCGTAGCTCTGAAAATCTTCTGTCGAACTCTGACCTTGTAGATGAACTCCAACCTTTGTCAATGACTTATCCATTAGATAAGGGATCATATATTCCTCCATTCTGGATATCATATGGACTGAGACATGGATTATAATCATTCTCTCTGTCCATTTGTTGTTTCCCGATTTCCGATTTATGATGACTGACTAATTGAACAAATCAAATTAGTCAAGGCCCGACCGAGCACTTACATTTGTCATCATCAAATCATCGAGGGGCCCACAGATATCACTTTTATCCCGAAGGTAAAAGGAATGGATAAACTTCGACGCATATGGCTTGTTGTACTACTTGTTGAATCATACACAAAGGCACATTTTATAACATCGAGTTACCAATGCGTTTTTGTGCAATCAATGTATAACCAACTCATAATAACAACTCATATCTCTAGGTTTGAAGAATATAAGATATTATCGTCTCATGATCACTCGTGATAAAATCCATGAAGTGATTCGAATGAGCGTGGGTTGAATCCAATACTCATAACTTATGAGCACTCATGAGTGTTGTAACAACACTTTGTCCAACAACTTAGACCTCTACAAGCCAACCCATGGTAGTCTTGATTCATATCTACTTCCAACATATGACCGACTGCGGATGGTTTGAATAACTTAGTCAATCAGGAAGAACGACCTAGTTATTTTGGAAGTCAAAACATGCAAAATGAAACACAAGAATAATTGAATCCAATATGGTCTCAGAACTTATGAATATAAATAAAACACCTTTTATTTATCACCATATGATTACACATTATTCATTGCATACTATTTCAGCTATCAACTTTATTCTTGAATTAAAACAATAGTTGTCCCATGCTCCAAGCATGTACACTATGTTTTCTAAACACTAGTCATGCCACACACCAAGTATGTATACTATGTTTGTATATGATCTTTACTTTGTGAAATAGATCAATTGAACATAATTCCAATGATTCTCATTTCACAGAACAAAATCCTTATTGCAAATGCAAGAATTCCAAATTCCTGCCATTTACTAAAATCTGTTAGATTCTAAACTTATATGCATTGATCCTCTTGTAATGATTATGCACAAAGTCACAAAGACTTGACAACAAACATTACAGAGCATTCCAAAGGAGATCAACTCCTTGGAAACATCTTTCTTGCATTAAGTTTCCTAATCTTACATACATTTATTGAGCAACTTCCACCTATGGGATCATTTCCATATTCCCCTTTTGACTATCAGTTCTGAACAAGAGTTGCCTTTTTTCAGAATATGTCAATATGGTCCTTCCAACAATTAACACTATACTTCCAATTGTCCTTGTGCAACCAATCTTTGGTACACCTTAGATTATCCTCAAGAATTGTTTAATCCTTTTAGTCATATCCAGTTCTAGACCTTTTCCCTTCTTAATGCCCCAGGCATTTGGAAAATTTTAGAAAGGATGAATATAGCACATGTAATTGATCCTATATCCGAAGCATATGGGACACAATTCATGATGTCTCACATAAAGACTAAACCAATCTTTTTCTATAATATTTCCATTTCAATTAGCCAAGTTCTCGTAATTCAGATTATGAAAAGGGATGCCGTAATCATAATCGAATTTTAGAACACAAATAATGGACCCATATATAGAATTTTCTTATGTTGTGCCATTCCAACATAACATTCATATATATATATATATATATATATATATATATATATATATATATATATATATATACACTTGACTAAATACGATTAAAACCTCAATCTAAGCTTTTAGATTTGAGATGAAGTATAATTTTCTCTCCCTTAATTATAGCAAAACAACTTTTTCCCAATTGAAACCTTTTGCTTTCTATAATTAACATTGCTAACTTGCAACCTTTATCATAATTATCATGCTCCCACTAACATGATGATTATTAGCATAACACTTATGCTCCCACTAGCTTTGACATGTACTCAGAAATCAGTTGGACTTCTAGAAATCAATACTTTATTGACTTTCTTACCAAAGTTCAGATTTATGATACTAGATTGCTTTGATAAAACTTTATCAATATCATACACCTTATCTTAGATACCTCACATGTGTGTCTAAACAATTTTAAGAACTATGAAAAGTGTAATCATAGTCTCGATTGTTTAGACCATTGCCACTTCTCACAAGTCCATGTTAGTGTGCCGATTAACCACACATGCTCCACTAACGACTTTGGGAATGCAAATATCACAATTGCTATCTAGCTAAAATCTACTTAGTGAAAGTGTTTCCTCACCATCATTTTCATGAATTGGAGAGAAACCTTATGACACTTAGATTTAATAGTGTATGTGTTCTTATCCATGTGAATTGTCAAAACCATAGTCATAAGACAAGGATAATGACAAATTCAAACTCATATGGACTGAACTCAATCTTAATTTCTTGCTATATGGTAGCTCAAGGGCCTGCCATTGCTTCCAAGTTGTTGTGCAATCAATTGAGAACTCTAAGAACTCATATGCAAAGCCAAATTTAATTGGAATGGACACAGAAATAGAAATATGTCAACACGATAGGTTATAAACCTCACGTCGTGTGCTAGTGTTAAACAACAAGTTTTTTTTTATATTCTTGATTAGATCTTGAAAATTCTTTTAGGATCTTTAAGACTCCCACTTTTATCTTGACATATAAGACTATCTTGCCAAATATTCAAGAGATAGTACGGATTCTTTATCAAGACAAACACTTCACACAATTGGCCTAAGTTGGTCTTTGTTTTATCCAAAACATCACAACTTAGCAATTTCAAATGTACCAGAGTAGAAAACGTTTACTCTTACATTTGACAAGTGTTTTAAACCTTCTTTAAGACATGTCACTCAAGTTACAATTTTAGAGTATAACTCTAAGAATTGTTTTTGGAACAAAGTATGACTTATCTTTTTGATTTAACCATTTCAACAATTCATGACTCCTCTTTTTAGTCATAAGAATGCACTAAGATGACCTTACAGGATCCATTGTGATATGGTATCTTAATCATTAAGATGATCATAAACATGATACTAAAGTACTCTCCCATCTTTTCAGATTTCAGAAACTTTTATCTTTCTGCCTAGTTTGATTCTTCTCATTTGTTCTGCCATACACTGAAATTTTTCCAATGCTTCAGAATTATACTTAAGCCTGTAAGTATAACCAGATTTACTAAACTTTAGTAAATAATGATGAATAATCTTAACGATCTTTTGTGGTGGACTTAATCAGTGCACAAGAATGTGTACTCAATCCCTTAGTCTGTTACTTGAGTCACACATCCATGTGAAAAAGTAGTTAGTCTTAATTTTTTTCAATGCTTGAAAGTTCTCATTCATCATGCTATACAACTTGCATGATTCCAAGTTTCTATCCAACTGAAACTTGGGTGATGAGAATCTTTCCTTATTTGGTAAATTTAGACATTACCATAAATGAAAGAATCAAATTCACTTTCCAATATTGCTATCAGTGGAATCTTATAAGCAACAATTTTCCACAAATGCCATTGTAAGGATACATAAAATAACTAAAATCAAAAGTTTTACCTTTTATTTTATGAAAACTTGTTGTTATCTATTCCGAAACAATATATATCATAACTCTTAAGTAACAGCCCAAAAATTCTGATCACCGAACGAGCGAGTGAAATCCATCTTCGTGATCAGAATCTGCATATACTTCTTTTAAGTTTCTAAACTTTTCCTTTGATTCTTAACCACCAACATATGACCCAGTCACATCATGTAATAAGAATCTCAGAATAGAAACTTAGCAGAGTTAGATACTGGACTTTACCTTAAGTAGAGTCAAACTTATTGACTTTAACATCCTTAGGTAAAATTGGCAGCTTCGCAACAAATGCACCTTCCTGTGGCAATGGACCCTCTATAATGGGACTATCTCAGACTTCGCCTCTCTCTTTACCATTTGGTCAACCAAGTTGACTATGGCCGATCCCTTTCCATTAGGAAGAGAGAGCCTTACTGGATATCCAATGTCATCATTGTCAATCTCCATAAAATTTTGGAAGTTGATCTTAGTAAATAGATAAGATCATTAAGGGTCTTGTCATAGTCTGTTTCATAGGAGTCCCAAAGGAACTCACTATGTGACTTAGAAAGTAGTTGAACCACCAACTTTCTCAAGACTTTGACACCCAACTCTCCCGGCTTATTAATATGTGACTTCATCTCCAAGAATGTACCTTTTCTTTATTTTGTAACTGATGGAATTAATTAAGGTTACACATTTTATTACTTAATGAAGTGACTCTTGAACCTCGATAACTTGAGGATAAGTTATCGAGTCATAAAACCATTTAATGAGAACAAGACTCTTCATTTTGTAACCTTTGCCAACTTTTATGAGTTTTAAGAAAATTGAATGTGACCTTTCATGTAACTTGAGGACAAGTTACTCAAACACATTTTAAAATCATCTCTTAGATTAAAATGGATTGAAAACACATAATAAATTAACTTTTCTATTAATCTAAGCAACTCCTAAGAACAAGATAATTCAAATCAAACTTTTTCATGTAATTAGCCTAATCACTAAACTAATACAAAACATGAATATATTGACAATTATCTTTGAAATTGGATTAGCATGAGCATTACCACATACAAAAACAAGTTTGTAAGTCCAAAAACAGCTTAGGGTAATGTTCCTAGTCCATTTCTAGCAAACAAAACCCGAAGAAATGCTGTTTGGAGGCCAAACTCGTCGTGTTCTTCATGGAACTCATCGAGTTCATGCTTTAATACATGAACTCATCGAGTTTTCAACGAGAACTCGTCGAGTTTTAGGCCCTGGCGGGTTCTTAGCTTCGAAAAAACCTATTTGCATCAAGTATAAGAGAAAGCAAGCCTCTATTGGGTTTTGAGCATTCTAACACTCCTAAGTCTACATGCAACCCTACATACCTTGGATCTATGTTTTCTCTATTATACATGAAAATATGAACTTTCCAAGGTATTCATCCCAACTAGCATAATAACATTGATTCATATGAATATATCAAGTTAGCATTACATACCTCTTTGATGTAGAATGTCTTCATGAAGCTTAAGTGCCTAGTGCCCCGAGTGTGACACCTCAAATGGTTCACAAAACACTAAATACACTTGGAATATATTAGAGAGAAATCGTCACTCCATAAAAATCGACTAGCCCTTTCACATATCATCTAGTGCTGATTTTGTCAACAATAACATGATTATATAGTTAGTGATAATTAGGGTGAACCCTAATTGTCATGGCTTTCCATTTCCTTGGATCCATGGGTTCAAATATACCATGGAGCATCTTATGGGTTTTAGCCCAACTTGACAATCCATGAAGCAATAGCCCACCATATAAGTATGGATGATTTACACAATCAACCCATATATTTAATTAGTTCTTGATCAATACTAATTAAATAATCTTATTAATACATTAGAACTTATAGTATATTAACAAACCTTAAGTGTTATTTCTCTCATTATAGTCTATCCAAATGCATGATGCCATGCAACCCAAATGGACCATGCCGGGTCGGATCAAGTCTTACCGATTATAGTTATGGACTTAGACATTAATGCAACATGACTAAGTCATCATTAAAACAATTTTTATATGTTATTTTGCATACAGTGGACCGTGTTTAGAAGAGGAGTGAGTATTCTGCATGGGAGACTAGCAGATGGATAGATCTTTAGTTGTATCAGTTAGAATTCAAGGAATCCATAAGGTAGGAATTTTGGGTTTGAATGTACGATTTGTAAAGTTGTTTATGGTTTCAAGGTAGATAGGGATTGGATTAGTCATGTGTTTTGTTCATTAGTGTATTGGGTTTTTGGATTAGTTGTCAATGCATTCTCGATCGTTGGTTATTTCGTTCATCATCAAAAGTGGAGGTTCTTCAAAAGTTTTAAGTTGTGTTAGTTGAAGTTCAATGGATGTGTCAACATATCGTCAAGTTTCGTATGTTTTATATTTTATTTGATTTTTGGGTATGTTTACCATCAATTATGGTGTGGAATTTTGGTTCATAGCAGGCTAAAGTTTGGCAACATTTCTAGATCACCATTAAAGTTTTCTCGAGCTATTATATATAGGTGGGATATGTTCAGATTCATTTGAGGTGGGGGTCTTGTATCAGTCATTCATAAGGATGTTTTTGTTGATAGTCGAGTTACATCAAGTTGTTAAATATGTTGGTACATCACCCTTTAGGTAAGGTGTGAGGATGAAAGAGTGCAGTAGATCCAGAGTTGGTTATATGTCTCCCCTTGAGGGTAAACTCTGTGATAATGCCTTGATTAGGGTCAGGAGGGGTGCAAGTGATATGAGTATGATATGATGAGACCGATTGATTAGTATTATTAGCATGATTAATAGGTGTTCTATAGCCTTCGAATCGAAACAAGCGTGTGACCGTCTATCTCATCCTCTGCTTGTGAGTGATCATGTTTTCATCTACTTTTACGTTGATATTAGTCTACGTTGTGAAGGGAATTATGCGTGATAGAAGAGTATGGCCCATGTTGTGTCCGGATGGCATTGTGAGGGATATTTACTGGGTTCCTGCAAGTTGATGTACTGATGGTTGGGTATCTTTAGGCGCATGTGGTGCTGGTCGTGAATCTTCAGGCTATGTATGTGATGATGACAAGATCGTTTTAGTACCATGAGCTTATAGTTTAGTGGATAGTAGGTGTCAAGATGTGTCTTGAACCAGTGGTTGTATGATTTATATGGGTAAGACCCTATAGTCTTACAATTGAGACTCTTAGGTCTCAAGTCATTAGCTTCCTTGGCTTATTTAGGTGTTAGTACATTGTGGGAGTCAGGAGATTCGATAAACAGCTAATTTGGATCATGTGAGTAGTTAAAGGTTGTTAAGAATAATAGTTGTGCATCAGTAGCCGCTTGCAAAGTGGTTGCATTATGAACTCTAGTTGCTTGAAGGTTGTCTATCAGGAGTTCGGTTGACAATGTTAGGCATCAGTTATGGAATCTCGAGTCGTGAAGTTCATTGTGAATGTCTCGAGCCATTTGTCAGCGGGGGTACACCTAATCTGACATGGGATTTGGATCCAACGTGAGAATTTTTGTATTGACCATCCTTATGCTCATGGGATCATCAGAATGGTGATGACTTGTAAGGAAGTCAAGTGCATATTTGAGGTTGTTAGGCGCAACCTCGGAATTGTGAAATTAGTGTAATTCACTATAGGTATATTTTGAGCATGCCTTCTATATAGTAGAATGTTATTCCTAGTCAAATACTAGGGGGAGGGTTCCATGAATGAATGATCAGTAGTCCTAGGGAATAATCTTCTGGGGGTTTAGTTGATGGGTTCATGTTTTTCGGAAGTTTCCTGCTTTGAATGGTTATCGTTGTGATATGGGGTCTTCCAATTGGCAAGAGTAAGATAGTTTTTTCATTTCTCAGGCATAACAGTTGGGCTTCTTTCTTTGGGTTGAGGATGAAGTGTTAAGGTTTATTCTTTTGGAGGTATAATCAATGTCTACCAAGACGAGGCTTGGTTGGTAGGTTTGGGAGGCGGTCGTCAGTATGGGATGATTCTTTAGTCTTAATCAAAATTCAGGAAGTTTGGGTAGGATCGACTAGCACGACAGAGGAAGTAGTAATGAATGATTTCAAGGACGAAATCTAATTTAAGTGGGGGAGAGTTGTAACACCCTGTTTCCAATCATTTCATAATTCGGGGTCGTGACCTGAAGATCAGTTATCATACAACTTTGGGCCTTGGGGGAAGTCAATATTTAGGCCGCTTTGGATGTGGGTAATGTAGATTAAGTGATCCAAGAGTTTGGTTGGTGCTTTGGTGCCCATGGGTATAACCACAAAGTGATAGTTTGGGAATTTTATGAATTTTGGGTTTAAGTTTAGAAGTTTTAAGGCAAAGGAGATTTGATAGGATTGTAGAGCTTCTCATTACCTTTCCGTGCATATAAAGTCATGGGTTTTGTACATAAGAACATTCCTAAGTGCGCATACACACCCTAACGCTTGGATCTAGGTTTCTCTATTAAACATGCTTTGAATCCAAGGCTTCTAATGACTTATTAGGTGAAAGAACAACACAAAATCAGATCTAGAAACATAACTTTGATTCTCTTGTTTGATCATGTTGTCTTGGAGCTCAAGAGTCACAATTGTCACTCCTCTAATGGCTTACAAAAACCAACTAGCAAAGAGGATGATTTGAGAGAGAGGAGAGGGGAGGAATTCGGCCAGAGTATCTTTACTTTTGATGGGGTGTTGAATTCCCTCAGCCATAGAGTCTATTTATACTTGTAGACTCCTTAAGGGTTACAGCTTAAACCCTAGTTGGATAACTTAGACTCTAAGTTAATCCATATCCTTACCTTAGATATCCTTTGGACGGTTTTAAGGATTATCCTAGCCCTAGAAATCGTCCACCCTATCTCCCATAAGGATTTACAGTCTAAAGTGTAACTATCAAACAATTGACAGTTTATACCCTCTTATTTAATTAATCTCTTTAAGTCACCAAATTAATACTAATTAATCTATGACTTATATTAATCAAATAACTATATTATTATTCCTTATATTATTCTCATAATATATTAATAATATATATTCTCTCATAATAAATCATCCTACCAAGTTGCTATGGTGAAGGCAACCTAAAAGGACCATGCACAATCGGGTTAAATACTTGCCTAATATAGTTGCAGCCTTAGACACTATTCCAACAGTCTCCCACTTGGATAAGTCTAGTAACTATATGCGCAGGTACATTCCGATTTGCAATCGTAGCTCTCAAAGACGCTATCAAACTCTGATCTAATCAATCTTGTCCTTTAGATAAGGGATCGTACAGTCCTCTGTTAGATATCATGCTGACAATACTATGGAATAGTTAGTCTAGCATTTGGTTTCTCGATTTCCGATTTATTTGACATAGAACTTAATCGAACACATCAATTCAGTTCTGACCGGGCCCGGCACATAAGTCAAATCAAATCATCGAGCGGCCGAGATATCACTTTTTACTTCTTAGGATAAAAGTTACAGATAAACTTCGATTTATATGAATTTACTTATTCATTAACCAACTACACACAACAATGTGTTTTATAACATCGAGTTACCAATGCGTTTTCGCATTATCAATGTACAATCAATTAACCAATAACAAACCATATATCTAGGTTTTAAGACTATATGATATTATCGTCTTGCGATCTCCCATTTACTATCACATTCCATAAGGTGATTCCAGCAAGCGCGGGTTTGTTCCAATGCTCAAAACTAGTTCATAAGCACTCATGAACGTTGCAGCAATCTTTTGCTATGTCTAACACCATTTAGACACTCTACACACCTATTCATGACAATCTTCATTCATATCTACTTCCGACATATGAACGATTGTGGACTATTTGAACAATTCGATTATTCTTAATAAACTCAATTATTCTGGAAGTCAAAACATGCAAAATGAAACAATAGTTAAACAATTAACATAAGTAAATAACATTACTTATAAACAAAACTCCTTTATTTAATCATCAAATGTTAATTACATTTATCTATTACCCGTTTCTAATACTATCTAATCTACACTAATATCATCCTTCAGCCCAATACTCCTAGCATGCTGCAAATGCTTAACCCTACTCAGTCCCTTCGTAAGCGGATCTGCTGGGTTATCTTCTGATGATATTCTCTTCACTACGAGTTGTCCTTCTTCTACACGATGTCTAATAAAGTGATATTTTCTATCGATATGTCGTGATCTACCATGATCTGTCGGTTCCTTGGTCAAGGCAACCGCACCTTCATTATCACAGAAAATCTCCATGGGCTCCTCTATGGCAGGTACAACTCCAAGATCACCAATGAAGTTCTTTAGCCATATTGCCTCCTTCGACGCTTCACTCGCTGCGATGTACTCTGATTCGCACGTTGAATCAGCTACGGTTTCCTGCTTGGAACTCTTCCAAGTTACTGCTCCTCCATTCAGGGTAAAGACCCAACCCGACTGCGAACGGTAGTTGTCCCTGTCAGTCTGAAAACTGGCGTCACTATACCCTCGCACCTTCAAGTCATCACTCCCTCCAAGGACTAAGAACCATTCCTTCTTCCTCCGAAGGTACTTAAGGATATTCTTCACTGCAATCCAATGAGCTTTGCCAGGGTTTCCTTGATATCTACTAACCATGCTCAAAGCAAAGGCTACATCAGGGCGAGTACAAGTCATAGCGTACATGATTGAGCCAACTGCAGAAGCGTATGGAACTCGGATCATTTCAGCTATCTCGGCTTCGGCACTCGGACTTTGAGTCTTACTCAACTTGGCATTGCTTTGTATCGGTAATTCTCCCTTCTTCGAGTTTTCCATACTAAAACGTTTTAGTACCTTCTCTAAGTAAGTGTTCTGACTAAGTCCTATTAGTCTCTTACTTCTTTCTCTTACTATCCTTATTCCCAAAATATAGGAAGCCTCTCCGAGGTCCTTCATAGTGAAGCACTTCCCGAGCCAGGACTTAACTTCCTGCAGAGTCGGGACGTCGTTTCCTATGAGTAATATGTCATCGACATATAGAACGAGAAAGCTTACTACACTCCCACTGGCTTTGACATATACACATGATTCATCTTCGCTTCGTACAAATCCAAACTCTTTGACTTTCTCATCGAAGCAAAGATTCCATCTACGAGACGCTTGCTTTAGTCCATAAATGGACTTCTCAAGCTTACACACTCTATTCGGATGCTTCGGATCCACAAACCCCTCTGGCTGAGCCATGTAAACATCCTCAGCCAACTTTCCGTTAAGGAAAGCGGTCTTGACATCCATTTGCCAAATCTCATAATCATGAAACACGGCAATAGCTAGCATCACTCTAATAGATTTTATCTTCGCAACTGGTGAGAAGGTCTCTTCATAGTCAACTCCGGGAGTTTGAGTAAAGCCCTTCGCAACTAATCGCGCTTTAAACGTGTGTACCATTCCATCCCCGTCGGTGTTTTTCTTGAAGATCCATTTGCACCCTACGGTCTTACGTCCGGGCACATTATCAACCAAATTCCAAACTTGGTTGTCATAAATGGATTGGATCTCGCTATCCATTGCCTCTTTCCATTTCGCAGACTCCGGGCCTGCCATGGCTTCCTTATAGCTATTAGGTTCATCAAGATTTATTAGTGTACTATCACTAATATATGTGTCCCCTTCAGTAGTAATATGAAAACCATACAACTGGGGTTGAAACCTAACTCTTTCAGAACGTCTAAGAGGTAATGATACGTCAATCGGTTCAACCGGAGTTTCCTCCTCGGGTTAAGCGCCAACGGTTGAGGTTCCTTCATCTATCAACTCTTGAATCTCTTCAAGATTGATTTGCCTCCCACTGTCTCCTTGGCCTATGAGTTCTCGCTCTCAGAAAACTCATCTTCTCCAACAAAGACAACATTGTCCTTCGGTCTATAGAAGAGATATCCAAAGGATTTCGGCGGGTAGCCGATGAAAATACATCGCTCACTACGAGGTTCGAGCTTGTCGTGAGTATCTCGTCTTTCGAAAGCCTCGCAACCCCAAACCTTGATATGTGCTAATGAAGGAGCTTTCCCCGTCCACATCTCGTGAGGTGTTTTGGCAAACTTCTTAGTGGGGACTCGGTTAAGGATATGGGCGGCAGTCTCTAAGGCATACCCCCAAAAAGAGATAGATAGCGAAGCACGACTCATCATAGAGCGAACCATGTCCAACAAGGTTCGATTACGCCTTTCTGCCACACCATTCAATTGTGGTGTCCTAGGTGGCGTCAATTGTGAAACTATTCCACACTCCTTGAAATAATCGTGAAATTCAAGACTTAGGTACTCTCCTCCTCGATCGGATCGAAGCATCTTGATCTTCTTGCCCAATTGATTCTCCACTTCATTCTTGAACTCTTTGAACTTTTCAAAAGTTTCTGACTTTTGCTTGATTAAGTAGATATACCCATATCTACTATAGTCATCGGTATAAGTCACGTAGAAGCGGTTACCATCCTTCGTGGTAGATCTAAACGGTCCACACACATCGGTATGTATGAGGTCCAATAGACCCTCACCCCTTTCGCACGTACCAGCGAAGGGTGACTTAGTCATCTTTCCAAGTAAACAAGACTCACATGTGTCATCTTCCCTAAGGTCGAATGACTCCAACACTCCATCCTTTTGGAGTTGGGCTATGTGTTTCTTTTTGACATGTCCAAGACGACAATGCCATAAGGATGCCTTATCCATACTATTGGAAGAATCCAAGTACAAAACATCATTTCCTAAGTTATCAACAATCATAACAGTTTCATAAATTCCATTACATGGTATAGCTTCAAAGTAAAAGACGCCATTTAGATAAGATAAAATATAACCATTCTCATTATTAAAAGAAAATCTAAAACCTTGTCTAAACAAACCATGAAAAGAAATGATGTTTCTAGCCATTTCTGGCGAATAGCAACAATTGTTCAAATCTAAAGATAAACTATTCCTAAGCACTAAAGAATACACTTCAATCTTGGTCACAGGCGACGATCTTCTGTTCCCCATGATTAGATTTATTCTTCCATGCTCCACGTCTCTACTTCTTCTTAGTCCCTGCACATTAGAACAAATGTGGTAACCACAACCGGTATCAAGAATCCAAGAAGTATTGTGGGAATCATTAGATTTAATTATATATATAACTGCGAAAGATGGCTTGATCTTTCCTTCCTTGATGGCTTGCAGGACAGGAGCAGCGGGCAGATTGGGAGTTGGTGCAACAGACTTGTCCTTGAAGTTGCTCTCAGCGACCCTCAAGAGACCTTGGAGTTTGCTTAGGGTGACCTCTTCTTTGTTCATGTGATAGGTCATCCTAAATTGATTGTAGCTCGGAGGCAAAGAGTGAATCCCCATGTCGATTGCCAAGTCTTCCCCAAAGTCAACATTTAACTTGCGAAGGCGGTCGACATACCTTTGCATCTTTTGCAAGTGCACGGTAAGAGATTCACCATGACCCATCTTAGCGGAAATCATATTCGTGGAAATCTCATAACGCTCTTGTCTCGCGTTTTGATGGTATCTCTCCGATAAGTCTTGGTGCATTTCGTACGGATACATGTCCTCGTAGGACTTTTGGAATTCGGAATTCATTGTCGCGATCATGATGCAATGAACTTTTGTTGCATCACGCTCGTGATTTTCGAAAGCGGTGATTTCGGCGGGAGTAGCAATTTCGGGGTGGATTTTCTCGAGCTTCTCATTGAGGACATACTCCTTATCCTCATAGCGAGCAATTGTGCGAATGTATCTTATCCATTCGCTAAAGTTCGTTCCATCAAAGGTGACCTTTTGACAAAGGCTCATCAAAGTGAAAGAACTCGCAGCAGCATTGTTGGCGTTCGACATCTATAAATAGAAAGGACAAAGATAGATTAGAATATGAATCCCTAATATTTACCCAATTAGAAAATTAGGGCTAGGATCCAACAACAATATTTACACATTAGAAAAGGGATGTCGTAATCTAATATGCAAACAATTTGAAGGTAAGTGAATGATGATTCACTAATTCTCCACCATGAAAAACATAACTTTAAGTCCTAAAGGTATTGAGAATTCCTAGGTTCGGATGAGATTCATTGAAACTTTTCAATGGCATGTTTAAATCTCGATATGCCCCTCTTGTTTGTGATTGGGATACCGAGGATCACAAAGCGGGTGTGAATTACCATGCAAATTCACATGGTGCCCTCATTGTAATGATCACCTATTCGATGTGCCGGTAAACCACACACGCTCCATCGAACTTTGATAAACAATGAATCACCCTTTGCCACCTTCTCTTAGAACCAATTAGTGTGCCGGTAAACCACACACGCTCCACTAACTTCTTAGCAAGGTGCAAAGTGTAATTTCATGGGATTGCATCAATTCACTTTTCCTAAAGTAAATAAGATTGGGAAATTTTAAAAAAAAATGTAGTTACTTTGTATTTCTTATTATACTTTTAATGAGAGGATGAGGTTGCCCTATCCTACCCGTTCGGCTAACGACCCTCCACCAATCAAGCGAGCGGTGGGTGTGAGTGTACACCCATTAAGCGCCATTTTATAGGCCGCAACCTTATACTCACCTTATAGACCGGCTTCGTGAATGAGGCCTACTAACGGTAAGACTAGCATTTAAGTTATATATATATATATATATATATATATATATATATATATATATATATATATTAATCTTGTAATATTATATAAGTATAGGGTTGTATTTTAACCTTGTAAAATTCTAGGGTCTGAAATTTAAATTGTCTAAATTAAACTTTTAATCACAAAACATAAATTTCAAAACTTGAGGACTAGTTTTAAACATTTAAAACATAAAGGATCAAATAACAAATAATCTAGTCACATAATTATCCATATTTGATTAATAATTATCATATAAGGAAATCAAATATTTTATTAATTGATAATTATCTTCAATTAGATCAAAAATATAGTCATATATATATCACAAAATCGGATTAGGGTTGATCTAATATGATTAAGGTAAGTTTCCATAAGATAAATATGAAAAAAAATCCCATTTTTGGCTAATCCTGACGCTCGGACTCGCCGAGTACCCACACTGGACTCGCCGAGTCAGGCCAACTCGCTGAGTCCACTATGGGACTCGCCGAGTCCATGACTCAGAAACATAAAAATCGAATTTTTTCAGTTAAGATTCAAACATTCAAGCATCAATTTAATAGAAACTAATCAAGGCTCTGATACCACTGATGGGTTTTGTACATAAGAACATTCCTAAGTGCGCACAAAAACCCTAATGCTTAGATCTAGGTTTCTCTATTAAACATGCTTTGAATCCAAGGCTTCTAATGACTTATTAGGTGTAAGAACAACACAAAATCAGATCTAGAAACATACCTTTGATTCTCTTGTTTGATCTTGTTGTCTTAGAGCTCTAGAGTCACAATTGTCACTCCTCTAATGGCTTACAAACACCAACTAGCAAAGAGGATGATTTGAGAGAGAGGAGAGGGGAGGAATTCGGCCAGAGTATCTTTACTTTTGATGGGGTGTTGAATTCCCTCAGCCATAGAGTCTATTTATACTTGTAGACTCCTTAAGGGTTACAGCTTAAACCCTAGTTGGATAACTTAGACTCTAAGTTAATCCATATCCTTACCTTAGATATCCTTTGGACGGTTTTAAGGATTATCCTAGCCCTAGAAATCGTCCACCCTATCTCCCATAAGGATTTACAGTCTAAAGTGTAACTATCAAACAATTGACAGTTTATACCCTCTTATTTAATTAATCTCTTTAAGTCACCAAATTAATACTAATTAATCTATGACTTATATTAATCAAATAACTATATTATTATTCCTTATATTATTCTCATAATATATTAATAATATATATTCTCTCATAATAAATCATCCTACCAAGTTGCTATGGTGAAGGCAACCTAAAAGGACCATGCACAATCGGGTCAAATACTTGCCTAATATAGTTGCAGCCTTAGACACTATTCCAACATAAAGATCATCAAAAACGGAGTTAGAATGAAGAAGTTATAATCGTTTGAGGTTAGGAGTGTTCTGGGGCTTACTCTAGTACACTGGGCATACTCTTTGAGTACGCAATACATAATGGTGGAATGTGGTCATGGGTAACTTTTGAGTACATCAGACATACTCAAGAGTACGCATGTCCTACTCCACCCAACTAGAAACCTTAATCTTTAGGGTTTTGCCCCTCTATAACCTCATTATGCCCCCGTGAACCTTGCCTCTTATCAGCCTCCATACCTCATAAACCCTAATCTTGACCCTTAGCCACCATTTTAGTGTTCTTGAGCTCTTATAAAGAATCCTAGTGTTTTCTTGTGCATTTTGAGGAGATATAAGTTTATTGAAGATTCATTGCTTGAAGTGAAGCTTAGAGATCCAAATTTTTCACCTCTTTTGCAAGCTATTGAAGGTAAAAAGTTCTTCTCTTTTTATAGATCTAGGTTGGGGTGATTAATGACTAATTTTAGTTCATTTGATTTCTCCTTCTGATTTAAAGTTACTATATGAACTTAGTATCTAGATTTGGATGTTTTAGACGTCCTTAATGCATAAAGATGTCATCTTGATGGTTGTTATCCTCCTATGCTTGTGTATTAGATCCTTTTATGACGTTGTAGAACTAGGGCTTAGATTTGGGACCCATTGAGCCATGAAAAATCTCAAAGTTATCGACTTTATGGATTAAGACATGTTTTGGGGCTAGCACTGTATAATGGACGTTGGGCTTAGGGGTTTAAAACCTTTTCTGGATGGATTAAGAACTAAGAGCATATGCAGGGTGTACCTCAGTGTACGCAAAACATACTAGGTCAACACCTTGTGGGTTGGTAAATACTCGGAGTATGTTGGATGTATTGATTGAGTACATAGGGCGTACTCAGTTAGTGTTGACTTCTTTGATAAGTTGACTTTTTGACTTTAAGCTTTGACTAGATGCTTGACCATAGTTGACCTAAGGGTAATTTGGGTATTTGATAAGTGGCTTATGATTAGGTTTCTATTGAAGGTAACCAGTAAAGTCGATAATGTTCAGGATCAATTCAACTATGTTCAGTTTGTGAGGTGAGTTTCCTTACTGTGTATAGTGGGTCGAAGGCACTAATACCGACCCATGGTTCATTATGATTATAATGCTAGTTGTCTACGTGACTCTGCATGCATGTTTTTTGATATGTTTACCGGGTGGGGCCTGATGCCAGGCAGGTCCTGATGATTTTATTGTATGCTTGTTATATATGTGATTCTTGCATGTGTTTATGTGTTTGTACGTATATCGGGTGGGGCCCGATGCCAGGCAAGGCCTGATGACTGATAGATCTGTTTCGAGCAGGGCTCATTGTTGAGTGGGGCCTAATGCCAGGCAGGGACAATTATATGTTTTTTATGTATGATATGTGTTATTTTGGGGAACTCACTAAGCTTTGTGCTTACGGCTTATGTTTAAAATGTTTTTAGGTACATCTAGTTCCTGAGGGAAGGGTCTGACATGATCACATAACATCCCCAAAGATTTCCAAAATTTTCTATTATAAACTATGAATGTTTTGGAAAAATACATTGTTACACTTTGATTTGATGTTTTTTTTTAATATTAAGCACTCATCCTTGTTTTATAAGAAAATGAAATTTTTATTAAAGTATTTTTGAGACGTTTCACATTAGACCTTGACCAAGGATGCCACCTTGTTGCGCAAGGCCTTCATCTTACTATCGTAGATCGCCGCCGGTCTCTCAACATAATTCATCTGATGACCAACCTGAATATCATCAAAAGGAAAAACCGTTGAATCATCAGCCACGCACTTCCAAAGTTGCAAAACTTGGAAGGTGTTGTGAACCTGACTGAGCTACTGAGGCAAATCGAATCGATAAGCTACCATGCCAACCCAGGCAATCACTTGAAACAACCCAATATACCGGGGTCCTAATTTCCCCTCTTCCTGAATTGTATTACACCCTTCCAGGGTGATACCTTTTAATAAAACTATGTCTCTAACCTAAAATTCTAACTTGGATCGATGCTTGTCAGCATAACTCTTTTTTCGACTCTATGTTGTCTACAGACTCTGTTTGATCTTCTAAATAAACTCTATCATCTGAAGAATCTCATCAGTCTTCCCTATGACCCTGTGACCGACCTTTTCCCAACAGACTAGGGTACAACATTTCTTCCCATATAGAATCTCAAATGGTGACGCACCGATACATTTAGAGGTCTTACTCCTAAACATCTTGGTTTGAGCAATAGACCTGAACATGATACCTAGTAAAGGCATCACTATGATACTAAAGATGCTTTTAACATCAATCTAGCAATAGTTATTCATGACTTCCAAGAAGACTTAGATAATATATATATATATATATATATATATATATATATATATATATATATATATATCTGATGATATAGCAAGTTAAAAAAATATTCTAATAAATACAGTGATATTCTGTTTTAAACTAGTTCAAACATTGGAATAATGTAAGGCTAACAAGAGTTATCGTATGTGATCTAAGAGACCGATGTTTTATGGACCGAACACCTTTAAGCCTAAGAAATCTAATAAGGCCCACATAATGAATCTTGTTTCTTTTATGGAGAAACTAGACACTAGAAGAGGAATTGCTCCTCTTATATGAAAAGAAAGTATGGAAGAGACTAACACTTTTGGTATCCAATAAATAGTACTTAATCTTTTGATGTAACACGTAAGTACTTGGTACTTAAAATCTAATCCAATATTTGTAAATGGCTTGCAGATATTTACAGAAGAGTAACCGGCTAAGGAAAAACAAGTTGGAACACCACTCTCGGAGTTTAGTTTATTATTTACGCTTACAACATAAATTACTTGTAATATAAAACAATGTTTGTTTTGGAACAATATACGTTTTAATTTAGTTTGTCTAAATATATGTCTCATTTATTATAATTTACAAATGACTGACTATTTACTTAAATCATTTTTCATACGATCACCTTCATATTTGGAAATGATTAAAATTCTCTTCATGAGACCAGATCTCTTAATAACAATAATAAATTAGATATCAAAGTTTTATAAATAATAAGTTCTATATGCAAAGTACTTGTTGACTTAAACTTGTTTTGAATCAAACTCATCTTTGACATTGTTATCTTTATTATAGAAACAACATTCACATATTCCAACTCCAAGAAAGGGAGTTTTGAAGGCAAATAAGGTAGTTTATTTGACATGTGCAAATCTTATTTATACATAAATGATTCCTAAAGGTATTTCACTCAGTAGTAGAAAAAATAAATTATTAAGGGACTATACATTGTGATGTATTACTTTCTTTCTAATGAATGCCTAAGATTTAGCATAAGATACCACATCAACTTTATTAATAATTATAGTATTTATAGTTATATTTTACATGGTGAAGCCTAATTGTGAAACCTTTGTTTAAGTTTTCAAATATAAAGTTAAGCTACAAGCCTGTAAGAACCATCTAAAGCCTTAATGATAATAAAGGATCAATTAAATCTTAGTTGGTATGATTTACTTTATAATCAGTACAAATTTACTCCTTTTATTTCCTTGGGATAACACTTATAACACTATCAATTGTACCTTGAGTACAAACACAAAAAATAAGTAGATAAAACATTTTATTTATAAGATTTTATATGGAAAGGCTTCATTCCTATCTTATTTAAATATTGTGTGGTTTTGAAGCCTATGTTGGACTAAAGGTTCTAAACCTAATATCTAGTAAATACATATTTATATAATGCTCTAAATGTGACTTAGATTATTATATGAAAACGCACCAAGAATAAGCTATCTTATTCTTATGAAGGCAAAGTTAGTAGAAAGCAATCTTCTAATGACAAAGCAAATGGAAGGAACATGGAACTTGATGTAACTCAAGAACCATAGTCTAATTCGTAACAGTTGGAACTGGTTTTAACAATGGATTGTTAAAACTTGAATAATAGCTATTCAAAAACACAAATTGTTTTCATTAGTGGTAGAGATCATCTATGACTTGAGAAATGTGGAATCTCTTATTGATGAGCTCTTCTTTATGGTTTCTGGAAAATCCATCAACTACCAAAATGATATACCAGATCTTGAATCTAATAAATGGCATAGAGTCATGAACATGAGATGTAATCCATTTATTATAATCAAGTGTAGTCTTGAACAAAGTTCCTCTATAACAATGTGAAAAGGACTAGGTGATTCTTTTAGATAGAATACATTACATGCATAACTATACACATTTAAAGCAAGACTTGTTATAAAATGATTTTCTCATACTCATGTTATTGATTATGGTCCTCATCATACTCATGACATTGACTATGATCAAATCTTTTTCACAAGTAGCTATGATTAGATCAACAAGGATATTATTTACTATAAATCATATTCTTAATATGAGATATAGCAAATAGATTTCAAGGAAGACTGTTTTTCTTAATAAACATCTACTAAAAGATATCTATAAATAGATTAGCCTGGAGGTTTTCTTAATCTATGTTATCCTAGAAAAATGCATAAAGATTGAGATCCACTTGTGGATATAAAGCAAACATCTCAAGATTGCAATCATCCTTTTAATATAAAACCATAATGTATGCTTTTTTTATATATAAAAATGAATAGAAGATGTGTGCTTACTAGGAGGTAGTGGCAGAATAGTGGCATTCTTAATCTTGTAATAATAAGACATACTTAATCATGAGAAATTACATTTTGACTATGTCATGCCATTCCACCTTGAATCGGAATGTATTTCTAATAGAACACCAATCATATCAGTCTAATATGAGTGTTGCACACCTAGAAGATTGAAAGATCTTGTATGCTCAAGAGTAATATTAAAATGATATTGCTAATTATCATATGATCCTAAGGGTCATACTACCAATAACTTGATACAACTCATTATTTATTAGAAATTGATTTTAATAAATCTTCAATAAACTCTTATAATTAATTGGAAATTATTTATTTTTTGGAAATATTAATTTTCAATGGAAAGTAACATAATATATCATAATGTATGATTTATTAAGTCATGTACATTATTTTGGACTAGAAAGACTCTTTTTTATTTTAGCTAAAAGTTAAAGTTTATATCTTATAACGAGTTATAAGAATTTTATAAACTTTTCTTTAATTTTTATACAACAAAAAATGAGATAGTTTCTAGGGAACAAGATGTGGTATTTTGAATATAATAAGGAAAAGTAAGCATGACTTAGGAGGCATGGGGGACATGTAGGCCTTAGGCTATGGAGTGCTTAAAGTGTTAGAAACTCTTAGGTAATGTTTTAGCTTTATGAAGGCTTTCATTCCTTCATTTTTTGACGCTAAAACCATAGCTTGCATGACCTCGATTATCTCTAGCTTACATCAAGTTGAGTTCTTGTTGGTTGATTTTTAATGGTGAAGTTCTACTTTTATTCTACATCAATGTTCAAGCCTCCTCGTGAGGATTCAAAGGCTACAAAAGTTGTCTTTCTTATTCTTCCTTCTTTGGTAGATGTTTTTCTTTCTATATTTTTGCAAGAAGATCATTCGTGGGTTTTGCCAAAATCTTAAGTTTTTTGAAATTTTTTTTGAATAAAAACCCAACAGTTCATGTATTTGGATCTTCTTGGTGGTTTTGTTAAAATGATTTAAAAATATTTTAAAAGTCTTCCAGTAGCCGTTCTTAAAAATGTTTTATAAAAAAAGATCGTTTTTAGTTATCAAAGTCATGAGTAGTAACAGAGCCTCTTATACATGTTCAGAAAATTTTATTTAAGTGTTTGATAACTTTTGGTTTTGGAAAATATGCTTGGTATTTCATTTTGGCAATAATAATAATAATAACAATAATAATAATAATAATAATAATAACTAGATATATTTTCTATGGCTACTTGTTGTTTTTATATTTGTTATTTTTATGAAACCAAGTTTTTCATGCATTTTGGCTGTATAAAGTTGCCTTAGACAACAAAAATGTTTGTTATTATATTTGATATGGTGTTGTGTATAACCAAGCCATTAGGATCGTTTGTGTTGTGTTGATTGATTGTTTATTTATTCATATGATGTAATAGATAAATATGTATTTTTTTCATTTTGTTTATTTGTTGTAATAAATTAGTTAGACTACCTTTATTCTTTTTCCAAATGTAACAAGTTGAAGAAATAACCATATTGAAGATGACTTCACCACTTGACACTATAATCCTAACTATGAGCCTCTACTCTTGGTTTTAGGCTTAATTATAATCTTAATGGTTTTAAGTGCAACAACCTCTACACGTCAAGCTTTGAATTCCTTTTGCAAGTAATAGTTGTTTTGGAAAGTGAGAGATTGAAGTCTCTTTATAAGTGTCTCTTATGTCCCTTAGGAATGTCCTAATAATTCTTATTTTGACTCACAAAAATTATTATTAGTTATGACTTGGTTTATTTACATTTTAATGCATGATTGAGATGTTTATTTTATATTTGTTGTATGTTGTTTTATGTATGAAAATGGTATTTACATGTCAAAGAAAATTTTATTATAAAATAATATCACTTGGAGTTTGAGAAATAAATATTTAGAGATAACATAATATGTTTATAAATGACTATTTATTAAAACCTTTTAAACCGATTAAAATCTACTTTTTGTTAAAAATAGTTTATAGTAAAACTTTTGAACAGCCAACTTTAAAATACTTAAAATTATTTTAAAGGTGTTTAAACTTTATCTAAACTCAATTTCTTTCATAATAACTAAGAGTTTTATTACAAAGACTGAAAATCGGTTTATAGGATTATAATGTCAAATTATAATACTAGTAATTATTTTTACGTCAAAACTTAATATATGATAATAGTTTTTTATGCATGTCAAATGAGATTTAGAACATAATTATCATTACCAAAGTTTTGGTTTTTCAAAATATGACTTTTTATCATAAGATGTATAAAATGAGTTTATTAAATAAAATGATATTTATTCTACAAGTTCATAAAATCATAAGATTTTGATTATTAATTAGATATTTAAAATTTTGATTTTAAAACTCATCAAAAACTACAAATCTTAAGTATAAAATGAAATTTTATTAAAAGACTATAATTGGTTCTTAAAGCGCTCCACAACTGAATTTTAAGTATCAAATTTTAGTTTATAAATGATTGCGGCTAACGGTAAATAAAATAAAGTTTTATTTGGAACCTAAAGAACCTTATAACAATAGCTATGATTTTTATAAAGTGGTACATGAATTGTTGGATGCATGCAATATTCATGAGACCATGTTTTTATAACTATATTTGTAAAACATATATAAAACATTTTCATAAAAATGAAAGTCATTGTCATCCCTTTTGGATAACACTCGCTTGCATTTATATAATCTTCGTGGGCGATGAGTCACCTAACCACTTGGATTTGACTTATGATGGTGAGGTGATTTTTTGCTTTGCTAGTGGGCAATGGGCCACCTGACCACTAATAGAATGTCGATACCATAAGTAGTTCCAAGAAGGATGACTTGATCGAGAATCTTGTGTAATAAAGGTCACCTAAACATGAGAGGCTCGATGCATAGATGGGACCAAACATGCCAAGTTAATAAAAAATTGTTTATGATCCCATTATTTAGGAATTACATATTTTATGCATTTGACAATTGCTACATACTGAGTTGGATTAAGTGGACGGGATAACGGTCACCTAACCACTGACTTGTTTCGTAACTTGGATCCTAGATTTTAATAAATTATTGTTTTAGAAATAATAAAACGGTATTAATTTTTAAAAATTTAATATTGAAATTACTAAATGAAATTTTGTTAAATTCTGTATATAACTACTAATACTCTTACGCCCCTGTAAAACCTTTCTCTTGTTGAGTTTCAGAAAATACTAACATTTGATGGTTATAATTTATATACGTTTTATAATACCTTGAGATTTTTCTCAAGGATAAACATATATATATATATATATATATATATATATATATATATATATATATATACAGAAAGATCACATACCTGAACCACCTTTGCAAACAATTTAGTCTGATCATAATGCTTTGATGGAAGTCTTATTATGATGATGTCGATGTGTCTCACATCATACTAGAATAATTACCCTTGACCTACAAAAGGTCTTGGATAATTATGAAACATACCAGATGTCTCATCAAGTAAAACATATATTCATTATGAATAGTAGATCGTGCTTCAAAATTGTTCAAACATTGAATAAAAGGAAGGTCTAAGAGATTGTGTCATCTAATAGACCTATAGTTCAGTTATGGAAACACAACATAAACCAAAAAATCAAGAAAGTGCCAAAATGATCAATGTTGTTTCTATTATGGAAAAAAGCGGGTGCTGAAAAAGGAACCATTCCTCTAATCTCATCGAGCGGAGGAAGTCTAGCATGACCAAAACTTCAAGTATCTATATGATAAAAATATTTATTTTCTCATCATTCACTTCAGAATTGTATACTGCATGTGACACTAATAATTAACATTATAAGTTGATGTTTTAGAAGAAATAAACAACCGATTACAGACAAATGGTATTCCATGCTGAAGATATAACAAGTGTTGTTATTGATACTATTGGAGCTTTTGATGACCATATAGTACGTATTTAAACAATACATGTTTTGTACCTATTCTTATAGGAACATGTACCAATTGTAATTTTCTTAATAAATATAGATTTACTTATCGTTAATGGATGTTCACAATCATGTTTTGAAACGATGTATTCTATGTTAAGAATATTTCTCATAATGTCATTTATGAAGTAAATCTATAAGTTTTCATTAAATTAAAAGATCTAAAAATAACACCTATATAATCAAATGATATTTGATTCAAGCTTATCTATGTCATTATCATCATGACTATATAAACATGAAACACATACACTAACTTCAAAAGGATGAAATTATTTGAAGGCAGATGAGCTTGATTCATTTGATATATGCGAATTCTATTTATATGGGAAAATGATTCACATGTGTCTTTCTCTATTAGTAGTGAAAGAATAAAAGGGTTGACAAAGAATTATACATTGTGGTGTATGTTTATTTACAATCCATGAATAGATTTGGTGTTAGATACTTAATCAATTTCACTGACGACTTTTATTCGTTATTGTTGAAACTTTTGATTTGCTCAAAATTGTTTCATACTGAATATTGAAATACAAATTAATGAGGTCATCATTAACCTTTCGTTGTGATAAAGACAATGATTTTTTAAACCAAGTCTTCTTGGAACATATTAGGAGTTATGGAATCGATTCATAACTCATTCCATTAAAAACATTAACTTGTCATTTGTACAGTTCTTATGGCACAAGATCACCTGGTCACTTGGGTTTTGTCTTATGATGTTCTAGGTAGCCTTCACATTTTCTAGTGGGATGGGGTCACTTGGACACTGGTTGAATGTCGATAGTGCAAGTTTTTGAAGAGTATAAATCATATCTTACAGTATGCTATATTATGTTTTAAAGAACTATTCCTTTATAAAAAAATTTGGAGTTATGCTCACCAAGAGAAATATATATTGCATATATATTTCCAACTAAACAAGTAGACTACATACTTTCATTAGACTAAGGATGAAATGTTCTATCATTATCTAAAAGATATAGAGTTATGGAGCTTATGTCAGACAATAAGCTTAACTCAGTATAGCCTCTACTAATTACATTTATGTAAACTATCCTAAATATTTGTTTAGGATGAAGTTTCAATAATATCATTGATTGTCATTTCAGAAGACATTTGCTTAGAAATTTCTTTTTCTAAGTGGGAGGAATATGGAACTTAAAGAGCTAAAGGAACATAAACTAAATGCATCATAGTTTAGAACTAGCAAGTTTTTTGACAGCTGTTGAACATGTTCAATAGCTGATAAAAAAAACTAGTAGAACACATAGAGATGCATTCATGTATGATAATTAAGTATGAACTTGATTAATCTTCCTCAGTATATTAAGAATATAAAGAGTAAGTGAGTTTTCAAAGGAGAAAACATACACGAATGAAAATCTTTTTAGATTTAACTCCACATCTCAAAGTAAGAACCTTTTTTCTTATAAGATGATAACATAGTTTGATTTTCTTTATAAATCAAGGTGAATCTTGTATTTTCTATAAGGCTGGTGAAAGTACAGTACAATTGCTAGTCTTATATGTGATTGACATAATCATTTTTTGGAATAAATGATCTATATAGATAGATCAGGGCAACTTAAAAGATTAAGTAGAATTCCATTAATTGTCAAGGATGTTATAGAGCTTTAGATACAAGACTTTGAGAGAGTTTATCTTGTCAATACCACATTATATGATTTCGGGCATGCCTCAAAATCCTAGTAGAATGTTTGAACTAGATAATATGATTGTTTTCCATATGTCGATGCAATTGGATTAATTATCTATGTCATGGTTATGTTTGAAATCCAGATAAATCATACGCATGGAGCATGATGAATAAATACCAGTATAATCTGAAAATAATCCATGGTATGACTAACAGGAACATTCTAAAGCACATACAAAGAACTAAATAAATATTCCTAATCTGCGGAGTATTTTAAAGAAAGCTATGTGTAAACTACTACGCATATGCAAATTTCCAAATAGATTTTGATAAATCTCAATCACATATAGGGCGTGTCCTAATCATGAATTAAGAGAAAGTTACATGGATAGTAGTTCCATGTAGATTTTAGTTACAGTTACACATCATATTTAGAATATGTTGTAGTTCGGAGAACCACATATAAAGATGCTTAAATGGTTAGCTTATTTATGATGTGAGTAAACACATTACGTAAGTGTTGGCATCTAAGTCATATTTAAGCATCTAATACATTCTTAATAGTTTTCTCTCTCTCTCTCTCTCTCTCTATATATATATATATATATATATATATATATATATATATATATATAACTAAAATTTTTGGTATTCACAAAGTTTATACACATGAAGTCTATCCAATCTACTTAACTAAGTTCCTTCGTTAGCTAAAGCATAAAAGTCAAGTTGGTGCTATACGACCTTGTTATTATAAGTGATTGGTAATGATAAATATTTAGTATTTGGATATTGGAACAATACAAGCAACATATATTGTACTGAGTTTATATATTGGTAGTCTTT
The DNA here is from genome assembly GCF_052625555.1 of Lactuca saligna. Classification (NCBI taxonomy): domain Eukaryota; kingdom Viridiplantae; phylum Streptophyta; class Magnoliopsida; order Asterales; family Asteraceae; genus Lactuca; species Lactuca saligna. Next base: position 70,623,494 of record NC_136425.1, read on the forward strand.
TCATTAAATAATTTTTGTGTTCTATATTAACATGTTTAATCGTTGAATAACTTGGTTATACTTACTATCTATAGTCGTTCCTAGTTGTGGGAGCATCTATGAGGATTCCTCCTAAGGAATAGGCACAAAGTCTCATCGTCGCCACGGTTTATACAGCAAGCACTAAGTCCATAGTTTCCAGGGTTTATACAACATGTTCTAAGTCCATAGTGATGGGTTTTATACAAACAATCCTATGTGTGCATGCAACGCTAGATTTGGATCTATGTTTTCACTATTAGATACACAACATTATGAACACATGAATAAAACCCTAAAGTAGATTGCTATTTTCGAAATTTATATATAACGTTAGATCACATACCTCTTGTTGTTATATTGCAACAACAACTTAAATCTTCAAACCCTAAGACTTGAAAGCAAGCACCACAAGTGTAGTGCCTCTAATGGCTCACAAACACCACAAGCAATTGGAGAAGCTATAGAGAGAGAAGAAAGGAGGTAGAAATCAGCCTAGGGATCTCTTAGAAGCAAGTGGGATGATTTCTTAAGGCCTAGGGGTCTTTATATAGGGTTGAGATTAGGGTTTTAGTCCTTATCCTTATCTAGTTACTTGCCCACCAAGCAATCATAAGATAAGCCTTGATAACTCTTATCTCTTGGACCATATGGATGATTTCAAGGATATCCAATCCCTTGAATTCGTCCAACCTTCTACAAGGATAACCATTGCCCTATTTTGTAACTATCACATAATTACAATTCAGCCCCTCTAGTTTAATTAATTACACTTGATCACAAAATTAATTCCTAATTAATTATTGACCAATATTAATTAAAAAAATATGATTTCTCCTTTAATATATTATTCTTATAACATATTAATAAATCATAATAACCTCTTTCTCTATTTATTTCTCCAGTCAAGTTGCTTTGGTGAAGGTAACACGAAAGGACCATGCATAACCGGGTCAAGTATTTACCAAATATGGTTACGGGCTTAGACACTAATCCAACACATAGCTCTCATTTATTGACAGTATTATTTTCGAGATTCCACTCACAATACATGTTAATGGGTTTTTAGAGTACGTCTGATGTACATATTGTTCACACACCTACAGGTTGCGAGCTTGCTAGTGTTTCATGGACCGTTTAGAATAGTCCATGGTTGTCATCCATACTCTGCTGGATGACGGGGACAATGTTTGGGTAAGAGATTCTCTCATTTTTCACCTCTCACCCTCATCTCATATTCTGTATCACTTTTCATCTCACCATCTAACTCATCTTTCTTCACACATCAGCTATTTCATCTACCCATGTTCTACCCAACATACTTATAGATATAAAATACATATACAATTTAGATCTGAAAAACAAAGTTTAAATCTTTCATCCAATGTAGATCTCAAGTAAACAAATAGTATGCACACACATAGCACGTAAATTATATAAAATACTTCATATATATGTGTAAAAATGAAAGTACCTATGCACCCACCTAATAAGGTGGTGATTCAGACATCACTTCATTTTCTCAAATAATCTTATTTGATGAAACTGGGAGGTTTGGTCAAAAACCGGGCTTTATGCGGGCAGAGTTTCGACTCGAAAACTCTTTTTCTTAGGGTCCTTGGGTGCTTCGGGACTTGCTTCGGGTGTTGGGGTCATTTTCGAGGCTTCGGGGGGGGGGGGGGGTGGGGGGGGGTGTTAGGGTAGTTTAAGGGAGAGTAAAGGGTGAAAGAGTATCAAAATTGTAAACAAATTTCAGAAGGCTCGCTTTCTATTTATGGCGGTTGAACACTCGAGTTACGTTGGGCGTAACTCTATGGTACGCGGGGCGTACTGCTTTTTCACCCACTATGTTGGGCGTACGAAGAGATTATCTCGGACGCGTCAAGGCTATGAACACGTGTCCACCATGTAATGGAGTTGGCTACATGGAAAAATATGGACCGTGAACACAAAAGTACGCTGAGTGTACATATTTATACGCTAAGTGTACCACTTAGTAGGCTGGACGTTCTTCCAGCCTCGAAGTTTATGCCTGAAACTTCAAATTTTCATATGTTTTGCATATGTGCTCCGTTTTTTATGTTCTTTATATCCACGATTAGGTGAAATTATGCTCTACAAATTTTGTTTCGACTCCGTCGACTAGTTCTGACTTTATTTTTTTAAAGTTATATTTAATAGGTCGAGACAGGAAAAGTCCGTTAAAAATTCATAACTTCTTCATCTGGCGTCCATTTTCGTCTGTCTTTTACAATTAAACTACAATCGGCAAGATCTTCGATTCTCGTTTGGGTTGTTTTGGCTAAAAATCACCCGATCTAAAATTCGAGTTTCAGGCTGCATATTGGAATACCAAATCTTAGAAAATTCATTATTTCCTCATACGAAGTCAAATTTGGTCATTATTTTTATGCACACTCTTGGTTAAATGTATACTACGACTTTCATTTAGATTGATAAGGATAAAAAACACTTTATCGTAAATTCACTTTTTACTTCACACAACGTCGTGTCAGTTCTGTCACGAAACTTCGACAAGTCATAACTTCTTCGTTATAACTCGGATTTTGGTATTCTTTATATCCCCGGAATCCTTGTTTTGACCTCTACAACTTTCTTCATAGATATCAGGTTTTGTCAAATATTTATTTTCAACGCTTATTTTTATCCTTAATTTATCAAATCATAATAATTAAGTACAAAACACATAAATTCACATAATTCATTCTTATTACTTAAAAAAAGTTACAATGGTTGACCTAGACGATTATTTCATCATTAAGGCTTTAGTCCAGAACCACGGGCGTTACAACCAACTTCATAGGTACTTGATTAGAGAACAAGTATTGGATATGTCTTGCATCAAAACAAATTTATGGATTCCAGTCGTAAGTGATGTTTTGATCAAGGTAGTATATGTATATTCTTCGATCTGAGATACATATTTGGGACTTGAGTGTAATTTTTTTTTGCTTTGACATGGTTTAACATTGTTCAATAAAAGGCAATTATAAGGGACACGTTAGGTATAACTTAAACTACATGATGGGCGTATGTAGTCAAAATGGGATTTCTTACTCATATTTGTTGAGAGTTAGACATCTAAGGCCTAACTAAAAGTTGAACACCACATGAAATTGATCTCAATCCATATCTCATGTTCAACATGATGTATGGGATAACAAAATAACCAATACCATACCTTTAATAACAATTATAGCTTTGAGCTCCTGGAATTGGTTGTTGATGAGATGGAACCCTTCGTGTGTTGTTAGGGGCAATAGCCTGTTGCTAGACGTCAACTACTGTCTATGTTAATTTTTAATGAAGCTTTTACAAATGGGAGATTATTGGATCTATAGGCTCAAGAACTATTATTGAATGATATTGCTAATAACATATGATCCTATAGGGTCACATCTTTATCAAGTTAGTACATTTTGAATATTTATTATTAATATGATTATTAATAAATAAAATTAACTCTTATATTTAATTATGGAAAAATTATTGTTTTGTGATAATAATAATTAAAGAGAGTATAACTAGTTATTATATCATATAGTATGATTTCATAAATCATGTGCAAAGTTTTTGGACACTTTGGTTAACTTAAGACTAACTAACTAGTTACGTTTATCTAGTTGGTTTAACTAGAAAATGATTATGTCTCTTTCTCCATGCTTAGGCCGAAAGTTGGAAGGAGAATGAGAGGTTGCTTGTCAACCTCCCTCCTTTATTCCCCATGTCTATAAAGTCTAGTCATTACTTTACATTATAATATGAGGTAGCTTCTAACTTGCATGGAGTATAAAAAGAATGCATTAGCTTGCATTTAAGACTAGTCTTTTACTCTTTCCACTTTCCCTCTCTAAAACTGTAGACGCTTCTCTACTCCCCCTCTTGTTGTCTTTTGAACAATGTTGCAAATCTTTGGTGATTGTTTGTGTTTCTCCTTTAGTGATTATTTGTGTTACGCACTTAAAGTCTTAAGAAACTCAAAATACAAGATAGGAAGTAACATTCCAAGTGCCTTAATCTTTATGGTAGATACATTGTAGAGAAACTCTTTCTTGAGTTTTTGTTATCTTCCTGAACTCCCCAATTCCAAATGGATCAAAGGCTTCAAATGTTACATCCTTAACTTCCTATGGTTGTTGTTGTCTTTATAGTTCATGTATTTAGATCCTCTTGGTGGTTTTGTTAAGATGATTTAAAAATTAACTAGTTATTTTAAAAGTCTACCGCTCTTAAAAATGTTTTATAAAAGTATTGTTTTTAGTTATCAAACACATACTAATAGGATATATCTTAAATAGTTTCACATGTTTTAGTGTTCATTAGCAATTGATACATTGAAATGATAGTTATGCAGAAGTTGAATCCTACTCACCTGAACACACCATTAATGATGCAATGTCTTTCCTGGTAAATTGACAGATTTTGAAACCTCCTACGGTGGTGGATCCTTCACCTTCTCTAGTAAGGGTGACCAAAGAATACAATCAGAAGTGAAGATAGTGATGGTTTTATCATTTTCATTATATAGAAGGATAGTGGGGAAGATAGAAATACAACTGGTCTCTTGATGGAAACAAAAATGATGAATGGAGGCATTAGGTGCAACTAGGGTTTTTAAATCGATGAGTGAATGAGACAATGAAGAGGATGACATGGATTTCTAAAAGAAAGAGGTGGGTGGATTGGTGGGGTGGGAAAATGGGGTAGGGTGAGTGGGTTATTTTATTATTTTTCTATTGTTAAATATTGTCAATGGATAAAAGAAAAAAGAAAAAAGAAAAAAGAAATTGAAAAGGGTAAAATTGTTTTTTTTATTCGGACTAAAGACCACGAGGGGTAGTTTTTCCAATCTATAGGGATGGTTTCTATCAAAATTGAAAAGGTTGGACCAAAACCACATGGATCAAAACTATAATTTACTCTTAAAAAGATAATCTACATAGTCATGATTTTTAAAATATGGTACTTGAGATTTTGGTAGATACTAACATGTTAAAATTGTAGATTTTACTAAGGTTTGTTTGTTTTATCATTTTATTGTCTTTTTTAATTTTAAATATTATTATTAATGATATCACCAAAATATATTTCTTTCATTAGTTATTTGGTACATCAATGTTGTTGAATATCTATTTTTATTAATTACACTAGTTGTGAGACCCATGTATTACATGATTTATTTAAAAAAATATGAAAATTTAACAATTTGAAAAGTTTGAATTTATAAGAAATATTTTTTTTTTGAATTATTAAAATTAGTGAGGCTTTAATGTATTGAATATATTACATATATAAACCCTGTCTAATAAATACATTACATATATATTACCTTACATATTAAATGTGAAATTTTAATTTAATAAAATAAAAAATACAATAAAATGACAAGTGGAAAATAGAAAATTTAAAAATTCAAGAAAATAACATGTGTCCAAATGAAGGAAAAGAGAACATGTGGCAAAAAAATTCTTTATTTATTAGGTAGGATGAAACTTTTTGTAAACCACAAATAGATGTCATTTTTATATCATTAACTAAAGTATTAGCCTATTTGACACTACTAGTATTAGTTAAAATGGATATTATGTCAATGTTGCATGATTACCTTATATCTCTATCAGATATATTTGTACCTCGATATATACACCTCTTATTACAATTTTTTTGACATATTTATTTGCTTTCGTTTTTCATCTCTATCCACATGCTCAATGAATTGTGTCACATTTGAACCCATGCCATTAAATTATCACGTGTTAAACAACCGACGAATAAAAAACAAAGAATATAATATGTAATAATCTTTATTTATATATCTTAAGCAAGATTTTGTTGAATTGTCGAAATATCCGCATTTCAAGGTTATGTGACATGCTTAATGTGACACAATATGCGAAAATGCCTATAGTAAGGGGTCGTTTTCGGACGTGTCAATCGATTGGGATAGACTCTATGCTAGGATGAAATTATGGGTTCTTGTGGTTGTCAGTTTGAGTTATTCATATGTCTTTCAATTTAGTGTGCCTTAAAATTGTATTAATGAGTTGGACTATTGAGTTAGTCATGAGTTGATGTTGATGTTATTTGTATTATAAATGATGCATGGGGTGTGTAGTTGTAAGTATAATTATTGTTGATATAGTTGTTAGAGCTATCGTGGAGTTTGAGATCGGTTCACAATATTAGTTGATTAGTAAGTTGAATAATGATATGGATGGTTTGAATCAATGGGCATGTTGTTCGTTTTTGGAAGCAACATGTTTACTTGAAGTTGTATGATTTGAACAATATTGATATGGTATTAATGGACAAAAATGTAAGGATTTTTCATGGATAAGTTGTCTCTATTTTGTTTTCTATGGTATAGTTTTTTAATCTTCGTTTGTTTTTTCTTTTTTGTGATAATTTCAAGGGAACCGTATCTCAACTACTATCAAGAAGGATTTAATTCATGAGTTTGAAGGATTGTTGAGGGGAGGAGGGGGTTTTATATGCTCTTTTGAATTTCTTTGTTGATGATAGTCTTGCTTTGAAAATGACAGATCACATATTTAAATTAAATTTTCACAAAAACAGAGGTAAATGAAGAGGGTGTTTCACTAAGCTTATCTAAGGAGCTTTTTGGCTTATTACCGGTTCCACACTAGTTTAAGCCAAAAGTATTGTTTGGATGGCAAGTTTTTTAAAAATAGCATATATCTGTCTAGTACCTCTAATAAGTCATTTTTCATAAGTTGGTCATCCCTTACTTATCAAAAGATGCTTATTTCGCTACATTTAGAAATCGACCAATATACCCTTAACCTAATAAAACTTAACCTACAAAAAAACACAAAAACCTCCATTCTCTTCGACTCCTCAATCGATTCCATCATGCTCGTCGCCGATTGCCATTGCCGCCAATGGCCAGAGACCGTCCTACCCAACAGCTAGATCGACGACCTTCACATCCTATAGATTCAATCCAGGTTTGATTTTCTTCATTTTTCCTGCTTTGATTCATCTAGATTTTGCCTGTTTTCCATTGAAATCAATTCCTTTTTCACTACTTTTCGTTGAAATCGAAATCATATGAGTTTTATTGTAATTAAAATATGTGTGATGTCAAAAACTTATAGATACATGTGTGAAATCAACATGGAACTATAAATATATGTGTAATCCTTGGTTATCTCTATTGTTTTTCATATGCTATTGTTCGAAATCTGTGCGATGTATCAAACTTTCACCTATAGAAATTAATATATATGAACTTAAACATTGGATGCTACTTTGTTCAACTGCTACTGTTAAATGTCTCCAACTTTTACTAAGCAATTTTTTTTGCCAAGCACTTAAAAAAGGTTTATCGGCTTGTATCGTTTTGACACCGGATAAGCTAACCCAAACACATTTTCAAAAACTTTGTTTTGACACCACGATAAGCTAATAAGGTATAAGTTAAAAAGTTAAAAGCATTTTTAATAGGCTTAGCTAAACACCCTATAAATTTTCATAAAAACACGTCTTGGAATTTATAAATTAGTTGGTGTTTTGTTTTGTAGATTTCATTGGTGTATTGGCATGGTATAGTGACTTGATACTTAGTATGAAGGATGATAGGTTTACTAATATGGTATCGTTTAAGTTACAAGATCTTGAGTAAGACATAAATATGTAAATTTGCTTGGATGGAACTTTACAGGAGTACGAATACTAAATGGTTTTTGTCGTCCAGATTGGATCGTATTCGTTGTACTCTATGGGCTAAACATGTAGAGGATTTTACATTTAGGATTGGTAATTTTGCTTTTGGTGAACATGTGGTGGTAATTCTTTATCTTGGTAGGAGTCGAAAATGGCAAGACAAGTACTCTATATGTAACACCTATTTGTTTTGTTTAAATGATGAATCCTAAAGTTCTTTTTTTATGACTTTCTCATGGTGTCTGTGATCATCGTCGTTACAAGTTGCCCTATGGTTACTAACTGCTTTTTTTGGGAAAAGTATAATTATGAGTTCTATAGTTGATGATGTTTGGGCTTCAGAAAACTGTAAGAACTTGTTTAAATTTTGGGACAATTTATGTCATTAACCATCTAATGGTATTTTTAGTGCATCGGTGATTGAAAGAATGGTTGTTGAACCTGAGAATTTGTAGATATGAAAGGTGTAAATATTGATCTCACACTAGACAATTTTGCTATTGGTTTCCAAAAACTGTTGTCCATTGTTCTTATAGACTTGGGGGAGGTATTAAATTTGTACTATATTGCATTACTTATTTATGATTGCCAGAGTTAGATTTTTTTATGTTCCTAAGAAACCATGATGGTGTTGGTTTAGAGCATCATGGCTATTAAGAAATTACAACATTGGTTTTATGTTGTATATGGGAAATGTCACCACAATATGGACTCAGATGTTGTTGATAGTTTTAGTGTTGATGAGTAAAGGTCTTTGGAGTGTCTAAAGTGAAACACGTCTGGATTTGGTTATGAGTACAAGTTATACTTCTCTCTTAATTTTGTAATATGACTGATTTTGTAATGAATAAACCAAGGTGAAGTTGGTATGGATTAGTGTAGTTATAAGATGCATGTATGATTTAAAGACAATTTTGGTGTCATGTCTGTCGTACTCTTTGATGAAGATGTAATATGTATGTTAGGGAAAATTTCAAATGACATGGTGAAGGTATTCTAGAAGATGGGGATGAAAATGCATTTCTCGATGAGTTGAATGTGATTATGGATCAGCAGTATATAATGTGTATTAAAGTGAGCAATTTTAACTTGTGTAACAACTACCACATCTACACGATGTCAAAAATCAACAATGTTGCCCCGTTGCTAGCCACAATTCCAGAGAATATGGAAGAAGATGAGACTGTGGAGGTAAGCCAATATTTTATTAAGTGGATATGTTTAATTATACTAATTTAATGATCTTGGCACTAGTGTCAAACATGTTGTCGAGAATGTTAAAGATACTAATGGTGGGGATGTAGGTAACACACTATTGAATTTACTATATAAGGTATGTATTCCTGGTTGGATGTTTTGTTGACAGCATGGTGTTGATTCGATAAGAGGAAGTGGATTGTCATGTTCTTCAAAATGATGACAACTCCAAAGAAGGAGAAGGTGTAGGTTGATTCAAGATATCACTGATGAATATGTTTAGTTGTAGCATTTTGGAAGATTTGAAAATGTATTATTATAAATTTCAATATAAATGTTTATTTATTTAAACTTACACCTTATACGAAATATATTTTATTATAAGCTTAATGGTCTTCTTACTTGATTAGAACAATAAAACATTTAAAATCTCTTAAAAAAATTATTTCGAGCATTATTAATGGTATTATTATACTATTATAGGTTTGTTATAATGCACTGAACATATCTTTGTTGAGATTAATGTTAAGTCAAATGTCACATTTTGCAGTAAATTTAATTGCGCACAGTACCAAACAAATATTTGATGAGATCAATGTTAATGATATGTTCATTTCGTATAATGTTTCACATGACTTTACTTGCACCAAATATACCCTTATGCAAGTACGTAATAGATGTTGATATAAATAATCATTTATTTTTATTTCATTGAACATATTCTGCTGATGCAATCGAATATATGTTATAAATTAGTTTTCCATGTCACTTTAGTTTCACTATTACAAATCATGTTACATATGGTGCGAAGTCTGAATATATGTTTGTATACTTTTTAATTTAATGGTAGCTTTAGTTGAGTTAAATGTTTGAAGTTTCTTTTTATATATATATATATATATATATATATATATATATATATATATATATATATATATAGAGAGAGAGAGAGAGAGAGAGAGAGAGAGAGAGAAATGTTTAAATGTTTCTAGCAATTATTGTCTGCATGTATGCAATAATGAGAATTCATGAATAATAAATCATTAAATAAATTAAAAAACAGTATAATGGTAAACTTAGTATATATAACTATGGTAAAAAAATAATTTAATTATTCTCTCATTAATTAGTTAAACCCTAAAAAAACCAACATCCCTAACCCTAGTGAGTATGACGGCTTCCTCAAATCATCGATACCTCTATTCCTTTTTTCCACCAGAAATCAATCCCTGACATTCGAGCACCACCGTCGCATCTCCATGAAACACTAACACATACTCCATTGATGCCATCAACGAGCGTGATTGGTATGACAAAGGGAGTAGTCATTCCGTTTGAGGATCAAGATCTAAACAATTCTACATATATTTGTCATACACGATATGGCATCCATTATATCCACCATCATGATAGCAACTTCTAGATCCTATGTTCGACCACTCTTCTTCCTAACACAGTTTCCTGATTGTGCGCCCCAATCTACCAGGTAATTAATACTTTCCCTCTTCGAATTTGAATATCTGAATACTATTATGCTCTTGTACTAATCATAACATGTTTTTTAGTTATAATGTGAGAATGGGCACATAGCAAGCTCCCTGTGTTGCAGGAAATCGAACCTCAAGTGTCCTTTTTTTGCAATGGAGATGTCCAACGGCACCAGTGACCAGAAAAGTTTATCATCTCATCTCTCAATTGCAATAGTTAGAAAGCATAAGAGATGTTTCAAACCAAATTCTCGGTAATTGACTAATTCCATATTGAAAACATACTTCTAGTAATTTTTACAATCATCATGCTTGTGAAATATTTGACCAGTTGTTTATGTGGTAAGGATGAAATTTCCAAGCAAATATTTCTAACACACCCATGTATTCTGTCATATTCTATGTATTCTACTAGAGTATATATCAATATTTTGAAGAATCTATGCATTATTAAACTTGTAATTCTCAGTAGCATACCATTAATGTTTGTTTGTTTTTTTTTTTTTTTTTTACTTTTTCTCTCTTGCAATGTATTAAAAACCCAATTATTGTTGTTTTTTTAGAAGAAAATAGTCTATTATGACGTGAAAGTTAAGTATGAGGTGTGAACGGAATTGTGTGTATTATATCAGAATTTATTTGTAACATCCCAAAAATACAAGCCAAAAATTTCATTTTTAAATACGTCATTATAAAACCAACAGTGTAATAAAACATCCGTAATATCATGTCATGTCAAAACCAGAGTAGAAATAATCAAACGTGTTATAATAAAATAATATCAGAGTGTAATCCCAAAGATCTCATGTGCGGAAAACCATAGTGTGATGCGCTGCAATCGAGCCAGCTCCTCTCCTTTGAAAACAAGTACCTGAAACCAAAACTGTAAACCGTAAGCACAAAGCTTAGTGAGTTCCCCCATCATACCAAATACCATACAATCACATAGCATACATACTGCCGGGCAATTCTGGGGTGCCCGACCTACCCGTGTCAAGCCATTCTGGGGTGCTGACCTACCCGTGTCAAGCCATTCTGGGGTGCTGACCTACCCGTCGGTCCTAACAACCGACCCTCGGGGACTATTCCACCCCCTACTGCTACTATCACATATATCATAACATAAACATACTTTCAGACATATCTGGGGTGACTGAACTACCCTTCGGTCCTAACAACCGAACACGGGGACTGGTCCCCTCATACTACCTCTATCGCATATAACATAACAAGCCAACATGCAAACATATCATCACATATTGTCAGACGTATCTGGGGTGTCTGACCACCCTTCGGTCCTTACAACCGAACTCGACTACTATCACATACAACATATCATGCTAGCATATAACATATCAGGTAGTAGCAAACCTAGATGATATCACAAAGACAATCATCTATCATACGTCTCCTACTGGTGGGCCGGCATTGTGGCCTTAGACCCACTACTACTGAAAGGTAACTCACCTCACACTGCTGAAGTCCCGAAGACACAATCCCACACTTACTGAAGTCCCGCAGACTCGACCCCAGCTGCTGGCTGACAGATTTCCGGACTGTCAACACCAAAATAACACCCAATTAATAATTGGGTCCCAATACATAACCATAAGTACATTCTTTGGGTAATTACTACATTACCCCTAGCTTGGCTTATTCAAGCCCAAGGCCCAATCCATAGGCCCAAAGTCGACTAGGAATCAAAGCCCAACGCATGGCCCAATTTTCCAAATTGGGCCCAGGCCTATACATGATCTTATTCTAAGGCCCAACATCATACAATCATTAAGGCCCAACTATGGTCCATCTATGGCCCAATTTTACAAATTGGGCCCAACCCCTTACATGGGACTTACCCTAGGCCCATTAAATCATTTTAGACCATATAATTATTCTTGGATGGCCTATTATTAATCCAATCATCAAGGCCCAATAGAAAGGCCCAACAATAAACCCAAGTGAAATTAGGGTTTCACATAAAATGATGATTAGGGTTAAGTTTCCTACTTAACCCATTAAGGACTTAATCCATTAAGTCCATTATCGCTTAGATTAATCTTTGCCAACGCTTATTATTTAATATCTCAAGTTATTAAATAATTCTTGTGTGACCCGAATAATTATTAAAGTTAGGGTTTTAATGGCATTAGGGTTTTCCAATCCAAATATTAGCCCATTTATCAATTTGTTGGCCTTTTATGTCAATTAGGGCTTTATCGGGCCTATCAAGCCCACTAACATATTATTAAGCCCATTAGGGTTTTATTGGGTCCATTAGAGCCCCTTAAGCTTTGTTAGGCCCAATAGGGTTTCAAGGCCCATTAGGGTTTTAGTCCTTTGTCTAATCATCCAAACAAGTCCAAACACCATCAAAGCACACCGCCACCCGACATGGCGGCCGGTGGCGGCAGGAGGCGGCAGCCACCACCCTACGGTGGTGGTTTCGAGTTTCATTCCATTATTCTATTTTTGATACAAATTACAATGCTAAAAACTCAAATAAACACACACCCACACACTAAGATAAACACACACATATGGCGGCACATGGTGGCAGCCACCACCTCACGATGGTGGTGGTGGACTCTCCGGCCACACAAACACCCATACAACTCCAACGAAACCGGTAGCAGCAATTTCACACGAACATACACCCATAAACACACCCACAGCAACCTTTTACGGTGGCTAAGGGTGGCAGAAAAGGAACTAGCGGCGACAGCCACCATGGTTGGCAGCCATGGTGGTTTCCTCGGGTTTTCCGGCCAACCAGCACATACCAAAAGTATTGAAACGCGCACAAACCCACGGACAAAACACCCACCATACATATATACTTCGAACATGGAGGAGGATGACGGCGGCAATGAAAAGACCGGTGAAACGAACCAGCGATTGCGACTGTGGTGCTCTGATTCTCGACTTCTTCTTCTCGTCAGAAAGCCAACAGCGACAGCAGCAAGGCGGCACGGGATGCGGTGGAGGACGAACAATGGAATAAGAGGGTGGTACGGTGTCGGAAACTGAAGAGACGAGAGTAGCGGTCGCAACATCCCGATGAGTGGCAGCGACGATCCACAACAACAACCTCCAACGACCTTGCTTACTTTCCGGCGTAGGGGAATTGGCTCCGGCGGCTGGAAGTTGAAGAGGTGAGGGTGGCTGTTGGAGATCTTCCGATGATGGCGGCTGCCTTCATGCCAGGGTTAGGGTTATCATGCGATGGGTTTTATACTCCCGTAGCCCATCAAACGTTTCTCCATAACAACACCTTTGGTCCCTCCCTTTTCTTATTCTTTCAAAATGAGGCCATATTTTACCCTTTCTACCCTAACCTCGGAAATCCTTTTCAAATTCGACCCTTAAATTACCAAACAACCCCCATAGTCTTAATTACAACATAATCGACCTCTCCACCTCATTTCCTTTTTAAAATTAATTCCAAGTAATTACCACGGAGTCCCTGTCTTCATAAATATTTATAAAATGGTTCCCAAACACACACAATTAACCCCCGACTTATAGAAATGTGGAAATTAACTCCTCCAACCCAACACCCTGTATATAATTATTTATTTTAGGCTACCATTCGTTCATTAATTTATTTATTTAACTAATTAATAAACTGGGTTTTACAATTCTCCCCCACTTAAATTAGATTTCTTCCTCGAAATCATTTGTTACCAATCCTTACATACCAAGCCACTCTAGTAACATAGTCATCTTCCCGAGCACACCCTAGCCTTCCCAAGGTAGCTATAACCAATCTTCGCAAAACCCTAATATCCCCATATGAACGAACTCCTCGCAACGGGAGCACGTCCACTGCGTCTGAATCTACTATCTCGAGATGGTCTGATTGCCTGACAGACCACTCATACTGAATCATTATCGATGAATCTAGCATGTTTATCCCTCAACTGACTACTCGACTTCTGATAGCTTTAGGTCCTCACTATAAAACAGGTGCACAAACCCAGTTATCCCTATAAATCACTTACACTTAGCCAAGGTTCAACTAATCTCGGTGTGAGTGACTTGTCACTCCCCAAATCATCTAGTTATCCGTGTGTACTTGCAACCTAAAACACAAATACGAACACTGCCCAAACGCGGAAATTGCTCGAACGCTGAACTGCCTGAGGCAGTATGTGGCTACATAGCTGCTTACCAAAAGCTACCAAGACCTCCAGGGTCTTAATTCGCTTGCCAATCCTCTGAAATACTGGGTTTCCACCCGGCTGCGGAGCCAAAGGACTCCCTACTTAGTCGCCTTACACGACTTCTGAACGAAATCCCTCTCTGGAACTAGTTGCCACTAGTTATCATGCCACTGAGGTTCTAACAACTTTCTGATCTAACCGATCGGGTCCATGCATCAAATCCTGTCACCATCAAATCCAAGAGTAAAACTGATTGCTACCTAACCGATGGTAGCCTTATATCACAAGCAACCTTATACGATTCACTGCTTCCCTGATCCCATCACTGTAGTGGCACTCCTACAATCTTATCACTGGCTCAACCAGATCTAATCCATCTGGGTAAATCCGAGGTCCAATTCATGGATTTCCATATCCTCACTGTTGCACCCAAACTGGTGGGTACTATTGCTCCTTCCACATTCTAACAACACGCTCATGCCATCTATCACCCTAGTGAATGCTAGGCTACACCCGCAGTCTTACAACACTTCCCATGCTAACTAACCACTGGTGAATGCTACGGCTACCCCCGTAGTCTTACAACACTTTCCAAACCGGGTCGAACACGCACTCGACCTAACACACCACTGAACTTGAGTCCTAACCGGAACTCTAGACTGGTTCCCAAAACATGCTATCATGTGACCCTACTCTATCAGTACCATAACCCATTCCCGTGATCAAGCGTCACAGTAACCCACAAAGTCATCTACACCCTCTGGCATAGTGAGAATCAATGTCTCGCACAACCACTGTCTGAGAATCTCGAAGGCTGCCTGCTGCCCAGGCCCCCAACGAAAGGTCACCGAATTCTTGGTCAGTCGGGTTAAAGGAAACATCAATCTTGAAGAAGTCTCGCATAAATCTCCGATAATAAACCGCTAGACCCCGGGAATTCCGAATCTCAGATGGAGACCTCGGAATCTCCCACTGCATCACGGCCTCTATCTCAGCCGAATCAACTAGAATACCCTTGTGGTTGACAGGGTACCCAAGAGATTGCACCTCGTGCAACCAGAACTCCCAGTTGGAGAACTTTATAAAAGTCTCTCCCCCACTTAGATTCGACTAAGTCTTCACTGCACATAAGAATTGAAGGATTTCCAACCCTTCTCGCTTCCTAGTATCCCACTGATGACAACTTGTGTCTGCCAATGCTAGCGCTTAATCGCCGATTAAACCTTGAGATCTCCCATCCTCGGAAATCTCGATGAGTACTCTTGAAATCTAATCCAGTCTGACACCTCAATCCATCTAACATGCTATCAACTGAAGACCTTAATCTTCACTCTAGCTGACGAATCCTCGTTCCCACTCCCAATCTTGCAGTACCACTAAACTCTAACCGAACATAGCCCATGCGAAAACACAATTCTCTTGAACATCCAAAGTTCATCCATAAACAATTCCCGACCATACCTAAACAATGATAGAGCTTCTGAACGCTGACTTCATTGGAGAACAATCACTCCAACCCTGATCGAGTATCCTTAAAATAATACTCTTGCATAGATCCTGATAAAGATCCGAAATGATAACGGTATGCGCAGAACCCACTCCGCAAGATGCGTTCCTCTTTGGGTTCATCAAGGACCTTTCGGCATGCAAGATGGCATATATGATCCTTGGTAACCCAAACACTAGCAGAAAAACCGACCCGAGGTCTGACTTATCCAAACTCACTCACAATTCCAAAGCGGTACGTATTCCAAAAATTTACCTAAGATCATAGAAGATGACATACCCGCAACACCTGAAGCAATACTGATCACCTTCTGCTGACATGACCAACCCCGCTACCTTGTAGCAGACTAAACCCTTGGAGTGACAAACTCCCTTGTACACTGTCCTGTACGTGCTACACTGACTCCGGCCCTGCTGGCCCTTCCTGATGATCAGAAATCATGGGTCTCTTCCCGAGACCCCTACTATATGCACCTGGCACACACCTCTCTTCCCAGGGTGCTCCCAAATCGATCCCGCATCTGCAACTCTGGGAAATCATATCCTTCAGGGTCTGACACCCTGTCACGCTCACTAGCTCGCTTGCCAATGACTAAGCTGCAACAACTGGAACATCCTTTGTCCCCAAACTGGGTCACAAATTCTTCTCTGAAGCTTCTTAGATTCTCCAAGACTTTCACTGATTCGAGTATGGATCGTGTGCTTTCAGTAGTACGGGTCCAATACTACCTTCCACACCTATCCATACTTTCCTCAGCAATCCTCCCGGATCCTCCGAGTCACTTCCTCAACTGGTACACCCAAGTCTAACTGTGCCTCACTACTAACTCACTGAAATATATCCTAGGCTTCCCTAGGTTCCTGAACTTACCCAGTCCTCAACTGCCGAAAGATTCCCAGTAATGTCAACTAGCTACCTCATGAATATAGCCACATGCAACAGAGATCAGATAATCCTTCAAGTAACAGACTCATCCCTATACGGTTAGACTCAAACAAGAGTTACGCAATAGGGTCAAATCTATCACTCTGAGATTATCCAGCCTGTGCCACATGTGACTTAGCATATTCACTTAATAGCTAACTCACATTACTAAGAGTCCCACAAAGCACAAAGCAAGCAGCATTCAGACAATGGAAAATCTAACCATCATATTCCAATCAAATCATTTTATCCTCTAATCAGGAATGTGTACATGCAATTAAAAGGCTCATACAATCAGGCATAACCTAAACAAGCTATCCTATCACTGACTGATCAGTACTAGCATGCAAGTCTACAAGCACATACAATAGGCATATAAGGCATCCTCCTAGATCCTTAGCCCTAATCTAGCATGAAATTCTCATAATCATATCATATCATATCATACCATAACATAACATGTATGGGTATCTTGGGGAAAACTTACTTGAGCTCGGCTGATTGCACGCATCACACACTATGTTCTTCTCAAAGTTCCTTTCTCTTTTCAGATTCTTTTCAAACTCCTATTTATGAAATGGTTTTACTTTTGAAAATTTCCATACCAAGTCCTTAGTTTGAGTTCAGACACACCCGGGAGCGCGCCCGAATCCCTCAAACCAAGGCTCTGATACCAACTTGTAACATCCCAAAAATACAAGCCAAAAATTTCATTTTTAAATACGTCATTATAAAACCAACAGTGTAATAAAACATCCGTAATATCATGTCATGTCAAAACCAGAGTAGAAATAATCAAACGTGTTATAATAAAATAATATCAGAGTGTAATACCAAAGATCTCATGTGCGGAAAACCATAGTGTGATGCGCTGCAATCGAGCCAGCTCCTCTCCTTTGAAAACAAGTACCTGAAACCAAAACTGTAAACCGTAAGCACAAAGCTTAGTGAGTTCCCCCATCATACCAAATACCATACAATCACATAGCATACATACTGCCGGGCAATTCTGGGGTGCCCGACCTACCCGTGTCAAGCCATTCTGGGGTGCTGACCTACCCGTGTCAAGCCATTCTGGGGTGCTGACCTACCCGTCGGTCCTAACAACCGACCCTCGGGGACTATTCCACCCCTACTGCTACTATCACATATATCATAACATAAACATACTTTCAGACATATCTGGGGTGACTGAACTACCCTTCGGTCCTAACAACCGAACACGGGGACTGGTCCCCTCATACTACCTCTATCGCATATAACATAACAAGCCAACATGCAAACATATCATCACATATTGTCAGACGTATCTGGGGTGTCTGACCACCCTTCGGTCCTTACAACCGAACTCGACTACTATCACATACAATAAACCCAAGTGAAATTAGGGTTTCACATAAAATGATGATTAGGGTTAAGTTTCCTACTTAACCCATTAAGGACTTAATCCATTAAGTCCATTATCGCTTAGATTAATCTTTGCCAACGCTTATTATTTAATATCTCAAGTTATTAAATAATTCTTGTGTGACCCGAATAATTATTAAAGTTAGGGTTTTAATGACATTAGGGTTTTCCAATCCAAATATTAGCCCATTTATCAATTTGTTGGCCTTTTATGTCAATTAGGGCATTATCGGGCCTATCAAGCCCACTAACATATTATTAAGCCCATTAGGGTTTTATTGGGTCCATTAGAGCCCCTTAAGCTTTGTTAGGCCCAATAGGGTTTCAAGGCCCATTAGGGTTTTAGTCCTTTGTCTAATCATCCAAACGAGTCCAAACACCATCAAAGCACACCGCCACCCGACATGGCGGCCGGTGGCGGTAGGAGGCGGCAGCCATCACCCTACGGTGGTGGTTTCGAGTTTCATTCCATTATTCTATTTTTGATACAAATTACAATGCTAAAAACTCAAATAAACACACACCCACACACTAAGATAAACACACACATATGGCGGCACATGGTGGCAGCCACCACCTCACGATGGTGGTGGTGGACTCTCCGGCCACACAAACACCCATACAACTCCAACGAAACCGGTAGCAGCAATTTCACACGAACATACACCCATAAACACACCCACAGCAACCTTTTACGGTTGCTAAGGGTGGCAGAAAGGAACTAGCGGCGATAGCCACCATGGTTGGCAGCCATGGTGGTTTCCTCGGGTTTTCCGGCCAACCAGCACACACCAAAAGTATTGAAACGCGCACAAACCCACGGACAAAGCACCCACCATACATATATACTTCGAACATGGAGGAGGATGACGGCGGCAATGAAAAGACCGGTGAAACGAACCAGCGATTGCGACTGTGGTGCTCCGATTCTCGACTTCTTCTTCTCGTCAGAAAGCCAACAGCGACAGCAGCAAGGCGGCACGGGATGCGGCGGCGGACGAACAATGGAATAAGAGGGTGGTGCGGCGTCGGAAACTGAAGAGACGAGAGTAGCGGTCGCAACATCCCGATGAGTGGCAGCGACGATCCACAACAGCAACCTCCAACGACCTTGCTTACTTTCCGGCGTAGGGGAATTGGCTGTGACGGCTGGAAGTTGAAGAGGTGAGGGTGGCTGCTGGAGATCTTCCGATGATGGTGGCTGCCTTCATGCCAGGGTTAGAGTTATCATGCGATGGGTTTTATACTCCCGTAGCCCATCAAACGTTTCTCCATAACAACACCTTTGGTCCCTCCCTTTTCTTATTATTTCAAAATGAGGCCATATTTTACCCTTTCTACCCTAACCTCGGAAATCCTTTTCAAATTCGACCCTTAAATTACCAAACAGCCCCCATAGTCTTAATTACAACATAATCGACCTCTCCACCTCATTTCCTTTTTAAAATTAATTCCAAGTAATTACCACGGAGTCCCTGTCTTCATAAATATTTATAAAATGGTTCCCAAACACACACTATTAACCCCTGACTTATAGAAATGTGGAAATTAACTCCTCCAACCCAACACCCTGCATATAATTATTTATTTTAGGCTACCATTCGTTCATTAATTTATTTATTTAACTAATAAATAAATTGGGTTTTACATTATTTATATAAATCCATTCTTTTAGAATGTTTTTATTCTAGCAGAATGTAGTTTATGCATTCTGCCAAAAAATTTAAAACAAATATTATCAATAATATTATTTTAGAATAGATTAGTGTTTTTGTTAGATTTTAATGGTTTTTCTCTTCCTTTTTGGTTTTAAAGAGTTTGTCATTCATGTGGAAAAGATAGAAAATATGGAGAACAATAGTGTCTTATAGTAGAATGTATTCCGTGAGAATGTATAAAATGAATCTTAGCAACATTATTCTTTCAGAATGAATTAGTGTTTTTTGTTGGATTTTTGATGTTTTTGTTGCATTTATGATAGGAATAGCTTGAAGACCTTATATGAATGACGTGAAGAATCAATCGAAGATTGATCATACTCACAGTTTAAGAATGTTGTTGTTTTTTAAGAATTACACTTGTTATTCTTCATAATGTTGTTATGACGTGAAGAACGAATCGATTTTGTATATTGTTTCATAATGTACTTATTCATGTTTTCTTCTTATTTGTGTATTCTTAAATAATGTCATAAACTCTTATTCTAACAGAATGTCATTATAACAAAATTTCATTTTAATAAAATCGCATTCTGACAGAATAAAATAATTTATAATCGGTTATGATTACAAATTAAATTAGAAATGAAATTGAATTAATTTAAAAAAAATCAGAATTATCCCTTTAATTTCGAAATTTTCATTTTTAAAATATAGTTAATTGTTTAAAATATCATTTTAATTAAATTTGAGTGATTATATGGTACATGTTACCCTATTATAATATCGTAGACCCTCAGATCATGGCCATTGGTTTTATTCATCTATTGGTTCAGAATTGTGCTTACGAGCACACAATAGATGTAAGAAACAAAATAACCTATATATATATATATATATATATATATATATATATATATATATATATATATATATATATATATATATATATATATTAGTTTATAACCCGTGGGAACCACGATTATAAAATTAATCAAACTTTTATAGTAAAAACTCAAACTTATTAATAAGTTATTTTAAATAAATTATTAATATAAGAGATATTTTTATTAGTTATGTGAAATTATAATCATTGATTCAAATAAATATATAAAATTAATTTTTAATATATATTAGATATTTTTTATTTGTAAATTAATGAAAACAATAATTTAAAATTTAAAATTTAAAATAGAATCACATTAACGAGGAGGTCTAATAAATTTAAAATGGAAAACTAATAGATTGACAAGTGGCAACATATTAATTAAAATGTTTAATATAGTGACACATGGCAAAAGAGCAAATAATTAATAAATACACCATTAAAAGAACTTTCAAAATTGTACCTTTATATATATATATATATATATATATATATATATATATATATATATATATATATATATATATATATATATATATATATATATATATATATAAATAAAGTTACAATTTTGAAAGTTCTTTTAATGGTGTATTTATTAATTATTAGCATCATAATGACCATTAATCTTTACGTTATAAAGCCAATTACCACAATTATTACATTGAATGCCACATTTTGCAATAGACTTATTTGCACACAATACTAAATTGTAGCTGCTTAGAGAATTGTTAATGATATTTTTGTTTAGTAGAATGTTCCAAGTAGCTTTACTTTGCAATAGATATAATCTATTCAAGTACATAATATATATTGATATACATAATCATTATTTGTATTTCATCGAATATATGTTATAAATTAATTTTCCATGTCCTTTTAATTTATTTTGATGATACTACCGAATATTTTTTATTATAAATATTCATATAATAGTATTCTTGTTAGGTCAAAAGTTAGATAATTTAATAGAAGCCAAATTTTATAATCGCAAAAACATTATGAAAAAAAACATTGTTACCGAAAAAATCGTTTACAACCTAAAAAGGAAAAAAAAATAAAGTAGGATAATTAGCATTACATGTTCAAGAACAAAACCGTCAAAAGAAAAGGAAAAATATTGCTATATATTTGAAAGAACACTAAACCACGATGCTCAATGTTTTCTAAACTCATTTATCATCTTCATCTTCTTCTTGATTTTTTTTATCGAAGTGTTCACTGAGAGATAAAGATAAGATGTGCGTTGATTCGGTGGTAGGATGGATCAAAATCTTTCACCTTGCTCAACATCACCATTTTTCGTCAATTTCATCCATGTAATCATTAAATAGTTCCAAAGCATATTGTTTTTGGTTTACATCTCTTTGAAGGTCTCTATGTAATGACTAAAAGATATGTATCTTTTTAGTGTAATTTACTTTGTCGATAACAAAATAAACCATTTTAAATATGATTTTGGGGTCGATACGTTTGAAGATGATGAAAATAGGGTTCTTAGTTTTTGGTTTATTATATGATGAAAATTGTCACACCTCCAAACCGGAATGGCCGAAACGTTCGGGGGCGGATGACGTCATGCTCAGTATCATAACCATAGTGAAGAAAAGTAAACACAACCATCATAAATATAATTTAAAATGTTTCATCGTTGCAAAAAAAACCTGTTTCCAAATAAATTACATATGATGTCAAAATAGTTCAAAAGAAACCTACGCCTTAGCGTCTTGCCTTCAAAAATCTTATGGTTACCTGTATTATTGAATACCTGAGAATACAAGTTGTTTTTGAAAGAGTGTCAACATTAAAGTTGGTGAGTTCATAAGCAATTTATGAGTAAAAAAATGGATGTTGTTCCTTAAAGTTTGTTACAAGTTTGTTTCCAGAAAATCCAATTGTGTGTGTGGTTTTATATTTACATAAAACTCCTTTTGTGTGAAATCCTTAAATTCTCGTGAACTGGGTGTTTTATTAATTTTCCCATGTGAGATGTTATAACCATGCTAAGACTCGAAGACCTTGTACTCGACGTTCTTCAGGCGTTGGAATGTTATGACACTTGTCACCCCAGACCTGCCGGTCTAGTTGTTGCAAGCAGCTTAGGTGCGGGTTTGTCAGACCCAATATAGATCTATACACAACGATCATGCTCTCCCTCCAAGAGATTCTAATTATAACTACAAGACTTTTCTGTGGTACTTAAGAGTACCCCAAAGGTGAATGTCTCACAAATTTACAAGTTCACGTTGTTTGTAATGAAATACCCATTTTGTAAATCGCTTGTATTACCATTTCTTTGTTAAATGAGGTGTTCAAACTATACCTATTATAGTTTGTCAATTATGTATAATGATTTAATGAAACCTTGATATGCATGACTTTGTATTTCAATGAAAAATACATTGAAACTACAAATTGTAAATCTTACACACATTGCTCAGCATGTTACAAGGTGTGAAAAACTCTTAAACTTGTGTGTGATAGTTTTACCCTTAATTATCACTGTTTTAGAATATTTATAGAAAAATCATCATAAGTCGAAAAATGAATCCGTAAACTCGTAGAGTTTGGAAAAATAGTCTACTATGTTCATAAATTTTCCTATAATTTCTGGTGGTCTCAAACCAGTGTGAAAATGTTTATCTTCACAACCTGGTCCGATTTCGTGGCTGCAGTGATAAGCAGTTTTGTAAAAATCACCATAAATTGTAGGAAAATCGTATGGAGATGTGCATGTAGTCATTTTAAAGGTATAATCCTGAACTATTTGAATATTAAATAGTTTTGAAAAATATTAAGTTTAAGTTAAGTAAAACAGTTCGTGCACAGGTCACAACTTTTCTGTTGTAAGTTGTCAAGTTAAGTTTTAAATATGTTTTGGTGTTTTAACTTGTATTCTCCCCTGAAAACTAAGAAAAATAGAAAATGTAGGGGTATGAACTCACCTTGAGTGATTCTTTGAAGAGTGGAAGGTCGAAGATGAGGAGTATCAAGTCGAGAAGACTTGATGAACACTTGAAGTGTTGGATGATCCTAAGAACAATTTTTGGTGTTAAATGTGTGTAGATGATTCAAGTGTGTTATGAAAACATGGAATAAAACTTGAGTTTAGATGAAATACTTACCAAAAAGGGAAGTAATATCTCAAGAACACTTCTAAAAAGTGGCTAGAAGTAGAGAGAAAAAGAGGCTCTCTTGATGGTTTGAGAAGTTAGAGAATGATCAAAGTGAACCAAGAAATCCTCCAGGGATTTCTTTATGTAGATGTTGCTGGAGCAACATGAAAAGTTGAAAGGATGTTTACCTTGGTTTGTGTGAAGTGGATAGGGTTGGGCTAATGAGGAAGTGACACATGGACGCAAGTGGGCACACTTGACCCACTTATGGGGTAAAATATCCTTAGATATTTCTATTAATGAAATAATCATTTTATAATTAATAAATCCTTGGGATATGAATAAAATATGAATATATAGGGTCTTATATGTCAAAATATGAATTTGGGTGAAAATCCCACGTTAAAATCATGAAAAACGGGCTTAAAACGCGAAAATGGTCGAAAACCGGGAAAAAGGAGCAAACCTGCAAGGTTGCTCGGATTTGGGCCAAAGTTCGCTCCCAGCAGCCAGAACTGAAGGTTGGTTTGGTTGCTTGGTGAGAACCGAGAGTGGGGAGAAGGAAGAACTGAAGGTGCGAAGCTCGGGCCCGAAGGTGCGATGGAAGCGAAGGTGCGAAGGAAGCGATATGATTAGAAGTTTCGGCCCATTTCGGTTCTGAAGCTGGCTTCGGTTCTGGAGGTGGCTTTGGTTCTAAAGGGACCTTTGGTCCTAATAGAAGGTTTCGGTTCTAAGAGGTTCCCTTCCTAAGAAGGGTTTCAGCCCTAATTAGTTTTTTTGTTTTTCAATTAACTTCTCGTTTTGCGTGATTTTTGGCCAAGTTAAGGGTCGGGATAACCCGGATGACTATAAAAAGTTGAGAGAGATTTGGAAGAGACTTGATTTTAGTCAATATTAGAGTATAGTTTCGTAATTCAAGGTCAGTGAACCCCGTTATACTTCGTTTATGATTATTTTAAGTCCCCAAAAGGGTCCATAGTCGTGTTTTGATGCGTTCAACTCCCTTCTTAGGGTTTCACATTGATAAACACATAAAATATCTGAGACACTTGAATTCTTGACATACCAATGTACATTTTCATAGAATAACTTTTAATCATTCAAGTATTAGATAGGTTTGACCGGTTTGACTTGTTGACTTGACTTTTACTTGTTGACTTTGACTTTGACTTGTTGACTTGAATTTGACGGTTGTCACAAAAATATATTTGCTTCTTTTCGGTCATAATGGATTACTTTATATTTTGATAAGTTTGTTGATATTGTATGTAATCATTATCTAAAAAGATTTATTAGCTATCTTTTGAGTTTCTAATGCATATAAGAGATTAATTGAAATGTTTCCACCTAAATGATATAATCATTTATTGCATACAAATCTATATCATATGTATTAATAAGTTCATACAGCCTATTTGTCTATGTGTTATCCATTTTCTATTTAAAACAAATATTATTGAACCATTTTCGAGAAATATAACTTAAATATATACTTTTTTAAAGTGATCGAATAGTCAGATCACGTATCATCATTATGATATCAAGTCTCACACATGATTAGTCTATTTGTTGTACATGTAACTCAACATAGAATCAAGAAACTTATAAGATACACATAAGTCATATTCATTAATATCAACATTCCGTTTAGGCTATAAAAGACTATCCTATTGTCCATTCCTCATGACAAAATCTTATATTAGATATTATAAGTGAGGTATCATTTAGACAACAAGATTAAACACATAGAAGATATTGAGGTTTTTATGCACAACCTTGAAGATATATCTTAATAATGTCCTCAACGAAGACGATTGTACATATTCCTTCTAGTGAAGAACAAATTTCATTAAATCTAAGTTATTCTAACGAAATAATCATTTGATCATCTCATGAGATCTCATTTCATAACATTTATTCATATTTATCAAATTTCTCCTTTTATTTTTATTTACACCTAAGTTGCCTTTTGTATTGTACTACTACTACAATAACATTTAATCATCTTCATCAGTTGCTTTCTATTTTACTATGGTGACTACAATTCCAGTTTAGGAAGAATCATCTGAGATTATCCATTGAAGAACAATTTACATTGAATCTAATAAGATTTTAACAATTTTGTTTCATCATCTCATGAGATCTCATTTCATAACCTCATTTTGTTAACTGTGTTTTGGTCAATCTTGAATCATTAAGCAATGTCTAATTAAAAATAAACATTACAACCTCATCTTCTTTCACATATTGTGTCGATGTTGTCTACAACCGAACATTCTCGTCTTCATCATGTTTCCTAGATATGTAGTCAACTATCATGGTATTTGATAATGTTAAGTACAATTCAGTTTATGGGGAATAATGTAGTATTTATCATTGAGTAGTTTATGTTTGTTTTGCTATTGTAAGAACATCTAATGATGTTCACTTTTATCCTAGAGGAACATAAAAAATGAAGGTGTTTAGTTTCTACTAATGAATATTAATGTTACATGTTGTTTAGATGTATTTGTTTTTAAAAGGCCACATCAAAAATTCTAAGGCTATCTAATCCTAATTATGTGCAACCTTATGGCATTCGCTTAACAATTTGACAGTGTTAATATAGACTCCGTGAAACACATAACGAACAACACATAAAGGCAAACAATGCATCTCTACAAATCAGACAATTCTACTATCTAATTCTTGAATAAATCCCTAGCTTACAATTTAGCATACATATATATTAAATGCATAAATAGCATACACAACAATACATATATATTGAGGATTGGCTGACTATACGCATCACATCTTCATCTTTTGTAAACTTAAGTCAAGTTGGGAACAATGTTCCCAGTCTCAAACAGGAATAAGACAAGAACATGTAAACATGAATAAGACAAGAACATGTAAATATGATATATGCATAGATAGTCATTGAAACAAAGAAAAAAAAGATACAAACATAAGTAGCTTTTGGAGTTCGTACTAGAAAATTATGAATATTCAAAAGTGGGTCATTTTCATATTTATCATAAAATAATCTACTAAGGAGCTTAAAAATATGTTGGAATATGATATCTCCATGGATACTTCTTGTTATATAGAAAACAATAAAAACAAAACAATTCAAGTGGAATTTTCGTAAAAAAAGGTGTGCACAAATAATTTAGAAGTGCGAATACTCGTATCATATTTTTTCAATTAATATTTAAGGACATGATTTACAATATGTGTAGATCATCATATGTGGGTGTCAATTTTTTTCAATTAATATTTAAGGACATGATTTACAATATGTGTAGATAATCATTTGCGGGTGTCACATTTTTTTCAATTAATATTTAAGGACATGATTTATAATATGTGTAGATCATAATTTGCAAGGAAATCCTCGATCAAATAAAATTTGAATTATATAATTCTATTTATTTTGAATCTTATTGACCTAGAGAGTTTTGACTATTCCTCTAAAAATGACTTTTTAACTTATTGATTTTTTGAAAAATGTTTGTGTAAAGTCTATAAGTTAAAAAATCTATAAGTTAAAAAAGTGTTTGTGTAAAGAAAAATACATTTAAAAAAAACTTTTTGTTTAGTCTTTCTAATTTCTTGAAACAACTTATGATTTATTACGTTTACAAAATAAATAAAAACCAAAATTAAACCAACTATTTTTTTTTAATTTATTGACTTATTAACTTTTACAACTATAAAAGTTAATCTAAACAATGTAAAAGAATTTTTCATTATCACAAGTCAATAAATATTTTAGGATAAAAATCATTTTTAACTTCAAAATAAAATCTCAAACATCCACTTACATATACTACCTCTACTTGTTTTTTAACATGCAATTGGTCATGCATGATCAATTCAAATTT
The DNA here is from genome assembly GCF_052625555.1 of Lactuca saligna. Classification (NCBI taxonomy): domain Eukaryota; kingdom Viridiplantae; phylum Streptophyta; class Magnoliopsida; order Asterales; family Asteraceae; genus Lactuca; species Lactuca saligna. The sequence continues at coordinate 70,651,433 of NC_136425.1, forward strand.
GTGGTTATACCGGTTTCGTATATGTTGTCTACAAATAATAGAATCAATTTTATTGTTAATCATTTATAGGTTTCGAGATTAATTAATTAGCATCCAAACAGTTATTCAATAATCTTAAAGGTTAATATCTTATTTCATAACAAGTGGATATAATAAATACATGTAGAATGAAGATGTACTCTTTTTTTTATTAATAAAAAGAAACTATATATATTATATTATTATGTTACAAAATTATGAATATAGTTGGATTTATTTGCGCACCAAGGAGATGGGTAGGGTAGAGGTCTCAATTATTGAAGTCACTTTTGTTTAATAATGCAAATGTTTTGTCACGGGCAATAACAAATTGTCAACACGTTTTGAACGTTTCTTTGGAGCCTCTATTTTATAATTGAAGTGAACTCAAACTTTTATCTTTAAAGTATATTTTATTTTATTTATATTTTTTTGGACAAATTTTATAAAAGGCATTAAGTTTATTTGAACATTTGATTGTCAGTGTATTGTATTTTAATCTTAAATTTGATATTATGTTTTCCAATTTACTATAATTCTGATCCTTTGATCGGTCAATTTGATTGTCTGTTGACGTATCAGTTTTGATGGAGTTTTAATCGTATGACATGTTGACATTGCATAATCAAATGATACGTGTGGTGACATCACATTCTGGATGTCAAACTTGAAAAAAAAAGTATAATGTCTTTTGTAATAATTTTCCAAAATGTAGTGACTTTTGTGCAATTTGATGTATCTTTGGTGACCGCTTGTTTTTTCTCATGATCTTTTATGTCGTATCTTCATTCCAAGAGGGTAATGGTGTGACGGGGGGAGAGTTTGTAACGTCCGCGTTTCCAGTCTAGGCATTATTGTTGATGTAATAGTCTAGGTTAACCATTTGTAACTCTTTTTTTGAAATATTAATGATGAAATATTTGAGTATTATGTGAATTATGTGTTTATTTTCTTAATTATTATAATTTAATGAATTAAGAATAAAATAAGCATCAAAATTAAAGTATGAGATAAGCCTGATATCCTTGCACGAAGATGTAGTGGTTGAGACGAAGTTTCCGAAAAATATAAAGAATGCTGAAATCCGAATTATAACGAAGAAGTTATGACCGGTCGAAGTTTTGCGACAAAATCGGTGTGGCACAGCGTGACGTAAATAGTGAATTTACCAAGGAGTGATATTTAGTCTTAGTGATCAACACGAAATACGTAGATAATGTTGAACCGAGAGCGTGCATAAAAAGAACACCTAAATCTGACTTCGTATGAGGAAGTTAAGATTTTTCGAAGTTTCAGCTTAGCAGTAGACAGCCCAAAAGTTCGAATTGAGATCGAGTGAGTTTTAGCTGAAACTTTCTAAACAAGAATCGAACATCTCGTCGATAGTAGTGCAACGACAGAAAGAGAGACGAAAACGAATGTCGGATGAAGAAAGAAGTTATGAATTTATAACGGAGTTTTCCGGTCCCGACCTACTAAAAATAATATAATAAAAATAAAGTCAAAATTAGCGAATGGAATCTAAAGGAAAGTTGTAGAGAATAATCTCACCTACGCGTGGATATAAAGAACATCGAAAACGGAGCTTGTATGAGAAAGTTATAAATTTTTGAAGATTGTGGCACACATACCAAAGCTTATCCGAAGCGTACGCCCAGCGTAACCAAGATTACGCCCAGTGTACTGAGTACACCCAACGTACTTCGCAATTACACCCAGTGTAATCCTAGACCCAGCAGCCTATAAATAGAAGAAAACCAGTTTTTGTGAAAATCTTCTGGATCTACCGAAGAATACTATTTTTACAAGCTGTAGTGTTGTCCGATCATCTTCTGATCAAGTGAGTGTATAGTCACTTTCATCTTACACATAAATATGAAGTATTATATAAAATACGTGCTATGTATGTATGTATATATGTATGTGTATATATATATATATATATATTGTTGTTTATACGTGTGAGTGTGTGGTTACTTTCTTCTAACACATAAACATGAAGTATTTGCTTTGAAATACGTGTTATGTGTTTATACATTATTTGTTTATTTGAAATAAGTGTTGAATAAATGTTTTATACAAATTTTAAACCATATATGTATTTTTATCTACAAAAGTTTTGGGTAAAACAACATGGGTAGATAGTTGATGTGTGTTAAAATGAAGAGAGGCCTCGATGTTGTTGTTTTTGATTCAGTCATCTAGCGGAGTTTAGATGACGACCACGAACTTTTCTAGACAGTCATGTAGAACACTAACAGGCTCGCCACCTGTAGGTGTTAATGAGCTTGGGTGTTCATTCACTGTACTCCCCCCCCCCCCCAATTGTTGCCTTATTTGACATATATTGCTGGGAAACCCCCGAAGCATGTGTTGTCGCCCGATGAAATACCTGGAGTAGATCCGAAAGAAATACCACTTCCTCATGAATTTATCTTGAATCGGGATCTTTTGGCTCAACTTTATCCCAGTTTTGCCGAGGGAGCAACCCCATTTTTCACCTTGAATTGGTCAAAATATGCGGACTTTCTTACTTTTCGTGGAGGATTAGACCCAGTAACTGGAGGTCTATGGCTAACTGATACGGCACACCATCATTTAGCTATTGCAATTTTTTTTCTGATAGCGGGTCACATGTATAGGACCAACTGGGGCATTGGTCATGGTCTAAAAGATATTTTAGAAGCTTATAAAGGTCTATTTACGGGCCAGGGCCATAAAGGCCTATATGAGATGCTAACAATGTCATGGCATGCTCAATTATCTAAAGTGAAGATAATGGGAATGGGTAATTGGGTTTTTGTTGGTTGATGAAATTAATATAATTATTTATTGTGGGTTGAAAACCCTATATGCTCATTAGACTCCCAAACCTGACCCACTCAGTTTCTTTGTATTACAAGAAGTGGCGTGAGGGCATAAGATGGATGAATCATCAAGTTGTTTTGTTTACAAGTCTGTATATGTATATATTTGTTGAATGACTTGTAATGTTATCGTTTATGCTTTGTGGTCTGTATCGGAACATGACATCCCGGTTTTTGATTATGAAATGAAATTATATTTCTTCATGAAATGTTTTGATAAAAATCTATTTTATCATATTTTGTTTTTGGGAACAAATTCCGCATCTCTTTTAAAATCAAAATGTTTAAAAAGCATAAATGAAACCGGTCTTTTCTGGCCGAGATTTTGGGGATGTCACAGTTGGTATCAGAGCATTAGCTTAAGCGAACTAGGAATTTGTAGGATTTCTAGACTTAAACTTAGAATGCTAAGTGAAATTGTAAGACGTGTGTCTGTTATATTTTAGACACGAACACTAGTTAATTTTAGGAAAATTGCCTAAAATGATTTTATGTGCTAAATGTTATATGTTTGCCATATATGATATTATGTGTTCGGATTTATGGTTTGTTGCCAACCGGATATGGAAAAAAAATCTTATTTGTTTAGGATTCTAAGCGTATGTATACGATATTAGAACTAGCATGTAAACGTTTCGGAGTGATAAGGTGTGACATCCCCAAAATCAAGGCCAGAAAAGACTGGTTTTGTTTATACTTTATTTCAAAATCAGAGTTATCTTTTAATAAAAGGGTTGCGGAATTTGTCCCAAAACAATAATATGATAAAGATTTATCAAAAGCATTTCCATAGAAATGTATTTTATTAAAAGACTCGGGATGTCATGTTCGTACAGATCAAAAGTATAAACAGTACAATATAAGCCTTACTACATTATTTCATATCTACAGGCCTATATCCGTAATCCCTCGTCCAAAACATCACACCTATGCTCATGCGCCACTACCTGTAATGCATAAAACTGAGTGGGTCAGGCTTGGGAGCCTGGTGAGCACATAGGGTTTTCAACCCACAATAAATAAGTTTATTAATTTCATCAATCAACAATAACCCGATTACCCGTTCCCGTTATCCTCACTTTACGTCCCTAAACACCTATCATAAGGGACCTAGCCTAAGGATCATCATCGGGACGAATACTACTGCTAAGGGGATTCCTCAGTAATAAATGTCCTAATAGGCAACCATGTGGGGGATGGAGTACACCGGTGAATACATCGTTCACAACACCTACAGGTTGCGAGCCTGCTAGTGTTCCACTGGACTGTCTAGAAGAGTCCGTGGTCGTCATCTATACTCCGCTAGATGACTGGATCAACAACAACAACATCGAGGCCTCTCATCATTTTATCACACATCACCTATTACATCTACCCATGTTTTACCCCAACATTTTCGTAGATATAAAATACATATACAGTTTAAATCATTGAAAACATGTATAACAACGTTCATCTAACGTAGATAGCAAGTATTCAGATAATATGCACACATAGCACGTAATTTATATAAAATACTTCATATCTATGTGTAAGCTGAAAGTAACTATGCACTCACCGGAAAAGGTGGTGATTCCGAACTCAGACAGCGCTTCGCTTCTTAAAAAGAATTTTTTTCTTCGATGAAACCTAGTATTATTACCACTAGAGTTTAGTTTATTATTCGTCAAGACTAATTAATAGTCTAGCTATTATTATTATTATTATATAAGCGTCAAAAAAATACTTATATAACCCAAAATAATAGCCCAAGTATTTATTATAAGTTCCTAATAACGTTACTATAATTAAATAAAAGTTATATTAAAAATAGCGTAGGCGTAGCTCACTTACAGCGGGTTTTATAGAAAACCGGGCTTTGCTTGGAGCAGCGTTCCCGAGACAAAAAGCTCTTCTTCTCAGAGCCTTCGAGCACTCCGGGGCTTCCGCCTCGTGCTAGGGAGGTTCCCTAGGCTTTTCGGGGGATTTCGGGGCTAGAGAGAGGTTCTAGAGAGAGAGAGAGAGTAAAGAGAAGAAAGAATGAGAAAGGTGTGAAGAAAATGAGGGTGAGAGAGGTGGTATTTATAGGGTGAAATGTGGCTGAACTTGGTGCCACATGTCACCATCTGGTGGCAAGCCTTGGGGAGAAAGCAATGGCCAAGATTGTGCCACATCACCCATTTTCGCACAGCACACTTCCGACTTCTAAAATCCGTAACTTTCACATACGACCTCCGTTTTTGACGTTCTTTATATCCACGCGTAGGTAATAATAAGATCTACAACTTTCATTTTGACACCGTCAGTTAATTCTCGACCGATCTTAAATTTAACAGTACAAGGAGATTATACTGTTAAACGTCTGCGTAAAATTAATAACTTCTACATACGGACTCTGTTTTTGTCTGTCTTTTTACCGTTGATTTCCTAGTAATGAGATCTTCAACTCTCATTTACGTTGCGTAAGCCAAAAACCGCTCGAACTAAAATTCGAGTTTCAGGCCGTGCACTGCTAAGCCGAATCTTAGAAAAATCATAACTTCTTCATACGAAGTCAGATTTGGGCGTTCTTTTTATCGATGTTCTTAGTTTAACATATTCTATGACTTTTGTTTAGATTGCTAAGGCTAAAAAGTCTTCTATCGTAAATTCACTATTTACGTCTCCCGGTGTCGTGCTGGTTTTGCCGTAAAACTTCGGCGGGCCATAACTTCTTCGTTATAGCTCGGATTTCGACATTCTTTATATGTACGGAAACCTTGAGACATATTCTACAACTTTATGTAGAGATATCGGGATTATCTCACACTTTAATTTTGATGCTCATTTTTATTCTTTATTAATTATACATTTATAATTAAATAATAAACACATAAACACACATAATTCACATAATACTCAAATATTTCATATTTATTACTTCAAAAAGAGTTACAATAGTTGACCTAGACTATTACATTGACAAAAATGCTTAGCCCTGAAAACCCGGGCGTTACAATTACCAAGTGGGTTAGATCTGATCCCACATCGGCTGGGAAGGAGAACTAAGCATTCCTTATAAGGGGTGTGGATACCTTCCCTAACACAACGCGTTTTAAAGCCGTGAGGGCAGCAGATCCCATAAGAACTCTGCAGTTAAGCATGCTCGGGCGGGAGTAGTACCGGGATGGGTGACCCCCTGGGAAGTCCTCGTGCCGAGTGGCCCAAAGCGGACAATATTGTGATACGTGCCAGAGGGGGGTGTTACAAATGGTATCAGAGCTAGGGCACGGGTCGATGTGTTCGACGGGGACGTCGAACCCTATAATGGGGGGTGAAAGTGGGTTAGATCTGATCCCACATCGGCTGGGAAGGAGAACTAAGCATTCCTTATAAGGGGTGTGGATACCTTCCCTAACACAACGCGTTTTAAAGCCGTGAGGGCAGCAGATCCCATAAGAACTCTGCAGTTAAGCGTGCTCGGGCGGGAGTAGTACCGGGATGGGTGACCCCCTGGGAAGTCCTCGTGCCGAGTGGCCCAAAGCGGACAATATTGTGATACGTGCCAGAGGGGGGTGTTACATAAGGATGATTTGAATATCTATTGTGAATGAGGATCTAAATTCACCTTATTTGGTGTGTAGATCAAAAATGGTAAGAACCAGAAGTAGCATTGGAAATGCAGATGAAAACAGGAATCAACCACCAGTGATTGACCGAGTACCTATAGTAGCAGCAACACTTGAGCCAATAACAATGGTTGGGGTACAATTGATGATTCAAACGATGTTGGATCGTCAAATGGATGAAACTAGATGTTTGCTTTAGCAAAATCGTGAAGAACTTTCTATGGCTGTTGAACAGCCGAAATTAAACGAGGGGCAGTCTGAAGGAGAGAAATTTAGTGGGATAATTGGTCCGGACAACCCACCGATAGTTCGCCAAAACAACCAAGATGGAGGACATAATGGATTGGGATGCAAGTACAAGGACTTTTTGACTTGCAAGCCATTGACCTTCACTGGAAAGGAGGACCCGATCGGAGTGATGGATTGGATCTCTGAAATGGAGTTAGCCTTCATGACTTGTGGCTGCAGAGGCAAGTTGCAGACCACGTTCGTTGTACATCAGTTCAGAGGTGGAGCCATTCGTTGGTGGAACACTCTGGGGAAGACCCTAATCCCTAATGAACCACTGCAATTGACATGGGCAAAGTTCTTGGTGCAGTTCAAGCACAAGTTCTACTCGGCCCAGAATCTATTAGAATTGGAGAACAAGTTTCTGACATTGACAAAGGGCAACATGTCAGTTGACAATTATACAAATGCCTTTACTGAAAAGATGGAGTTTCCTTTGCGCATCGTCCGGGCGAGCTGAAAAAAGTTGATAGGTACGCAAAGGGATTCCCATGGGAGTACGTGGTGTCAGTGCGTCAGGCACCTACTCTGGAGGCAGCTATTTAGGCTGCCAAGTCTGTTGAGGACATGATCAAAGGAAGAATCGCTGACAAGGTTGTAGTTGGCGAAAAGAGAAAATTTGAAGGAACATCAGGTTCCAATAAGAAAAGTAAATTTTCGAAGTCAAATTTGAAGAAGTTTGGAGGAAAAGGAGGCAAAGCAAAATGGTGTGAGAAGTGCAAAAAAAAGCACTTTGGGAAATGTAGCGAGGATTTGACTTACTACAAGTGTGGAAAGATGGGGCATTATGCCAACGAGTGTCCGTCCAACAAAAGGATGTGCTTTGGTTGTAACGAGGAGGGGCACATTTTGAAAGACTGTCCGAAAAAGAAAGAGGCGGCAAAACCCAACATTCCCCTAAAGCCGAAAGCAAGAGCCTTCCAGATGACACTTGAGGCTGCAAAAGATGAAGCTGATGTCGCTTCAGGTACCTTTCTCGTAAATGAATTACCTGCTCAAATTTTGTTTGATTCTGGAGCCAACTATTCGTTTATTTCACATAAGTTTGGTAGAAAACTAGCTTTGCCTGTTGATAGACTAGATAATGCGTTAGTAGTCAAAGTTGCTAGTGGTAAGTTTGTACCTGTTAGCCATCGCATGAAAAACATCTTAATCAACTTGAATGGGAATAAGTTTCATGACGAATTATTGCCTATAGAACTAAATGGTTTCGACATCGTGTTGGGGATGGATTAGCTTAGCACTAATGATGCCGAGATTTTATGCAAGTAGAAGATAGTAAAAGTAAACCCGCCAGGGAAAGAGTCATTTATGGTATACGGGGACAAACGCCGAGTAAATTCTGGAATCATTTCCCTAATGAAAGCCAGGAAGTTTTTGACCAAGGGATGTACATCATATTTAGCATTCGTGATCGATGCTAAGAAGGAAAAGAAGGTGATACAGAATATTCCAGTGGTGTGTGATTATCTGGAAGTATTTCTTGAAGATCTTCCTGGATTACCATCTGATAGACAAGTGGAGTTCAGAATAGACTTGTTACCAGGAACCACGCTAATAGCAAAAGCACCGTACCAATTAGCACCAATGGAGATGAAGGAGCTGATGATGCAACTTCAGGAGTTATTGGACAAATGTTTTATTATACCTAGTTCATCACCCTGGGGAGCTCCGATGTTATTCGTCAAGAAGAAAGACGGGAGCATGAGAATGTGCATCGATTATAGAGAGCAGAATAAAGCAACGATAAAGAATAGTTACCCGTTGCCAAGGATCGACGACCTGTTTGATCAATTGCAAGGTTTGAGCTATTTCTCGAAGATCGATCTAAGGTCAGGATATCATCAACTGAAGGTAAGAGAACAATATATCGAGAAGACTGCATTCAGGACTAGATATGGATACTACGAGTTCTTGGTTATGTCATTTGGACTAACCAATGCTCCAGCAGCGTTCATGGATTTAATGAATCGGGTTTGTAATCCATTACTTGATAAATCTGTGATAGTGTTCATAGACGACATTTTGGTTTATTCAAAGAGCCAAGAAGAGCATAGTAGACACTTGCGAGAAGTGTTGGAAGTCTTGAAAAAGGAGAAGTTGTTTGCTAAGTTCTCCAAATGCAATTTTTGGATTAGAGAAGTCTAATTCTTGGGTCACGTGGTCAACCAAGAAGGTATAATGGTTGATCCAGCAAAGATTGAAGATGTGACAAAGTGGAAGCAACTGAAGAATCCCACGGAGATCCGAAGCTTTTTGGGATTAGCTGGATATTACCGAAGGTTTATCCAGGGCTTTTCTTCGATCGCTAGTCCATTAAAAACTTTGACCCACAAAGGAGTCGTTTATGCTTGGAATGATAAGCACAAATAAGCTTTCGAATTGCTAAAGAAGAAGTTATGTGAGGCAACGATTCTATCTCTACCCAATGGAGTTGAAGACTTTGCTGTTTATAGCGATGCGTCTGGGGTCGGATTGGGTTGTGTTTTGACTTAAAGAGATAAGGTGATCGCGTATGCATCTCGATAGTTAAAAGAGCATGAAAAGAACTACCAGACTCACGATCTGGAGTTGGCAGCAGTAGTTTTCGCTCTAAAGATATGGAGGCATTACCTCTATGGAACAAAGTGCAAATTGTTCACTGATCATAAGAGTCTTCAATATCTCTTTAATCAGAAAGAATTGAATATGAGACAACGACGCTAGCTAGAATTACTTAAAGACTATGACTGTGAGATACTTTACCATCCCAGTAAAGCTAATGTTGTTGTTGATGCTCTCAGTTGGAAAGTCAATCTTGAAAAGAGAAGGCCAAGAGCGTTGAGAATAGATGTCGTCTCGACTATTTTGGAAAGTATAAAGAAAGCTCAAAGAGAAGCTTCTGAAAGGAATGACCGGATAGAGGAACGTTTGGGTAAAACGTTGGTGTTCGATACAAACGATCATGGACTGAAGGTATTCCAAGATCGGGTTTGGGTACCTAAGTTAGGAGGAATAAGAGATCTTCTGATGGAAGAAGCTTACAAAACCATGTACTCCATTCTTCCCGGTAGCACAAAGATGTATAAGGACCTGAAACCCTATTACTGGTGGCCGACGATGAAGCTCGACATTGCAAAGTATGTGGTGGAGTGTGTGACCTGTGCGAGAGTCAAGTCACAACATCAGAAACCATACGGGAGTTTAGAACCTTTGCATGTGCCTATGGGCAATTGGGATGACATCACGATGGATTTTGTCACTAAACTGCCCAGGACAAAGAATGGTCATGACATGATTTGGGTGGTCGTTGATTGATTCACTAAGAGTGCGCATTTCATAGCAGCCAACGAGAAATGGTCTATGGAGAAGCTTTCGAATTCTTACGTAAAGGAAATTGTGAGGCTTCACAGTGTTCCGCTAACGATTGTGTCGGATCGTGATAGCCGTTTCACCTCAAGGTTTTGGAAAAGTCTACAAGAGGAGATGAGTACCAAGTTGTGTTTGAGCACAACTTACCATCCACAGACTGATGGTCAGAGCGAACGAACGATACAAACGCTTGAAGATATGCTAAGAGCATGTACCCTAGAATTCCAAGGTAACTGGGATGAACATTTACCATTGGTAGAATTTTCCTACAATAATAGTTTCCACTCGAGCATAAAGATGGCACCTTATCAACCTTTGTACGGACAGAAGTGTCGTACGCCGTCTTGTTGGCTTGAGGCTGGGGAGAAGCAGTTTATGGGATCGGAGATAGTCCATCAGACCGCCAAAAAGCTTAAAATAATCAGGGAAAGAATGTTAGTTGCTCAGGATCGTCAAAAGAACTATGCTGACAAGAAAAGATGACCGATAACTTTTGAAGTTGGGGATTCGGTCTTACTTAAAGTCTCGCCGTGGAAGGGACTTATAAGGTTTGGTAAAAGGGGAAAGTTAAGTCCAAGGTTTATTGGACCATTTAAAGTTCTTCAGAGAATAAGGAACCAAGTTTACAAGATCGAACTACCAGAAGAACTGAATGGGATTCATAACACATTTCACGTGTGTTATTTAAGAAAGTTCACGGGAGAAGTTCCTGATATGATTCCACTTTCGGAGTTAAGAATTGATGAAAACAAGAGGTTAATTGAAGAACCAGAGACAATCGCGACTGAAAGACTAAGAAGTTGCGACACAAGATGGTCGAGTTAGTGCTTGTCCGATGGAAACATATGAATAGGCCAAATCTCACCTGGGAGACGGAGAGTGACATGATGAGTCGCTATTCGCATTTGTTTGTTGATGTGTGATTCCAGGGACAAAATCATCCTAAGAAGGAGAGAATTGTAACGCCCGCGTTTCAAGGCTAGACATTATTGTTGATGTAATAGTCTAGGTTAACCCTTTTAACTCTTTTTTTGAAGTATTAATGATGAAATATTTGAGTATTATGTGAACTATGTGTTTATTTTCTTAATTATTATAATTTAATGAATTAAGAATAAAATAAGCGTCAAAATTAAAGTGTGAGATAAGCCTGATATCTTTGCAAGAAGATGTAGTGGTTGAGACGAGGTTTCCGAAAATATAAAGAATGCTGAAATCCGAATTATAGCGAAGAAGTTATGACCGGTTGAAGTTTCGCGACAAAACCGGTGTGGCACAACGTGACGTAAATAGTGAATTTATGAAGGAATGATATTTAGCCTTAGTGATCAACACAAAATACGTAGATAATGTTGAACCGAGAGCGTGCATAAAAAGAACACCTAAATCTGACTTCGTATGAGGAAGTTATGATTTTTTGAAGTTTCAGCTTAGTAGTAGACAGCCCAAAAGTTCGAATTGAGATCGAGTGAGTTTTAGCTGAAACTTTCTAAACAAGAATCGAACATCTCGTCGATAGTAATGCAACGACAGAAAGAGGGACGAAAACGGACGTTGGATGAAGAAGTTATGAATTTATAACAGAGTTTTCCTGTCCCGACCTACTAAAAATAATATAATAAAAATAAAGTCAAAATTAGCGAATGGAATCTAAAGGAAACTTGTAGAGCATAATCTCACCTACGCGTGGATATAAAGAACATCGAAAACAAAGCTTGTATGAGAAAGTTATAAATTTTTGAAGATTGTGGCACACATACCAAAGCTTATCCGAAGCGTACGCCCAACGTAACCAAGATTACGCCCAGCGTACTTGGAAATTACGCCCAGCGTAATCCCAGACCCAGTAGCCTAGAAATAGAAACCGAGATCAGCCATTTGCCTTTCCCTTTTTCTTTCTTTCTCTCTAGTTTTTGCCTTGGTTCGCGTGACAATTATATCCCGAAGCCCTGGTATCATTCCCGAGTGCCGAAGCAAGTTCCAAAGCCCCGAGGATCCTGAGAAGTGAGATTCCCGAACCGAAGCTCTCCGGCGAGAATCCGGTTTTTTTGAAGATCTTCCAGATCTACCAAAGAATACTACTTTTACAAGCTGTAGTGGTGTCCGATCATCTTCTGATCAAGTGAGTGTATAGTCACTTTCATCTTACACATAGATATGAAGTATTTTATAAAATACGTGCTATATATATATATATATATATATATATATATATATATATATATATATATTGTTGTTGTTGTTGTTTATACGTGTGACTGTATGGTTACTTTCTTCTAACACATAAACAGGAAGTATTTGCTTTGAAATACGTGTTATGTGTTTATACATTATTTGTTTATTTGAAATAAGCGTTGAATACATGTTTTATACAAATTTGAAAACGTATATGTATTTTTATCTACAAAAGTTTTGGGTAAAGCATGGGTAGATAGTTGATGTGTGTTAAAATGAAGAGAGGTCTCGATGTTGTTGTTTTTGATTCAGTCATCTAGCAGAGTTTAGATGACGACCATGGACTTTTCTAGACAGTCTTGTGGAACACTAGCAGGCACGCCACCTGTAGGTGTTAATGAACTTGGGTGTTCATTCGTTGTACTCCATCCCCCCATGGTTGCCTTATTTGACATATATTGCTGGGAAACCCCCGAAGCATGTGTTGTCGTCCGATGAAATATTCTTAGATTAGGTCCCTTGAGAAAAGTGTTTAGGGACGTAAAGTGAGGATAACGGGAATGGGTAATTGGGTTTTTACTGGTTGATGAAATTAATATAATTATTTATTGTGGGTTGAAAACCTTATATGCTCACTAGGCTCCCAAGCCTGTCCCACTCAGTTTCTTTGTATTACAGGAAGTGGCGCGATGGCATAAGATGGATGAATCATCAAGTTGTTTTGTTTACAAGTCTGTATATGTATATATTTGTTGAATAACTTGTAATGTTATCGTTTATGCTTTTTGGTCTGTATCGGAACATGACATCCTAATTTTTTATTATGAAATGAAATTATATTTCTACATGAAATATTTTGATAAAAATCTATTTTATCTTGTTTCGTTTTTGGAAATAAATTCTGCATCTCTTAAAAAATCAAAAGGATTTACTCTGAAAATGTTTAAGTATAAATGAAACCGGTCTTTTCTGGCCGAGATTTTGGGGATGTCACAGAGTTTTAAAATATTAATACACACATATAGATTAATGTTTCGTCTTTCAGGGCATGCCATTTGATTAGTTAAAAATAAAGTGTCAAAAGAGAGAACGAAGAGAGGGTTCACCCGAGGAATAAAGCCACCTTGATGGCTCGTTGGTTTGTTTTTCCAAAAAGTGTTCCATAATTAGAAAGACAACGTTATGATGAGAATGCTTCCCAACCGTTTCACTTTGAATTTTTCCATCGACGTGAGGAATAAGATAAGTTGGGGATAGGGGCATGCGATCTAAGGGAAGTTTTAGTTGAGTCTCTACAACAAGACCTTGCGAAATCATGTGAAAGTTTGGATAAATGATGTTGTGTAAACCCAACGAAGCCTTTACTTTTCTGTTAGAGTAGGTTGCTCTTGGAGACAAACCTTAATCCACTTGGATTTTGTTTTCTTTTCATGTTTATGATGATTTAAGTCAACTTCGACTACAAATTGGATTCCATGTGTTTACATTTTGATGCTTAAATGAGAGTTCCAACTTCTAATTATGGAATAGGTTATAAATATGGGGTGTACTTGGGTTATTATGGGGGTGGATACGTGTAAGTCTAGAAAGTCTGAGAAGTTGAACGGTTGGTGTTTTTGTTGTTTGATATATTTTTCTAGCGAGGGAATCAGGGAATGAGGAAGAAGACATAACATTAATGAGTTTTTGGAGGAACCAAGCACATGAATGGAGTCTATAGATTACCTACAATGATGAGGTTACCATGTTGTTCTTTAGATATGCATGAATTAGGCCTTGACAAGTTCATGACTCATTGAAAGAGGGACAACCATTTTTCTTGATCGTTAATTGCTCGGTACAGGCTCTATGATTGCATCACATATGCAATATTCTTTATATAGATAAGAAAATGTATATTATACCTAATTAGCATCATGGCTATGACAAAGTAAAATCCCTATAAAAAATACAAAAATGCACAAAAGTTAACACATCTGGGATAAATATCACAAAAGTCACTACATTTTTTTTCATCAAATTTTATACCCAAAATGTGATGTTGCCAAAGAGTGTCATGCTAGCTGCCACCTGATAAATGGTCCATTGAAACAAAATGGAAAACAGAGTGTCCAAATTAAAACAAAAAAATAACATAGTATCAAAATCGATCTTTCGTTTAAACTTAGTTACTTTTGTAGGATTTTTCCTATTTTTAAACTAATTTATGCACTTTATTTGTCGGGTGATCATTAAAAATTGATATATATATATATATATATATATATATATATATATATATATATATATATATATATATATAACGTACCCCCTAGCACAGGTTAGAAGTCGCGCTCAGTTGCGCTAAAGGCGCCTCATGGCAGGCGACTAGGCCAACCTACTCCCAGCGTAGCCGCCCCGACGATGTCCCGTGCCCGCAGGCGTCCATCAAGATTTGGACGACCGTATAGAAGGCTCAGACCTCAGCGGGGGCCTTCCACTTCACGACAAATCCAATGGCTCCAAGCGACAATGAGTATGCACATATCATTACCACCTGAACCAATTGTTAGCTTTTACTCAACGAGAAACACGATTAGCTAATCAAGGCGTCGGATCCTATAGGACCTGATGACCTTGTCCCCGTACGGACTCGCTGGAGGCCTCAGTATAAAAGGCCTTCACCATCACCTCAAACAGTAAGTTTTTCTCTCTCAGCACTAACCATACACTCTTAGTTTAGTCGCTAACTTGACCGTCAGAGCGTTTTTCCGGGAGCTTCTCTTGGAGAATGGCTGATGGTTCTCCTCTATTGTGACCTCGCAGGTCTTCCTAAAGCGATCAGAACCACCTTGAGGCAACCAAGAGCCACCACATCAGATTGTCGGAGGACCAAGTCGTATCATTTGGCGTCGTTCAATGTGTAACAGACGATAACCAAAATTTACACATCATCAACCTCAAAGATGACAACTAAAAGCAACGGCAAATATAGCGAAGTACCGAGAAGCCCAATCGGATCCATGATGCTGTTAGAACCATACATCACTCCCATTACCACATCACATCATTCGAAAACCGTTGTGACTAATACACCACAGTCCAGTGACCCAATTACAATCAGTACACTGATGCGTGAACTTTGGAGGCCAAGAATGGAAGAACCGATACCCTTTGCCAATATGCCGCCACAAAATTTTCCATTAAACAACCATCAAGCGACGTTGATTCTCAACAACATGAAGCAGCCGATAGTATAAACCATCCGAGGAACATTCACTTTCACACAAACACCACCTCCACTGGTAAACCAAGTTGTCGGCGAACAAACCATCGACCTCTATGCAACCTCGTTCACAACAACCACACCACTCTCTATGCTATTACAACAATTCCCCCCATTCACAATAAACCAGCTACTCTCAACAAACCAACCATTCTCGACAAACCAGTTGTTAACAATGATCCAACCATTCACAACAAACCTGCCACTTACCTTCCCATTCCAACCTCAAAGCTTCTATGGCCCAACGGTAACACACCTCTCAGCATACAAAAATGTGTTGGTGCAACCCTACGTCACTACCCAATAGTTCAACCCCAATCACGTACGCTAGATCCCAAACCAAAACTTCTTGTCTATAAGTGTGACATCCCGTCTCACAAAAGAGCTCTTAGACTATGAAATACCAAATACTGCAAAGTTACCACACCTTAAAACCTATAACATGACTACTGACCCAAATTGCCATATTGACAGGTACGAGTGGATTATGACCTCACTAAAGCTAGATGAGCAGTTCTAGTGCATGTAATTCCCAACAACATTAGATGGTAATGGAAGAACGTGGCTTAAGACACTCCGCCCAAGGAGCATCTACAACTTTGGCTAGCCGAAGTGTCTCTTCTTGACGAACTTCATGTAACTACGGACGTAAAAAGGAGATTTATACTCCAATATCGGCTCTAAACAAAAGAAGGGGGAGATAGTGAAAGAATACTTTGTGAGATTCACTAATGCTACCTTGGACGTTTCAAACATGACTAAGGGTTGATAGCAGGAGCTTTCATATGGTGCCTTATTTCCTGCCCCTTGTCCCAGAAGCTCATGGGGAAGAAACCCCAAATGTAAGCTGACTTGAAAGAGAAGGTAGAACACAACCTAAGGCAGGAGGAAGGAGAGGTATTGAAGCAGACATATCTCAATGCCATGATCACCCTAACCATAAAACAACATCACCAACCTACCTACCATCAAGAGATCCAGGGAGGTAGTAGACACTTTGGGTGTATGAGGTGCCCACACGGGTGCTTCAGGGAATTCCGAAAAGATGAAAGATGAGGATGACGGCTAGACATCTATGTTGTGGCCGATAGGCAGGTGGGAAATGGGGCGAAAGGATACTACTACAAATACCACAAAAAGCAAGACCCATGATATCATCAACGGCTCGGTACTGAAACAACAAATGGAGGAGAAACAATAAAAAGGGAACTTGATAGAGATCGGACGGAGCCTCTACGTCAAATTCAACACCAAGAATGCCAAGAATGGTACAAAAGCAAACGAACGTCCCCAGGAAATCCTAACCATACGGGAAAAAAGAGGAAGGCCAAGGGACAACAGCAGAATAGATAACATCACAAGATCCATGCAAGACCTAACTTTCTTAATGATAGACCTAGACCCCGCAGGCTGCAGGAGGAACAACCAGTGATAATCCAAGGATCTATAAGAAACACCATCAAGTATCATGTGTATGTAGACACTGGTAGCTTGACAAATATCATCTACGAACGATGTTTCTGCCTCCTTCCGGACATATGGAAGGAGGGCCTTAAGCTTGCATACGGGACAACTGACAGACTTTTCAGGGTACAACCTGTAACCCTTATGTATGATCCATTTACCATTCATACTAACCAACCATGAAAAAAAATTAGGCAAAAGACGCCCTCATCGACTTTGTTGTCATACAACACCCATCATAGCACAACATTATACTAGGACTAACAACTCTATTCAGGTTCAGAGCGATACCGTCCACCATACACGGAGTAGTGAAATTTCGCATGTCAGAAGGACCGGAGACAATCCTTGCCACACCACCAAAAGAATTACAATGCTACGCGATCATATAGCCAAATAAAATCACAAAAGAGGCCAAAAAACCACGGCCAGAGTTGTCTAGTGGAAGGGTGATCATCAATACGGAACACCTGGACCAACCAGTCAACATAGGAGTCAACCTCCCTCCGAAAATAAGATAGGAGTTGGTTAACCTATTGAAGAAATACAAACATGTTTTTGTGTGGACACCTATAGAAATGGTGGGAGTATACAGAGAAGTCATAGAGCACAAGTTAACGATAATTCCAGGGACTAAGGACGTGAAGTAGAAGAAGCGCGTCCAAAAAGGAGACATGAATAAGGTGATCAATTCCGAGGTAGCCAAGTTGAACAAGGTAGAGATACTTCACAAAGAGATATTCCCAACATGGATTGCAAACCCAATCATGGTCAAAAAGAATGATGACACGTGGCGTATGTGCATCGGCTATTCCGATCTAAACAAGGCATGCACCAAATATTATTATCCCCTACCAGAGATAGACCAAAAGGTGGAGTCCTTGCAAGGGTTTAGCCTAAAATCCTTCCTAGACGAGTACAAAGGGCACC
Organism: Lactuca saligna; assembly: GCF_052625555.1. Taxonomy (NCBI): domain Eukaryota; kingdom Viridiplantae; phylum Streptophyta; class Magnoliopsida; order Asterales; family Asteraceae; genus Lactuca; species Lactuca saligna. The sequence continues at coordinate 70,669,378 of NC_136425.1, forward strand.
ACCAAATCTTTATGAGCAAGGAAGACGAGGAGAAGATTACCTTTTACACAAACCATGGTGATTTCTGCTACTAGAAAATGTCGTTCGACCTAAAGAACACAGGGGCAATCTATCAGTGGCTTGTTGACTCGCTCTTCGCAAATCAGATCGGTAGGAATATCGAAGTATATGTAGATGACATGGTCATAAAAAACCCAAACGAAGAAAGACTGTTGGGAGACGTGGAAGAGATGCTCATTACCCTATAGAAGGTTAAGATGAAATTAAACCGGGGAAGTGCACATTTGGAGTAGATGAAGGATAATTCCTAGGGTACTACGTCACTCAGGAAGGGATCCAACCGAACCCTACGAAGGCGGACGAATTGATGAAGGTGCAATCTCCACTCATTTTGAATGAGGGTTAAATTGAGAAAAAATGTTGAGAACGAGAAAATAAAACTGAACCACTCATTTTGAATATGCTAATTTAGCGCACCAGCACACCGGGAGGACAAGACAAATTTTATTCATATATAAATTATAAAGACGTATTCATATTTGAATAACACTTATTATATATGAATAAATGTATTCATATATGAATAAGTATGTGTCTGTTCACAAGTGATTATTCATATATTAATATAGTGGTTGGTGGCGGAGGTGGTGATGGTGAGAGGAGTAGCGGTGGTGGTGTCAGTGGTAGCGGTGGTTGTGGCAGCATTGGAGGGCATGGTAACGGAAGTGGTGGCAACAGTGACAGGGGTAGCAGTAGCGGTGGAGACGGAGTGGTCGTAGACATGGTAGTGGTGGCCACGACAATGGAGGTGGTGGTGGCAGCGGATGTGGTGGCGATGGCAGAGGTGGTGGTGAGTGGAGACAGTTTCAGAGGTGGTGATGGTGGTAGATGTGGTAGTGGGTAAGTGGCAGTGGATAGGTGGCAGAGGAGGGGAGAGGTGATGGATTTATATATAATATATGTTAATTTATATTTACAAATGAATATTACCTCTTCCCCATTATGTCGGTACGATGGAAGATTTTGCGACAATATATAAATTGGTGGTTGAGATTGATTCCATAATTCTCAAACCTTTTTTTTATTAATGAAAGAGTAACTAAAGAAAGAATACATCAATTCCATTTGAATTAAGGTAAATTCTTCTTATGTACCAACTTGAGCATCTATGGTGGAATTGCCAATCATGAAATTATGAAGTATTATGCATAAATTGGGTTGATGAAAAATGTTAGTATTATAGAAATGATGATTAGAACATTATCCATCAATTGGGTTCATGAAAAATGTTAGTATTATAGAAATGATGATTAGAACATGTATTTTTAAGTTTTTCATGTTTAAAGATTAATTCTTGAAATCGGGTTAAAAAGGGTCTTAAGCCCTAGAATTAAAGATGATTGATTCTTGAAATTGGGTGAAAAATGGTCATAAGCCCTAGAATTGAAAGTTGTAATCTTGATAAATTGAATTTGTATCTTAATCAAAAGCATTACTATTTCGTGAAGTATAACTAGGTTGGATGAATGGATTGAGATTTTGTGATAGGTTGTGCATAATTGGCTTGTACATTTAAGAACTCTATAATTAGTGAAAGAGCGACTGCACCAAGACGTAGATTGTGTCATAAGTGACAATTAAGACATGTTAATAAACAAATTATGGAGTTTCAAAAGTTGTGGAAATAAATTCTTTTATATATATATATATATATATATATATATATATATATATATATATATATATATATATATATATATATATATATATAAAAGGGGAGCACTTCTTAGGAATAGTGCCTAACCAAGGTACTAATACCTGTTCATCGGGTTCACTCCTCGATCTCGATCATGGTAAGGAATATCGGTTCTTTGTTCTTATCCAACCTTTTCTTCTCCATCAAAATCGTCTAGAAGCCCTAAAACCACCCCCACTCCACCGATCGATTTTGCTCCTCTCGGATAACGTTCATCGCCACAGCCATCCAATCCACCGCCTCATCTTATTCTTCCTTAACCCTCTATGAGTGTGTCCTCTTCACCACCGACGATGCTTCCGGTTCAAGCCTTACAAGGTCATTCATTGCTTTGTTGCTGTTCAATTGTCCACCGCTTTTCCCACAGTGTCACCACCATCGAAGAACGGCCACCCCTACTACCCTAAACTACGCCGTCCAACACCATCGCCCCCTTTCATCCTCAGCTTTGTCGTATTACCTATTAAGATCGAGACCCCCACCGGAGCACCATAGAAGCGGCTTACCACCACGGCAACAGTCTGTGTCGCCTTGGTAAGTTCTGCTTCTAATTATCTGAAATCGAATTAGAGTAGAAATTGTCTCCAAAATTTGTAGGAAAGGGTTTGGTTTCCTGATTTTCTAAGTTATTTTAAATCAATTTCACTTTGGAATTCCATTTTCAGGGATTCGGTAAGGTCGGCACCCCCATCACCACTGTCTTCTACAGTTGTCGCCCTTCAGGTTACACTTCAGTAAACTTCTCATGACGTTCTTTATCTGGCTTCTCTTCATTTTTCTGTAATTCCTTCGTATTTTTGGGGGATTTCGGTTACAAATATGTGGGTAATTTTGGAATTTTGTATGGGGTTTCTACTTCGTCATTATCACTGTGAAGACATGTTGTTTGGGGGATTTTGGGTTAGTTTTGTGTATATTCATAGTTTCTACTATGATTCATTTCAGTTGCTTTAATTGGTTGACTTTGAGAGTAAAACCTGGTGCGTCCTACCCCCATGTAGCTAACAAATATATATATATATATATATATATATATATATATATATATATATATATATATATATATATATATATATATATATATATATATATATATATATATATATATATATATATATAATCATGTGGTTGTTTTTTTTTTCAGAATGACTTTTGGAAGTCTTCTTCAACTATTTTGGGGGAGTTCTACTGTGATGATTGGGGTCAGAGGCAATCTGAAGCTACGAGGTAGGGAGGATCTCCCCCAACAATTTCAATTTCATACAAAATTGGTATTTCTGTTTTTCTTCGACCTGCTAAAAACATCCAAAAGATAACAAATACATATACTCAAGAATGGTCTTAACATAATTTGAAGTAGGAAATGACTAAAAACTACATCCTTTAAATACATTAACGCGGGCAAATTTGTAAAAAGTTGAAATTTCACCATTTATCTCGATTTTTTTCATGTCGATTACCATTGATATAATGTCGAATTTTGGTGATATTTCGATGGAAATATGATTCTCCGTTGAATTCTGCTTTGTCGGCACAATTGGTTTGCTAGATTCAAAGACCAGTATGTTCTGATCACTCTTCTATTATTTGTAAACACTCTATTTCCTTTGTATGGTAATTATCTGTAACATATATATTTTATATGTTATATACTGTTTTTATAGTTACATAACTATTTACCAAAATGTATCTGAAAACTGCCCCTACATACTATTTTTATAGTTACAAATTTTTTATTCTAACATTTTTGGACCAAACTGCCCCTGCATACTGTTTCTATAGTTAAAAATTTTGATTTTCATATTATTGGATGAAACTTCCAATGCTAATTGTTTTTAAAATTTTTAAAAAAAAAAGATTGTTTTTAGTAGTTTTAGACCAAACTGCTCCCGCATACTAATTTTATAGTTATTTTTTTTATTTTAACAGTTTTGGACAAAAATGCCCTTTCATAATGTTTTTATACTTAAAAAAAATTGAATTTAACAATTTTAGATGACACAACTCTTGTATATCGTTTTTATAGTTAATCTTTTTTTGATTTCAACGGTTTTGAACTCAGATTGATGTTGAATATATTTAAGTAGTAAATTGATTATATAGCGATATACCTTGCATTTTGTTTTTATTCCTTTACCAAAAAACAAAGTATATAGTCATTTTTTGTTTTTCCATCTTTATGTACTAAATGCAATAAATAGCAATGAGCTTTAAATTTACACATTATTTTCGGCTTTTTTTTCTTTTTTTTTTCCAAAAATCAAACTTCATTGCTATTAGGTGCATTTTCCATTTTTATGAGTAAATTGACCCAAATGGCAAAATACTATAAATTTATATGTATTCTTTTTTCCATTTTTACGAGTGACATGCCCCAAGTGCATTCTCATTTAGGAAAAAAGAACCATGCATACACCAGCCATCGAATTTAATCTTCGATTTCACAACTTCACCATTCTTTAAGGTAACTTCTATATCGGACGTATGTTATGTTTGTTTTTTTGTTGTCTACGATTATATTTTCTAAATTTGTTTTTATTTTTTATTGTCGCACAACAGTTGTTCGCTGGAATACCTACATTAATCTACATGTCAAGAATGAAGCTTTTTTAGGTGAATTTGTCACTGCCATTTTTTGTTTATTTGTAGTATCACCAGATTAGTTTTGTTAATTTTTATGTTCCTTTTACTATGTTTAATATATAGATTGGTAATAAAATGAATGAACATTAATAGATCATGCATTTGGGAAATTGAGTTTATGAAATTTTTTTTTTTTTCAAGGGTAGCTGTTGCTTGGAAAGCTGCAAATATGAAAACTGGAACTATAGTGGTCGTATTTGGACTAGGTGCAATTAGGCAAGTTGTATGATTCTTGTGAACTTATATAAATGATTCTTATGAACTTATATAAAAATACAACTTTAAAAGGGTCCATAACAGTAAAATAGGACAATCTATGTTTTTTTAAATTGACTTGCCCCATAACAATACTAAAACTATAAACAAATATTTCATCAAGTGATATTTATAAAGAACAAACAACGGAAAAAATTATCGCATCTGACCCCCGCAACGCGGGTTCCCCACCTAGTTGTGTATTGTGTAGGAGTATTCAAAACCGAATATCCGAAATTTCGGTTAGTGGAATTTAGTATCCGAATTTTTGGATATTATTTAAAAGGGTAAATTACACCGTTGGTCCCTCGTGCACATGCCAGAAAGCATGTTTAGTCCCTATTTCCAAAATTTAACTCGTGCAGTCCCTCGTTGTTATTTATCTTGCATGGTTAGTCCCTATGTACGTTAACTTTAACTCCTTCCGTTTAAGCCACCCACGTGCCTTGCACGCAGGGGCATTTTCGTCTTTTCAGGGTTTGTGTCTATATTTAATGCCGTTACACTGCAACCCTCTTTTCCTCTGTATCCTCTCATTCGTCTCTTCCCCTCGTTCGTCTCTTCCCCTCGTTCGATCGATTTCTTCCAAATACATAACAATGATCGATATTAAATGCAATTGTGGAGCCACTGCAGTGATTCGCACATCTTATAGCAAAAGAAACCCTGGGAAACTCTATTATGGTTGTACAGTAAAGGTAAGGTTAATGACTTCAATTTCGTTCTTCGTCTTCTCTAATTTTGCCCTAATTCTTCATCTACTTTAATTGGTTCAGGGACCATTATGCAAGTTCATAGGATGGGTGAATGATTATGATCAGGACTGTGATTGTATGGCGTTTAGGATGAAACTTGAAGAACAAAATCGCAAATTGAAGCTTTACCTAGTTATTAGCTGGGTTTTTTTTGTTTCAGTCCTTATATATAAAGTGTAGGTTAAGTAATGAAGTTGTTAGTATTTTGGTATGTGTATATTGTAATGGAGACTCTTTGTAATGTTATTTGTATTAACAAAAAAATTTCAATTTTAGTTACAATATATTGTGTAATCATAATGTGGTGTTATCAGTTGGTGTTCAAATTTAATGAAAATGTGGTATATGGCATACAAACAATTAAACCATTCAATATACCATATGCAACATATGCAATATACCATTCAATACTAGCATATGCAACATATGCAATATACCATTCAATACTATGCAATATACCATTCAATGTTATCAGTTGGTATGTGTATATTGTAATGGCAACATATGCAATATACCATTCAATACTAGCATCCAATATAACAATTAAAAAGGACAAAAACTCTAAAATATCCAAGATAACCATTGACCATTAACATAAAGGGACATCCAAAATAACAACATAGTCTTGTGGCATACAAACAGTTATCCTACACAGCAACAAAGTATCAAAATACAACACATAACAACAAAGTATCAAAATACAACACTACAAATTCTCAAAGCATGGGGCTTTTTCCTTTGTTCCCAACTCCATTTTGTACACCACCACTGCTACCTGCTGCACCTTCTCCTGTTGTATTCCCTGCTGCACCTTCTCCTGTTCCATTCCCAGTATGTGATTGTCCCTTGCAGGTCCTTCCATTATGGCCCACATTTCCACATTTTGTGCATGTTACAGATTTCCATTTTGTGGACACTCCATCATCTTCTGTTGCAGATCTTCTTCTCTTTTTTTTTGGTCTGCCAATAGGGACACGATACTTTGGTGGTATCAACTTGGTAGGACATGTGCTTTTTTCCCACAATAACCTCCCATTAATAGGTTCAACTTTGAAGACATACATTTCTTTCCATGTCTTGAGCCAATAAGTTGGGTGTACCCATGTCTCAGGTATTCCAACATTTTCATTGTTGAGCCTCATATCCCATATAGCTGCTATACTATGTTTGCAGGGTATGCCTGTCAGTTCCCACCTATTACATGAACAAGTTTGTTGGTCCATATTAACCACATACTGATTAGTACCTTCACTTGTAACCTGGTACTTCCCATTGCCACAGAACACTGCCCTACACTGTGATGCCCTTTCTTTAATTTTTTCAAGGGTCTTAGTGGCTGTAGGAGTTAATGGGCCATTAGCTTTATCAATTTCTTTTTGAACCATGACAATTTTCCTCATGATATACTCCCTAATAAACTCCAAGCAACTGATAATTGGCTTATCACGACCCTTCACTATCTTGCTATTCAAACTCTCACACATATTATTCAACACAGCATCACAATGTGCCCTCCCTAATAAAACACAACTTTATTAGATTATTTTTAAAAATTATACACTTATAAACATAATATTATATACCTGAGAAGTGGGATCTGGACCAGTGCTTAGGTGGAATAGAATTAAGCCAGTCATATGCTTCACTGTTAAGTTTCTTTAATTCTTCCATGGCACTGTTGAATTGTGGTATGGTGGTACATGTTGCACATTTCCAAAGACAATCCTTGAATTCCTTGCCCCTCCATTTACGTTTCATGTTCTCATGAAGATGCCTTAGGCAATATCTATGCTCTGCTGCTGGGAAAAGTTTCTCAAGTGCAGGCAATAACCCCTAAATCATCAAAAGAGTGAGGTTGCTTATTGAATTGTAAAACATGCATGTGAAAATGAATGGAGAAATTTATTTACCTTCTGTATATCTGATATGAAAGTGAAGTTGGAGTTTGCATACAAACCAAGATCATCTCCTAAGTTAGTTAAAAACCAGGTCCATGAATTAAAGTTCTCTGCTTCAACAACTGCATATGCCAAAGGGTATGTGCAATTGTTCCCATCTAAACCCTGAATTATCATGTCAAACACAGTAATAAGCAAACAATTAACTATGGTCAAACATTAATCAAATACTAAAATATGATTATGCACATACCACTGCTGTCAGGATCATACCATGGTATGGACCCTTCATGAATGCACCATCAAGCCCTAGTAAATCTCTTTTCCCTGCTGCAAATCCACTTTTCAGTGGACCAAGACAAATGTATACTCGTTCAAATACCCTGGTCTCAGATGCATAACATGGTTCACTTTGCACTTGAAGTTTGACTGTGGTGTTTGGATTTCTACTCTGCACCTCCTGTAAGTAGTCTCTTAGACATGAGTACTGAGCAGCAAAATCTCCCCTAATTGATTCCAGGGCTTTCGTTTTCGCCCTATGAACTTTCATGTCTGACAATCCAAGTTGGTATTTCTTCTCAAGCATCTCACGTAATGCTCTAAGTGGTATTTCTGGGTTTGCCTCCACTGTGTCAACAATCTGTTCAGAGAGAAACTTGTAGTTACATGCCCTAATTTTCCTTGTTTGAAGGCACGTATGTTGCTTTTCATAGGTCTTAACAGTCCAGTTAATGTCTTTTTTCCACTTACTCACTAGTAGGACCCATGGGCATTTATGAACAGAACCATCTTTCACTTTCTTTTTCTTTTGACTTGGTCCCACTTTGTCATTACTTTTGCTGGTCCCACCTGTTTCTAATATCCCAAGGTTTGGTATTGTCCCTTTGCAAACCACTCTAATCCTATTTTTGTCATTCTTGACGAAGTCTAACTCCCTTCTACTCTGTATGGAATGAAGATAAATTTGTTGCTTAACTTCCTTGGCTGTGCTAAAAGTCTGGTGGATGTAAAATGGATCTTTGATAGCAGCTGCTTCATTCTTATGTGCTCTTCGTAAATCTCTTATCTTCTTCCTTTTTTTACTAGCTTCACCCTCATCTGATGAAGATGCAGATACAAATTCTTCAGTGTTTATAACCTCTAATTCTTCATCACCTTCTACTGCTTCATCTCGATCATCAGGAAAACTTCCAACCCACTCCACCTCTTTGTCAATGTTGAGGTGAAAGTTCTTCATATCAACCTCTGGATCATCTAACAAATTATCTTCATCAACTATGTAATCGCTATCTTGACTGTATTCACTATCTTCAGTGTCATCACTATCATGACTGTCTTTACTAGCTTGACTGTCTTCACCTGCTTTTTCACTATTTGGTTCATCTTGTTCCATAGGAGTCCCACACCATTCAAATGTATCATCCCAACCATCAACATTAGGACATGTGCTTCCTATCATTGGTTCAGTCAAAGGGCTTTCAATTCTTGGTATATAGGCAGGGGTTGACTCAATTGTTTCACTCAATGTAACAAGGGGTTGTTCCAAGGTTGTTTCAAGTAATGTACTAGGGGGTTCGTCCATAGTTTCTACATTCTCAAAAACAGGGGCTTCTTCACTAGGACAATCCCCTGAATTTGACCATGTCAATAACAAGCTTTTATGACAAAGGGACTCAGGAATTTCGTGTATCTTTATCTTTGCAGGGTTTGGGGACATTTGATACGTATGGAGCTTGGTTTCCCAAAACTCTGTATACACTTCTATCACCTTGTGTTCATACACGTATGACCTAAAGTGGTTTATATCTTCGTCACAACCCAAAGCATATAACCCAAAATCTAAATCCCAGGTTGGTCGTTTGAAATGATAATAAATACTTTTACCTGGTTCCACACAACCAAGCAATTCCATTATCTCGTCCATATCATGCACCGAGAACAAGTCACTATCAATGCCATCAATATATTTCATCTTCCCCTTTATGTATTTGCGGCCTGGAAACTTCGTAAAAACTCCACCATAGTTCAATCGTATCGAGAACATACATGGATTGTCAGCTGCGAACCCAAAAAAAAATTACGTTTTAGGAACGTATAATGGATGATCAACTGAAAATGTAGAAAATTTTACCGTATGAGCTTTGGAGATCGTATTCCTCCCATTCTTGCCTAATCCTCCAGTTCACCATCGTAGAAAACTAGGGTTTTCTCGTGCAATGCTAAGGGTCGACGGAGGATGAAATGAGAAATGATCGGTTATCGAAGTCGCGCCATACTGGTTCATGTATACAAACCCTGAAAAGACGAAAATGCCCCTGCGTGCAAGGCACGTGGGTGGCTTAAACGGAAGGAGTTAACAGTTAACGTGCATAGGGACTAACCATGCAAGATAAATAACAACGAGGGACTGCACGAGTTAAATTTTGGAAATAGGGACTAAACATGCTTTCTGGCATGTGCACGAGGGACCAACGGTGTAATTTACCCTATTTAAAAATCAAATCCAACTAAATAACTAGACCAGTTAAGATAAAAGAGTGCAAACCTATCAAAAAAACATATATGAGCCCATGTGGGTCGTTTTCTTGTTAGAAATTAATATATAATAAAAATGGTTGGTATTTTCCTTTTGTAAATTATAGGCATTTTCAACGAGATATGGCATTTGCTATTTGACGGATTCCAAAAAATAAAATACATGACATGATCAATAGCAGAATTAAACTACCACAAAAATGATGGGCATTTTAATGTTTTATTTACAGTAGGTGTGTAATATTTAAGTGATATTTGTTTTTTTCGAAATGAAAATTTATAAACTCTGCGGATCATATCTACAAGATCACCTCTACAAGCCCTTATAGCCAAAAAGTGAGCTAAAATGTTGTAACCTATAATAAGAAGTTTGTTTGTTTTTTAATATCTACAGACTTTTGCAATAAACTAAAATTTAAATAAACTAATTTTACAAACTTAAAATAGTTCTCAACACCAAAATTTTAATAATTATAGTCTTAAAACATTGAAAAAATACTAAAAAAACATGTGAAAAAAACAAAAATATAAAATTTCTAAAAAAATCTAAAAATATATATATAAAAGAAGTTATCCCTTTTTTTTTCTAGAAAAAACCAATTTTAATGAACATAAAAAAGAAATTTATCAAAAAATTTAAGAAAATATTGCAAAAGATATCTAGAAGATTCGTAAAAAAATCACACATGTTAAAAAAGATGCGACCGAAATTGAAAATATTATTAAAAGATATGGTAAAAAAAATTTAAAAGTCAAAGTAAAAAAAACTAAATTATAAAAAATTGTGAAAACTATATAAAGAAATTGTACCAAATCCGTAAGCCAAAGTTTTAAAAAAATTAAAGTTTTAAAAAAATCAACGTTAAAAAAAATCAAGTTATACCAAATTTCTTAAAAACAAAATCACTTGAAAAAAAATAAAAGTTGAAGATACAAGTCAAGTGTTGCACCGCACAGAACACGTAAATAAGTTTTGTATCTGAAGTCTTCCAAAAAAACAAACAGTTGCAAGAGGACAAGTGATACGCATAACACCACAAAAGTGGTCAAAAGAGAGGTTTCTAAAAAACAAAAAGCCTCTTAGAAATCAATATTAGTGGGCTTTTTCTTTATTACATGATGCACACATTGAAATGGTATTTTGAGTTTGGAAAGAGAAAGTCTAAACAACTAGAATACTTAGTACACAAAATGAAAACAATGAATGCACAATGAAATATAACATATAAAGTGTTTTATCTATCATGTTGCTCTTCAAAAGTTGCAAATAACATATCAAATAAATAAATTCTAAAAATAAATACGCATCAGATATCCGAAATATCTGAAAAATTAGAGAATCACTACCTGTACCCTAATTCGAAAAATCGGATATCCAAATTTCGGATAATTCAAATATGAATTTTCGGATCAGATTCTCGGATACAGATATTTATGAACAACCCTAGTATTTTGTATTTAGTTGAGATAAAACCATTATAAATGAGAGAAGTGTATATTGGGTAATAATACTCAAGATAGTGTATGTTGTTTTGACAACCTTTAAAGAGATGAAATTGGGAGCGGGGATAAGACCTCCAGAGCTAGAAACTAGTACATCTAACATATTCGAGGAAATAACCATACTCCGTTTCTAGATGATTGATATTTAGTTATGTGGTAATTATTGTGTTATGATTTTAGTGCTAGTGTATTGTTTTAGTTTATATGTAAAACTTTATGGTGAGTCTTATGTATATTATGTATGTATTAAATTTAGATGATGTAAATTCAAGAGGTGTAAATACACCATATGTAGTTTTGTGCTATTATCTATGTGTAAGGTGCAAAAGAGATTAAATGTTTCGTAGGTGTAACGTGTTTTATAGTGTTATGTATAATATCCACTTTGTAATAGCCACTTTCTATTAGTGAGCCTTGTAAAAGGTGTCTTAAGGGAATATTTTGTCGGTGTATGAATGTCATTGGTGTTAATTTATATTAATATTGGATTATTGATAAATAGTTTGTTAACTTAGTTGAATACTTGGTTTCATAGACATTAATGTCTAATTGATATTAGATTAATAAATAATTGTATTGATAGATTATGGCTTAATAGACTGGAAAGTATAATAACTAGCATTATGATAAATACTTGTAACTCTCATATTGAAATATTGTAAATTTATGATGATAGATATACTTGGGTTAATATCCAATACAAGTGGAAACTGATATCTATTAAGTGAATTTTTGGTGTAATTTCTAATGGCGGTGGCAACAAATATCTATTATGTGATTTGTTGGTATAATATCGAAGGCAGGTGGCAAAAAATATTTATTAGATGATTTGTTAGTTAGATATCTAATGCAGGTGGCAACAAATATATATTTGTTAATTTATTCCCAAAATCAAGACCAAAAATTTCATTTTAATTAAGTTATTACATTAAACCAACATTATAAAAACATTCATAATAATATCTCATGTCAAACTAAAGTGTCAATAATCAAAACACAGTATCATAAAACCATATCAGAGTGTAATCCCAAAGATCTCTTGTGCGGACTACATGGTGTGATGCGTTGCGATCGAGTCGGCTCCTTCCATTGAAAACAAAGTTCCTGAATCCAAAACTGAAAACCGTAATCACAAAGCTTAGTGAGTTCCCCCATCGTACCACATACCATACAATCACATAACATATATATACTGCTAGACATATTTGGGTACCCGACCTACCCCTTCGGTCCTCTCGACCAGATACTACCTAGCATACATGGGTGATGGCCTCCCCTTCGGTCCTCTTGACCGGATACTGCCTAGCATACCTGGGTGTTGGCCTCCCATTCGGTCCTCTCGATCGGATACTGGGAACTATTTCACCCCTCTACTACTACCACGTAACATGTAACACATAATCATATTCTATCTAGCATGACAGGGTATGACTACCCCCTTTGGCCCTATCGACCGGAAATCTTGGGGACTATCTCCCCTACTGCTACTAGCATATAACATCATATCATATTGTCACATAACATATCAGGTAGTAACAAACCTAGATGAATATCACAAAGACAATCATCTAACATACGACTCATACTGGTGGGCCGGCATTGGTGCCTTAGACCCACTTCTACTGGAAGTAACTTACCTCACACTGCTGAAGTCCCGTAAATGCAATCCCACACTGTTGAAGTCCCGCAGACTCAACCCCAGCTGCTGGCTGATAGATTCCCGAACTGTCAACTCAAAAATAACACCCAATTAAAAGTTAGGTTCCACTACATAACCATGAGTACATACTTTGGATAATTACTACAGTACCCCAAGCTTGGCTTTATGCAAGCCCAAGGCCCAATCCAAGGCCTAAAAGTCAACTATGAGTTAAAGCCCAATATATGGCCCAATTTTCCAAATTGGGCCTAAAACTTTGCAAGGCCTTACCATAAGGCCCAACCATTTAGTCCAGTCCAACATTCGACATTCTAATGGGCTAATATCATATAACCATGAAGGCCCATTTATGGCCCAATTTTCCAAATTGGGCCCAACTCCTCATATGGGCCTTGCCTCAAAGCCCATTAATTATTCTAGTCCATTTGCTTGATCTTGAATGACCCATTAATAACCCAATCATCAAGGCCCAATAAAAGGCCCAACAAGAAACCCAAGTGAAATTAGGGTTTTCACATAAAATAACAATTAGGGTTAACTGTTTCTCACTTAACCCATTCAGGACTCAATCCATTAAGTCCCTAACTTTACTAAATAAGTCATATGGTGTGGTTGGGCTTAATACAAAAGTCCATACCAATGGCCCAAATGTGGGTCCCGATAAGTCCATGCCCATAATCTCAAAATTAGAGTTTTCACATGAAATGATGATTAAGGTTCAGTGTTTCTTACTTAACCCATTAAGGACTTAATCCATTAAGTCCATTATGCCTTAAGCTAGTTTTCCAATGATTATTAATTATTATTTTAGATTTAATAATTAATTCTCGTGTGTGTCCCAAGCAATTTCCACAATTAAGGTTTTATGCCCTTAGGGTTTTCCAACCCAATACTAGCCCATTAGTCTATTGGTTGGTCTTTTAGGTCACATTGAGCCTTATTGGCCCATTAGGGTTCCTTTGGGCCCATTAGGGCTTCTTTGGGCCCATTAGGGTTTGATTCCACATTATCCAAACATCCCCCAAAAGAGGTCCAAACGCAATCAAGCACACTACCACCCGACACGGCGGCCGGTGGCAGCAACCACCACTCTATGGTGGTGGTTAGGTCCTTCTTTTCATTATTTCACTTTGGTTACAGATTACAATATTACCCTCTTAACACACACAACCACTAAAACACATACTAATTACACACACAGCCGCACCATGGCGGCTGGTGGTGTTTGAGGGTGGCAACCCTAGCTTTTCAGCCTTGCAAAACACACACACCCACATCCGGTATCAAAATATACTCTAGCCACCTACCTGGCGGCAACAACAGCGATAACAGCTTACTAGAGGCGGCAGCAACCATGGCCAGTGGCCATGGTGGATTATCTTCGGGTCATTCTATCCTTCAAGCATCCATATGGAAAGCAGCAACCCTCAAAGCACCGTCAAGCCTGATACACGACTGAAATATATACACAAACACTCTTAGTAGCGGTGGTGAGCGGCGGTGAAACAGACAAGGGAGGCGAACGGTTCGTCGTCGGGAATAACACCAACGAAATCCTTACACTTTCCTCCTCCAATCGTTTGCAACCACAACATCCATCGACGGCCTTATCTTCAATGGCGACACACGCATCTTGTCCGGAAAATAAACCCAATGTAACACCCGTAGATCCGGGCTAGTCAATTTAGAGATAATAGGGGTCGAAAATGACTTTTTGACAAATATTATTTAGAATAAATAATTTGAACCAAGTTGTAGTATATGTCACAAGGTGTCCGTACATATAAAGAACGCCGAAATCCGAGTTATAACGAAGAAGTTATGACTCGTCGAATTTTCACGACGGAACCGGCACGACACCGGGAAGCGTAAAAAGTGAATTTACGATAGAGCGAGATTTAGCCTTAGTGATCTAAACAAAAGTCGTAGAATATGTTAAACCGAGAAAATCCATAAAAAGAATGCCCAAATCTGACTTCGTATGAATAAGTTATAATTTTTCTAAGATTCGGCTTAACAGTGTACAGCCCGAAACTCGAATTTTAGTTCGAGCAGTTTTTGGCTTATGCGACCTAAATGAGAGTTGAAGATCTCATTAATAGGAACTCAACGGTAAAAAGACAGACGAAAAAGGAGTCCGTATGAAGGAGTTACGAATTCTTCGCGGTCATTTAACAGTCTAAACGTCTCGTACTGTTAAATTTAAGATCGGTCGAGAATTAGCTGACAGAGTCAAAATGAAAGTTGTAGATATTATTTTTACCTACGCGTGTATATAAAGAACGTCAAAAACGGAGGTCGTATGTGAAAGTTACGGATTTTAGAAGTCGAAAGTGTGCTGTGCGAAAATGGGTGATGTGGCACAATCTTGGCCATTGCTTTCTCCCAAAGTCTTGCCACTAGATGGTGACATGTGGCACCAAGTTCAGCCATTTTCACCCTATAAATACCACCTCTCCCACCCTCATTTCCTTCACACCTTTCCCATTCTTTCTTCTCTTTACTCTCTCTCTGGAACCTCTCTCTAGCCCCGAAATCCCCCAAAAAGCCTAGGGAACCTCCCTAGCACGAGGCGGAAGCCCCAGAGTGCTCGACGGCTCTGAGAAGAAGAGCTTTTAGGCTCGGAAACGTTGCTCCAAGTAAAGCCTGGTTTTCTATAAAACCCGCTGTAAGTGAGCTACGCCTACGCTATTTTTAATATAGTTTTTATTTAATTATATTAACGTTATTAAGAACATATAATAAATACTTGAGCTATTATTATGAGTTATATAAGTATTTTTTTAACTCTTATATAATAGTAATAAGCTAGACTATTAATTAGTCTCGGTGAATAATAGACTAAAATCTATTGGTGATAATACTAGGTTTCGTCGAAGGAAATTATTTTAAAGTAAACGAAGGGCTATCCGAGTACCGAGTCACCACCTTCTCAGGTGAGTGCATGGTCCCTTTCATCTTACACATAGATATGCAGTATTTATTATATAATTTACGTGTTGTGAGTGCATAGTCCCTTTCATCTTACACATAGATATGAAGTATTTTAATATAAATTACGTGCTATGTGTACATATTGTCTGAATACTTGCTGTCTATGCTGAGTGAAAGATTTTTATACATGTTTTAAATGATTTAAACTGTATACATATTTTATATCTACAAAACGTGTTGGGAAAAACATGGGTAGATGAAATAGTTGTTTTGTGATAACACGATGGGAGACATCAGTGTTGTCAGTGATCCAGTCATCTAGTGGAGTATAGATGATGACTATGAACGATACTAGACGGTCCAGTGGAACGATAGCAGTTTCGTAACATGTAGGTATTTTTGAACTAGGTGCTCATTAGGTATTTTTGAACTGAGTGTGTTCACTATGTATCTTTGAACTGAGTGTGTTCACTAGGTATTTTGAACTAAGTGTGTTCACTAGTTACTTTTGAACTAAGTGTTTACCAGATGTTTCGGACTACGTGTTCACCAGATATATTCTATAAGCCTTGGTAATGATGGATTTCGTGTCGATTCCTTAGGATGATCCTTAGGACTAAATAAACGAGGAATAGCTGATTCTTAGGGTAGATCCTTAAGACTAAAGAAGATAATGGGGATGGGTAATTGGGTTGATTGTTTGATTGTTTAAACATAATAATTATATTATTGTGGGTTGAAAACCCTATGTACTCACCAGGTTTCCCAACCTGACCCACTTAGTTTATTTATATCACAGGTGTTGATACGAAGTCACTTTACACTGAAAGATTTAAAGAGATGTAGATCACTAGTGTAAATAAATGTAAGTTCAGTTTATGCTTATGTTCCTGTATTGACGATGACATCCCAAACATTTTAAAATGAATAAAGTACGTTTCTTCGGAAATGTTTTAATAACGTATTTATCATGTTTTTCTGGGAACAAATTCCGTATTTTTTACTAAAAGAAGAACTCTCATTTTTATAGAGCATAAACAAAAATCGGTCTTTTCTGGCCGTGAAAATGGGGATGTCACAGTTGGTATCAGAGCATTAGTTTAAGCGAACTAGGAATATGGATTTATTTCTAGACTTAAACTTAGAATGCTAAGCGATGATTGTGAGGTGTGAGCACTAGCTTAATTTAGGAATGATGCCTAAATTACTTTTATGTGCTTAATGATTTGTTATGCTATAGTTTGATCGGATCTATGGTCTGTTGCCGATCGGATCTGGAAACCTTATGTGTTTAGGATTCTAAACGTATGAATACGATATTAGAACTAGCATATAAACGTTTCGGAGCGATAAGGATGATTTAAACATCAATCCTATGTAAGGGTCTAGATTCACCTTATTCGGTGTATAGATCAAGATGGCAAGGACCCGTAGCGGAAACGTGAATGCAAATGAGAATAGGAACCAACCCCCAGTGGTTCAGCAAATACCTGTTGTAGAAGAAGTTGCACCTGAGCCAATCACCATGGCTGGAGTTCAAGCCATGATTCGGGTTATGCTAGCTGAACAAAGGGAAGAAATGAGGCGTATGTTGAATAGGGACGAACCTACTATGCCCACTGAGCAACCCGAGCTGATTCCCGAGCAATCGGAGGAAGGGAACTACAGCCGCCAAGTGAGTCAAGTGGGGACTCAAGGTGATCAAAGGGATGGCCCGGAGAGGAGAAACGACAAGGATGGGCGAATCTACAAGAATTTATTGGGTGCGAAACTACCAAGTTTCTCAGGAAGCCCAAAGCCTGTTGAGATTATGGATTGGATCTCCGAGATGGAGATGGTGTTTCAGAGCTGTGACTGTAGCGAGAAACAGAAGACCGTCTTCGCTGTAAGACAACTGAAAACTGGAGTTTTGAGCTGGTGAAAGCTATTGGCAGATATGATGCCACGAGGAGAAGCCTTAAGGATGTCATGGGAAAAGTTCTTGGAACAGTTGAAAATGCAGTACTGCTCAGAGATAGATCTGATAGACCTAAACAACGAGTTTCAGAACGTGAAGAAAGGGAAGATGAGTGTTGATGAGTATGCCACCGCATTCACCGAGAGGATGAAGCTATTCCCCTACTTGGTGCCTACTGAACTCTCCAAGATTGATAGGTTTGCTAACGGATTACCCACTGACTTTGGCCCAATGGTCAAAATGGCAACTACCTTGAAAACAGTTGTTAGGGCAGCTAAGAATGTAAAGGCCCAAATAAGGGAAAAGGGTCTAGAAAAAGATAAGGCGGGAGAGAAGCGGAAGTTTGAAGGATCTTCAAGGTCCAACAAGGAGAGAAAATTCTCGAAGCCTGGAGGAGGAGGTGAAGCAAGATAGTGTGATAAATGCAAGAAGAAACACTTTGGAAAATGCGGCGAAGAGGTGACATGTTTCAAGTGTGGAAAGTCTGGGCATTACGCCAATGAGTGTACATCCAACAAGAGGTTGTGTTATGATTGTAAAGAAGGGGGCATCTTTCAAGGAATTGCCCAAAGAAAAATAAAGTAGCAAGACCAGAAACGCCATCGAGGCCAAGGGCATTCCACATGATCCTCGACGAAGCAGAAAACAATGCGAGGAACCAAGGATGAGGAATTCATACCCGAAGATCAAGCTATGAGGTAGCCAAAGAGATAGAACCATATGATGTAGCCTATTAGAGGCATAGTCTAGGGTGAACTTGAACACCTATGTAATAGTTTCAAGAAATAATAAAATCTTCGTTTTGTTATCTGGTGTGTTAAACTGTTATGTGATTTTCTTGAATGGTGACTTGGAAAACTGCGAGACAATACTTGGGACGAGTATGAGTAGGTGTGAAAGGTAGTAGATGCATATACTACCGGAAGCACATGACTCACGCTTGGATTAGGGAAAGTCACAAGGTTACCAAGAACCTAGTAATTGATTTCGTTTTATTCAAGTATGTCGTTACCATTGTTTCGGTAATGACTAAGAAAATTGTTGTTATCCCGACCCTAGTGGTCATATCACATTGAGTCCGACTACGATGATTAGGTTACGTGGTTCAGAGAACCAAGTTTGATGTAGCGTCCGACTTAAACCAAATGATTGAAATCAAAGCGATCAATAGAAGTATCGCGCTCGTTGTTAAAAAAAGTTGGTAGCTAGAAATGCTACATGTTAAAATGTGATTATATCACATTAGACCATGAAGGAAGGCATATTTCATTCCGGAATTTGACTCTAAGAGACCTGAGTCTAAGCGTTGTTACGTACGATAATAGGTCATTAGAATATGACACCTCGATCAATTGTAGCAATCAAATTAACTTATCCTAAGAAGAAGAAGGTGTCTCTGATAAAGAATGAGCTTGTGACACGAAGGTCAAGATTGAAAGTCTAACGAGCAGGTGCAAGACCAAGCACCACCTGCAATCAAGGAGTCCAAGAGTTAGATACCCGTTCGAAGCAACATAGAAGTTACAGTTATCACCTAGGATGAAGAGATAATGTATGGAGTCATTATACTGCACTGCTTCGTTGATGATTCCGGGACGTAATCATCCTTAGGGGGAGATAATTGTAATGCCCGTAGATCCGGGCTAATCAATTTAGAGATAATAGGGGTCGAAAATGACTTTTCGACAAAATATTATTTAGAATAAATAATTTGAACCAAGTTGTAGTATATGTCACAAGGTGTCCGTACATATAAAGAACGCCGAAATTCGAGTTATAACGAAGAAGTTATGACTCGTCGAAGTTTCGCGACGGAACCGGCACGACACCGGGAAGCGTAAAAAGCCAATTTACGATAGAGATAGATTTAGCCTTAGTGATCTAAACAAAAGTCGTAGAATATGTTAAACCGAGAAAATCCATAAAAAGAACGCCCAAATCTGACTTCATATGAAGAAGTTATGATTTTTCTAAGATTCGGCTTAGTAGTGTACAACCCGAAACTTGAATTTTAGTTCGAGCGGTTTTTGGCTTATGCAACCTAAATTAGAGTTGAAGATCTCATTAATAGGAACTCAACGGTAAAAAGACAGACGAAAACGGAGTCCGTATGAAGGAGTTACGAATTCTTCGCGGTCATTTAACAATCTAAACGCCTCGTACTGTTAAATTTAAGATCGGTCGAGAATTAGCCGACAGAGTCAAAATGAAAGTTGTAGATATTATTTTTACCTATACGTGGATATAAAGAACATCAAAACGGAGGTCGTATGTGAAAGTTACGGATTTTAGAAGTCGGAAGTGTGCTGTGCGAAAATGGGTGATGTGGCACAATCTTGGCCATTGCTTTCTCCCAAAGTCTTGCCACTAGATGGTGACATGTGGCACCAAGTTCAGCCATTTTCACCCTATAAATACCACCTCTCCCACCCTCATTTCCTTCACACCTTTCCCATTCTTTCTTCTCTTTACTCTCTCTCTGGAACCTCTCTCTAGCCCCGAAATCCCCCGAAAAGCCTAGGGAACCTCCCTAGCACGAGGCGGAAGCCCCGGAGTGCTTGACGGCTCCGAGAAGAAGAGATTTTTGGCTCGGAAACGCTGCTCCAAGCAAAGCCTGGTTTTCTATAAAACCCACTGTAAGTGAGCTACGCCTACGCTATTTTTAATATAGTTTTTATTTAATTATATTAACGTTATTAATAACATATAATAAATAGTTGGGCTATTATTATGGGTTATATAAGTATTTTTTTAACTCTTATATAATAGTAATAAGCTAGACTATTAATTAGTCTCGGCGAATAATAGACTAAAATCTATTGGTGATAATACTAGGTTTCGTCGAAGGAAATTATTTTAAAGTAAACGAAGCGCTGTCCGAGTACCGAGTCACCACCTTCTCAGGTGAGTGCATGGTCCCTTTCATCTTACACATAGATATGAAGTATTTATTATATAATTTACGTGTTGTGAGTGCATAGTCCCTTTCATCTTACACATATATATGAAGTATTTTAATATAAATTACGTGCTATGTGTACATATTGTCTGAATACTTGCTGTCTATGCTGAGTGAAAGATTTTTATACATGTTTTAAATGATTTAAACTGTATACGTATTTTATATCTACAAAACGTGTTGGGAAAAACATGGGTAGATGAAATAGTTGTTTTGTGATAACACGATGGGAGACATCAATGTTGTCAGTGATCCAGTCATCTAGTGGAGTATAGATGACGACTATGGACGATACTAGACGGTCCAGTGGAACGATAGCAGTTTCGTAACATGTAGGTATTTTTGAACTAGGTGCTCATTAGGTATTTTTGAACTGAGTGTGTTCACTATGTATCTTTGAACTGAGTGTGTTCACTAGGTATTTTGAACTAAGTGTGTTCACTAGTTACTTTTGAACTAAGTGTTTACCAGATGTTTCGGACTACGTGTTCACCAGATATATTCTATAAGCCTTGGTAATGATGGACTTCGTGTCGATTTCTTAGGATGATCCTTAGGACTAAATAAACGAGGAATAGCTGATTCTTAGGGTAGATCCTTAAGACTAAAGAAGATAATGGGGATGGGTAATTGGGTTGATTGTTTGATTGTTTAAACATAATAATTATATTATTGTGGGTTGAAAACCCTATGTACTCACCAGGTTTCCCAACCTGACACACTTAGTTTATTTATATCACATGTGTTGATACGAAGTCACTTTACACTGAGAGATTTAAAGAGATGTAGATCACTAGTGTAAATAAATGTAAGTTCAGTTTATGCTTATGTTCCTGTATTGACGATGACATCCCAAACGTTTTAAAATGAATAAAGTACGTTTCTTCGGAAATGTTTTAAGAACGTATTTATCATGTTTTTCTGGGAACAAATTCCGCAACATTTTTATTAAAAGAAGAACTCTCATTTTTATAAAGCATAAACAAAAATTGGTCTTTTCTGGCCGTGAAAATGGGGATGTCACACCCAACACTGTAGGTTGCGAGGATGGCAGCAAGGAAACAACAATGGCTATTAGCGATGGAACTCCCTCTCGTCAAAGCTTACTAGAACGATAGCAACAACAACCTGGGATCAGACCTTCTGGTGGTCCTCATCGGCATCTCCGTCTCCATCATCTGGGCAGCAGCTTCGTTGGCGTCCATGGAGGGAGGTGACGGTAGTTGAAGATGAGAGGGAGATATAAGGTGATGGTGGCGGCTGATTGCTTTGGTTGGAGTTAGCGTTGCATAACCTTTATATACCGGCTCCTTATATGAGTTTGCCATAATGATCAAAATGGCCCCTCCAGCTCCCATTTATTTCGAAATAGATCCTATATTTACCATATAAACCCTCAACATTAAATCCTTTATAATTCAGGTCCGATTTTTACTAAAACAGCCTCTCCTCTACAAAGTCTTTTCAAATGAAGTACCCATAATTACCAAGTAATCCTTCCCCTTATAATTCTTTACGAAACCCATCAAAAAGTTACACTTTTAACCCCCGACTTCTAAAATTGTGACAACTAGCTCCACGAGACCATCCTTTGATATGTAATTATTTATTTTAGGGCTATCATTTGCTCATTAATTAATTTATATATATAATAAATAAACAGGGTGTTACACTAATGCAGGTGGAATCAAATATCTATTTGGTGCGATATCTAATCATATATCGAATTTGGTGATTTAATAATGGAAATGCTAAATATAGTGGTCACGGGTATCCATTTGGCATCGGTGTTGGCAATATATTATATATTAGTAGCATTGGGGTGAGCCATAAGACACATACCTGGTGATAGTCGTGATGGGATTTATAAGCATCAATACACTATCTAAAGGTAGCGGAAACAATCAAAAGATATACCTAAGTGTACATGCACTCTAGATCTAGGTTTTACTAGAAATATAAACGAACTTTAAAATCCAACTAGAAAGAAACATACTAACCTCATTGTTTCTTGATTGGGGTCTCGTATGTACCAGCTCTTGCAATGGATAAATGATCCAAAGTAGAATCTCTCTAATGTAGTCAGACCCACACACACCAAAAGCAAAAAGGAAGAACCCATAGGGTTTATGTGAAATTCACTAACCTTAAGAGAGGGCATTATAAATTTCATATGGAGATGATATATATATATATATATATATATATATATATATATATATATATATATATATATATAGGGAGAGAGAGGACGGAATTTAGAGAGAAAAGACACTTAGGGTTTGACCCTTAGCAGTCTATTTATAGGCAGCTAATGAAACCCTAAAGGATACAAACTCTTAGGGTTTATTCTTACCTTATGTGAAAGCTACCTTATCCTCATCAGGAATACAGGAAAAACCGCCCACCTCTAATCCTTTAAGGGTTTCTGGAATATTCCATTTAATCTCATACATTAATTAATATTCAAACTCTTTAATTAATCAAAACAATTTAATTAATTATCAAAATAATTTATGATTACTTTATTAATTTCTTAATTCTTTAATAACTTATTTTCTCCATATCCTTAATGTTATTTGGGTCATGAGGCCAAACCAAATGGAACCTGCTATTATTATAAATATTCCAAAACAGCTAATGATGTTCGACACTATTTCCAACAGTCTCCCACTTGGAAAAGTTATTAACTTTTCACGGTCTTAATATTTCACTAACAATCAACAGAGAGTAGTCATACAATGTAACTGCCAAACTCTGATTGGGATCAAAATTTAGTCCTTAGATAAATGATAAATTATTCCTTTGTTCTAGATATCTCTATACACATCACATATAGATAAGAGTCAATCTCAATATTCAAAATTATGTTTCCTTATTAACGATTTCTAACATACACAGGTGACTTCCAAATCGAACACATCAATTTAGTCAGAGCTCGACCAAGCACTTCAGATGTCAACACAAATCATCAAAGAGCCCATAAATATCGTTTCCCAGTTATGAGAAGGAACAAATAAACTTAGATAACATAGGTTTTGTCTACTCGTCTAATCATACATGTGCATACCCTCTATGACTACCAATTACATATAATGTTGTAGCAAACCAATACATAACAATTTTTGCAAACAAAACCCCATATGCATCTCAGTTTAAAGAATAAATGATATTTTCAACTTAGAATTACTCGTGACTAGATCCATCAAGTAATCTTTAAGACCGGGTTGTTCCAATACTTAAAATCTCTATTTTTAAGTACTCATGAGTGTTAGTGAAATTCCTAGTGCAAATTCCAATCCAACTTGGCCAACTAACTAATACTCATGATGATCTTAAATCACTTCATTCACTTCCTAGAATGTGACCGACTATGGAGATTCGAATATAATTAAACATTCTGGAAGTGGGTTTAAAACATGCAAAAATGAAACACAATATTGAATTAGCATAACTTTTAAATTGTATAATATAAATAAAAATCAAATTGAAAACATAATTAAATTAAAAAAGAAAACACAAAATTTGATTCCACCATTTCCTCCACCAACACCGCCACCACCACCTCCAGTCACCACCATCACTATTGCCATCAATCACTACTCACTCCATAAACATCACCACCATAAATCACCCACACCCACACAAACATGACCTATACTTATTTGAATACTAAAACCCCATATGATAGTAGAAAAACACCATTCCATCAAACCACCATCATATGTATACTATTTCCGCCACTACACCAATAACCACCACTACATGTAACTCCTAAAACATAGAAAACCCCTAAAAATGTATTTTCAAAAATTTTGAAAAAATCCCACCATTTAGAATTAAATTTTATTTATAAACATTCAAACCTAAATTAAAACCAAAAATCCATTATCAAAATCCCCTAAAACCCAAAGGAGGAGACATGATGGGGATGGTGGTAATGTTGTGGTGTAGGTCACATTTTCCATTTTGATGCAAAACACCATTCTTGAAATATTTCTTTTATTTCCAGAATTCCCATGCCTATCTTCCATTTTTTATGAATTCTATTTAATTCCTTTCTCACCTATCATCACTTTGGCCATTTCATATTTGCTTTGGCCACCATCGTACTCATGAATAAACATCAATCTCTATAGATTTATTGATTTGATCAATATACATGTTTATTGATTTCGTAGTTAATCAGATATGGTAAACAAATTGTCAACATCATTTTTCCTTTGACAATTTCATAGTTACTAGAAAATATATATATGTCATGATGTTGGACGCTATAGAAAGAAAAAAGAAGGGGGTCAGGGAAAACAAATATGGAAAGGGTTAGACAAATCTTTGATCATTAATTGGTGGTGGTGTATTTATGATTAATGGTTCTAGAAAGCAACTTCGACTGTAGAAGCTCCAATTATTAATAACATCAGCATAGATGAAACTCCAAAGGTGTTGATTTTGTAAGATTGAAGGTAAGCCGATTTCTTCTGATTTGGGATGCAGTAGGGATGTATATGTGGACAAGGAATAAGGTGGCATGGTTGTCCACAACAAAGATGCCGATGGTGGCGTCCCGATAATGGAGATGTCAAAAGCGAAAGAGACAATAAGGGTCTGATGGGAATGAACGGTTGATGGCCGTTATGAGTTTTAAAATTTACAAAAACGGTCCCTATATTATTCATTAATGTCAATAAAAGAAAGAAAATAAAAAAGGTAATTATATCATTTCACAAGTTTCTAACACTTATTTTCAACAGAGTTATTCAAAATGACTAACTGAGTAACTATGCTTGATTTTGAAACCATAAGGACCATAGTTGTAATGTTTTTTGAAGATATCTTGAAAGTGACACTTTTTTGGAAGCTAGATGGACCATTTATGAAAACTTGTGAAATTAATATCATCCTTATGTAGGTTTATGTTTATTTATTTATAAATTTTTGACAAAATTGCAACAATGGTCTCACTTTTCATCATAAATTCAAAAAATTTAGAACAAAAACATGATGAGTTTTGGTACTTTTGAATATTCTCATGTCATTTATGAGACAATTAAATCTATTAAAGGTGTGAGTTAAGGATTCATCTTATATTCAAACAAATACTCATAACTGTTAAGGATATTTTCCTAGTTAACCCTAACCTCCTCAAATCCTTCAAAAGCAATATATAGTGTATTGAGAACCTCTTTATATGAAACACAATTTTCAAGCAAGTGATAAACCTCATAAAGAAGAGCATTGTATATTCGGCTATAACACGACCATCTACATTAATTTTTTTCTTGTCATCTTTAGTCTAATGATCCTTTGTGTCTCTAACAATTATGGTAGGGATTCCATTTTATATAACTTGAGACATTGGAATATATGGAAATTCTTGAATGATTTCCATCATATTAAAGTTCTTTTCATCGCATATTAAAGTTCTTTTCATCAAAAGAAGACATTTGTTGATTGACGATGATGGAAAAGTTTGATTTGAGTTTAATAAAGATGCTATTATAATTTTCAAATGGAATAAAATAAACCTGATCTGATACCATTTTTTGGTCCTATGATTAAACAAACTGTGAATAACAATAGAAGAATGAAGAAAACCATGAAGATAATTCACAAAGTTTAATCATAAACTTAATCCTATTAAGAGTATATTCACATAGAGTGCTTGGTTTCAACTGCTATGTACTTAACCCTTGCATGCCACACACACACACAAACACACACACACACACACACATATATATATATATAATCAGAAAATCATGTTGAAACCCTAAATAATTAGAAATTCAGGTTTGAACACATACACATAATAGGTTACATGACAACCAATTCGTATATCCAAATTACAATATCAGAAAGGAAGGAAATTAATTGACATTCATTCATACAACATCATTGATAATCCAATGATAAAAATTCATGAAAAAATGAAAAGGAACAAAGGCATACAACAACGACATCTGCGACGAAGACAACAAAATTGGACTTATTGTCACCGGAGTGAGAAGCTTCGCTAATCTTCTTTATCGTAAGAAGATCAGTTGATCCATGGATTAGATCAGTTGATTCATGGAATGGAATCGATCAATTGAAACATGATATATGCAAAAAGCAAGGTAGAGAATTCAAAACTGTGAAACCTAATATATGCCATACCTATCATTTTTGGATCTTAGGAACCGAACAAAAAGTAGAAAATTAAATGATCAAAAGAAAATTACCTTCACTTTGTGATTAATAATGAACTATTGATGATCGACGGAGAGGGATGGAGGTTGATGTTGAAGATCTTTCATTGAGAGTGTAGTATACCGATGTAGGGAAGAAGGAGAAGAGATCGGCAATTTATAGGAGACGACGTCGATGGCGTAGGTCTTACATGAGGCGATGGAGGTGATGTCGTTTCTAGGGGAGAATGACGAACTCCATAGGGGTCATGTAAGGCTTTAGAGAGAAATCAACCGCTAAAATATATCATCGTCAGAACTTAGAACGAGGCGTTTGGTTTGACATTCTCTAAACGTGGTCAATTTCTATATCCCTAAAATACCCCCAATTCCATTTTGTTTAAGTACCCTCGTTCGTTTACTTTCCTATTTATTTACAAAAATATCATAAAACATCTTGACCATCATTTTTTTATCTAACGAATGACTTTTAGTTCTCGGGTTCTCGGAAAACTATGAATTCTCAGATGATCCTCTCTCTCTCTCTCACTCACTCACACACACACACACACACACACACTCTCTCTCTCTCTCTATATATATATATATATATATATATATATATATATATATATATATATATATATATATATATATATATAAGGCTAAAGCAATCTACACAAATCCCTATAAATAATGGAACATAATAGACCAAATTGATGGATAACACCAAAATATTGAATGTAGACTTGCAAAAGATTAAACAAACATTTTCATTTTGATATTCATTAAGTATACCTCCAATGTAAACTCATGCTCTAGTTATAATCAACATGAAACTCTTTGACACTTGTCTAATTCTAAGGTTCGTCCTTATATATATATATATATATATATATATATATATATATATATATATATATATATATATATAGTTATGATTTTTTCAGAGCTCAAAGATTAATGAAACCCAAAAACTTTTTCTTTCTTTTTTTTTCACCAAAAATAAAAGTACACAAATTGCATAGACGCACATATGCATGGCAATTCCTTGAAATGATTTCGGAAAGAAACATATTTTTGTAATGTGCGTATATACATCTATGTTGATGGATGTGCAAATATTGAAATGCTAAAAAAATTATTTTTTTCCAAAAAAAAAAAATCATTGTATTGCCATGTGTATTAGTGTCTAAGGTGTTCATAAAGTTCTTATTTTATTTTATTATTACTTTTTTGAAAACAAAAATATCGGAAAAAATGTAAGAAAACATTTTAGGATATATATATATATATAAAAGACATTTTTAATTTCACCGCTAAAAAAGATCGATTTTTTATGCTTTATTGAAAATAAGAGTATCCTTTTTAAGAATAATATTGCGGAATGTGTTCCCAAAAATATGTGTTGGGGTGCAAAGTTCTTCATGTATGACTTTATAGATGGTTTGACTTTTATAGACCCACTTGCATGTGGTGCATTAGCCTTATGACTAATGAGTTAGTGAGAGTGAGAGAGAGACATGTAAACGCCTCTATATAAGGTGGGTTCATACCACTTGTAGAGGTGTGCTTGAGAGATGTAGTTCATAGTGATTAGTGAGTGAGATATTTATGAAGTTCTAGACTAGATCCCTTTTGTACTCATTTACTATGATCGAATATATATCTTTTAGCACCTAAATCACCATGTTCGTTGTGCAAACTTTAATTCCGCATGCCAAACCATGTTCTTATGTCACCACAATTTGTATCAAAGCGGTTCGTCAAGATCAAGGTGATTTTTGAAGAACGATTCTTGGTTTGGCAACTTTTGTCACAATTGAAGCAATTTTGGTGAGTCTCTCTCTATGATCTCTCTTAATCTCATTGAATCGTGCGTTGAGTTTTTGATTTGTGGTCATTTGACTCATTGGATCAAATTTTCTTTGAAAAACTCATTTGTTATGATCCAATAATTTTTTTAATTGATCAAACCCAAAACAAAATCATATTGGATCTATCAAAAGCCCTAAATTCGTTATTGTTCGTGTTTAAGCCCAAAATCTTGTTTGTTTAAGTTTCGAATAAGTTAGTTGTTACTATTCATGATCCATATATTCCATATTATTGATTCATTGATTTGAACCTAACATTTAAGGTGTTACTGTTCATATCCGATTTCTTTGAGCCCAATCATCTACTGTTCTTGAAGCTTAAAATATCTTTTAAATCGAAAGTTCTTCTGGATGAGTATTCTCAAACAATTTTTTATTTCACTTTAATTCAAAGTTCTTCTGGATGAGTTCGATTTTGATTGGTTCTTGAATTTGTAGTTTTAATATCGATTTTTGATTATTAGTCGTTCGATGTTTATAGCTGATTTGAAATAGATGTCGAGGTCAATGTTATGGAATTGATACTCGTTGTACATCGAGGTTGATTGGTAATGTTTGAAATCGAATCGTATGGTTGTGTGTGCATCGAAAGTTTACTAAATTGAGTTTGGAATGATTTTGGATGACAAACTATTGACCTGTGTATCAATTAGATGATTCGCATCAGGTGATATAAAGTTGATGATCGATGCTCTAATTCATTGATAATCTAAAGTCGTTTTTGGGTTACTAATCTCACAAACATATGATTGAAGAAAAATTTATCGATTGTGGTTTGATTATTGAATGGTCAACCCTTTAAAAGTCAAAACTAGGTATTAATATTGATTTCTAAGAGAATTTTGGGTTAATGTTCGAAGATCATGTGAGAATGTCGATTGACGAACACGGAAGAATTTGATTTCGGGGTTTCGTAATGCTATGAAATCAAAGTTGAATCGAAAACTATGGGGTGTCAACACTAGAAACAAGATGTAATAATCACTGATTCTTGTTGGTTAATTGAAAAGTCACAGGTCGATTCAAGTAATGGGTTCAACAATCGACAATGGGTCGAATGGATAAACTGGATGGTTAGTCTGGGTTATGAACGAAGAATCAAAGATTTAGTTGCTAATTGAACAAGAAAGTGAATTATTTTTTTTGGTGCTTGTGAATCAGTCGAATTGATTACTATTCATTAGTGTGGCTTCGTTAGTATTCGTTTTCGTTAACATGATTATGGATTTGTTGCTCTGACTGAACGAAGGGAAGAGAGTAAATGGGCAGATGATTTGTATGAAGGGGTTGTTGAGTTTCATACGAAGGGAAGAAGAAAAAAAAAGTTTCGAATATAGTCCCTCATGTTTCGACAGTTTGACAAATAGAAAAAAAAAACCTTCGTATGAATGATCAAAGTTTCGTATGATTTGATCAAAAGGCAAAATTTTCTAATTCAGTCCCTGAACCTTCGAATATTGGCACTTCGAAAATTAATTGAAATTTCGGATGTTTGACACTTTTCACCCAACTTCGAAAATTTTCCGAAGCTTCGTATGTTTGGGGTAATCTTCGTATGATTTGGAGAACAAAGGGAAAAATTGTTGAAATTAGTCCATGAGGTTTCGAATGTTTTGTAGTTCGTACCCAAATTAAAAAAATGACTGTTTTTGCTGAAAATTGAAGAAAATACATTTCAGGCCCCTGCAGTTTGTGCAAATTGACGCTTTCTACCCAGATTTGAAAAAGGGGGAGAGTTTTGCATATTTTGCTGTTTTGGGCGCATCGGGTCACTGCAGAATTTTGAAATTGACAATTTCTACCCAATTTTGAGAAATTTTGTCAAAGGCGATCGGTGAACGACGCTAAAAATTGAATATTTTTTTTAGTTTCCGGATTAAAGCACAAAGATTATGCTACATGTTAAGGGGGAGTTTTGACACGAAAAATTCCGAATAGAGCAAATTATCTTTCCTTGAAGGTTTTATAATCAAATTTAGATTATAAAAAGGTGGAGAAATTATAAGGAGACTCGAACTTGAGCTTTTCATATTATGCGGATTTGAAGACCGAAGTGATGTTGAAGTTTTGAAGCTTACGAAATAATGCAATTGGAAGTTCGAAAATGATTTATTATCGAAATGGGTTTGTAATTATTAAAGATTTTTGGGGTGTGTTTTTATTCTCAACTTTAGGGTGATCGATTTGGAGTTTGAGAAGCTCGTGATCATTCGTTGATGCTCGGATTGTATGGTATCACATCCTAGAGCTCAAATTGAAGAATCATGGAAGAATTAAAGATTGAAGTTCGTTTCGACATGTGTCACCTTTGAGGCTCGAACCACATAGTTACTCGATTTTGGAAGATTTGAAGTGGGTTATCCATTGTAGAGGTGTGCTTGAGAGATGTAGTTCATAATGATTAGTGAGTGAGATATTTATGAAGTTCTAGACTAGATCCCTTTATGTACTCATTTACTATGATCGGATATATCTTTTAGCACCCAAATCACCATGTTCATTGTGCAAACTTTAATTCCGCATGTCAAACCATGTTCTTATGTCACTACAATATGATAAGTATATTATCAAGAAATTTCCAAAGAAATATGTTATCGTTATATTAAAAACGTTGGGATGTCATCATCGATACAGTGCATAAGCATAAACAAAAATGTACATGCCTTACACACATCAATTATTCTAATGACCTATAATCCATATATCTCTCATTTGATCATCACAACTGTGCTCTTTCGCCACTACCTATAATACAAGAAACCGAATGGGTCAGACTTGAGAGCCTAGTGAGCACATTGGGTTTTCAACCCACAATAATTAAGTTCTTTAATTTTATCAAATCAATGAACCCGATTACTCATTCCCGCTATCCTCACTTTTTGTCGCTAAAACATCTAATTCAAGGGACCTAGCCTAAGGATTTTCATCGGAAAGACAATAATCCTTAGGGGATTCGTCAACAATATATGTCAGTAAGGCAACCATGAGGGGGAGGGAGTACACCTGGTGAACACGTAGTTCAAAAACACCTACAGGTTGCAACCCTGCCTGTGTTCCACTAGACTGTATAGAATAGTCTGTGGTTGTCCTCTATACTCTACTAGATGACTGGATAAGCTTTAACATCGAGGACCCTCATCATTTATTTCATCTTTTGTCATACCCCCGAACCAGATGGTGGAAACGTTCGGGGGCTTGTGTGTGACTTCGTCCTTGTAGTATCATCACATAGTATATAATTGAAATATAACATCATCATCATCACACATGTAATATATCAACATACATTGTTTACATTAAGTATTGTGTTTTGAATATTACATGCCAAAATAGTTAAAGTATGATGAAACAAAATATAACAAAATATCCATTAGTTCGTTCCGCCCAACCTACTCAATGGTTTCCTAAGAATACAAGTTAATTTAAAAAGGTCAACATAAAAATGTTGGTGAGTTCATAAACATATTTGAGAAAATGATTTGTATAACTTTATAACCACCAGAAAATCCTATATTTTCTAAAAACAATTTAGTATGTTTGTGTTCGATCTTGTATTAATGCATGTGTGTTGTTGTTTACTAGACTACAAAAACATAGCGAATAGAATGCCCCCACACAACACGATGTTGTCTGTTAAAGAGAATGCCGATATTTCAACCCCCAAGGTTTAGTACCAGCGTAAGTATGTTACCGAGTAATCTAATGTGAAAAGAGAATGGTCTCCCGTAAATTTATAATGTTAATTCCTTTAAGTGAGTCGTTATAACCATACTAGATAATGACAATTTCGTTTGTCTTGGTGTTTATGGTCGCCGATGGAATAACGCAAGGTTTTCGTCACCCAAGACCGATTTAGTCTAACTGTAGCAAACATCGCAAGTATGGGGTGTCATCCCAGTATAGATCTATACACAAACCCCCGTTCTCCCTCCAAGAGAATCTGGTTATAACTACAGGCTACGATCGTACACTCAATAGGTGTCAACCGACACATCTCACTAGATCCTTAATAGAATTTACGCGAAGAGAAACATATAAAGCACATTACAGGCCCAATGAACATGTAAGTAAACGACTAAAGCCCACTAAGCATGTAAATCATTTCTAGGCTCATAAGGAATGAGATTATATAACCTGGGCCCAAATTATATGTAAAAGGACAGCTAAGGCCCATTTCACATGTATGATATTTATAGGCCCAAAAAGCACGCAAGGAGTATCCAAGGTCTGTTGAGCATATAAATGGGTCTGCAAGGCCTAATAAACATGTAAAGAGTATTTAGGACCTATCAAACATATATATGGGTCACTAAAGCCCAATAACATGAGAATGACATAATTAGCCTGTTTGTTATTATATTGCTAGTTTTAGCTCAATTATTTATCAGAATGACAGAAAAGACCCATTTTTTGTAAAAATGACATTCTTAGCCCATTAAGCCAAAAATTTACAATTAAGGACCATTTTTGGTAAAAATAACATTTTAGACCCCTTTTTAGAACAAAACTTGCATTTAAGGCTAGGTTTTGTAAAAATAACATTTTAAAGCACTTTTGTCAAAAATATCATTTTTGGCTTGATTTTTATAAAATTGTGTTATTCAGCCCGTTATAGATAATTTCATCTTTTTGGCTAAATTTTTTTATAATTTCACACCTTTAACCCTTCTTCTAAAAAATTTACATTTTTAGCACAACTTTGTTGAAATTGACATTTAAGCCCACAAAAGTCCAAAAAGCTACAAAATTTGGCCCAAAGCCATGAGAAGCCCAAATGAGGCCCATTTATGAAAATGTTTACATTTTTAGTCCTTGTAGGGTCTCAAATGTCGAAATTAACCATGTTTAGCAAAAAAAAAAAAACAATTTGAACCCCTACTAATCGTGAGTTACATAAATAAACTCATTTTTGGTTATTTTATCACTTTTAGCCCTTTTATGAAGTTTTCTTAGCTTTTGATAACTTGTATGTATTTTAAACCATTTCCTTGTAAGATAAGTTGAAATGAGTGTTATGTTATACAAATAGCATCATCTTTTAGTAGATCTTTAAGTTCATGAAATTTACAACACACAATCATATATATATATATATATATATATATATATATATATATATATATATATATATATATAACTAGAAAAACACACAATATCATGCATACACACATAGATCTACACAAAACAACTTGTATTTTTCCCTAATACAAAGTAAAAACCAAAAATAGAGGGTATGAGCTCACATTGGGTTGTTGTTTTCGGTCTTTGATGAAGATTGAGAAAGATATCGGCCCTAGAAGTCTTCTTGAGAGGATCCTTGAAATATGATGACTCTAGGAGTATAAACACAAGATTTATGATGTTTTGATGAAGATCAAAACATAATATGGATTTATCCAAGTTAAAAGTGAAGTATCTTACCTAGTATGTGAGTTGAAGGGACTTTCTTAAGCACACACACACTCACAGGGTTATGGAAGAAATGGGGGAATTTCATGAAGGTTTAGAAGTGAAATGGAGCTTGAATGATCTTGATGAGGGAGAATGGACCTAGGCCGTGAATAAGAAGAGTGAAAGAGAGGGAAGAGGATGAGATGTGATGGTTGCATTGAAACATGAGATTAGTACAGAGGTTTGTTAGATAATGGCATGGAAATCAACCTTGTAAATATGAGGTGGCAGTCTTAATTATCCTTTGCAATATTGTTTTTTTATTTATTATTTTTTATATATATGCGTGGACCGAGAAGGGGGGAAAGGAAAAAGAAAGAAGAAAATGTTTGGGCCATACTTGCTTAATTTCGATATTATGAGGCCCAAGTTGATGGTTTTTGGCCCATTAGGCCTTTATTAGGGTTCACGGTCCAATGGTGATAAGGTAAGAGGTTTCACGGTCCAATGAAGCATAAGAAGTTAGTTTACGTCCCAATTACAATGAAAAGATGGGTTTTTGACCCATCATTGTTCAAGGGATTGGTTCACGGCCCATAAAGGTCCATAAGAATAAGTGAGTTATTTTAGTCCCAACATGACCAATTGCTATGGTTTGATGAATGTGGGCCCAACTAGAGCCCAAATGGGTTTCATTTGTCCAAAATCATCAAATAGAAGGTTTACTTGCCCATTAGGCCCAATAAGAGGATCCTAGTCCATTCTGAGTTTGAACCAGGATTTTTAGGGTTTCAGCCCCATAGTTAAGTATATGAGTTATAGTGTATTAGGTTTTAAACTTCACTTGGGAGTTTGGATTCAAATGAATAATTTTGATTGAGCATAGATGTCACAACTAGCCTTTTTGCTAGAAAATTCTATACTCTTGTAAACATCATTTATTGTGATGCCTGTTACTCTAAGTTGATACTATGCACTATGGTTATTCAATGACAACAAACTGAATCAAGGTTCACAAGTGAAGTTCGAAACTCTATACAAAACATTTCAATTAGTCAATCATGAGTTGAAAACCCCAGAAATCCTGGTCCAAGTTCATTATGAACTAGGATCCCCTTATTGGGCCTAATGGACCCATAAACCTTCAACTTGACTACTTTAGACCTAGAAACCCTAATTGGGTTCTAGGTCGACCCACATTCATAAACTTAACATTTTGGGCCATGTAGGCCATAAATAATTCCATTTGCCCTAATGGCCCGTAAACCCTCTTAATTGGGATTCATTGGGTCGTGAACTCTCCTAAGGGCCCAATGGGCCGAAAAATAATTTCTGGGCTTCATAAATTCTAACAAGACCAAAAATGGACCAAATCACTTCATCTTCACCTCTCTTAAGCCTAAATGCTCGGCCCACTATGCTTATTAGACAAAAAAGGAAAAGTAAGGAAATTTCTGCATTAGATACCTCATGTCTGCATGGTGGTCTTCCTTGCAAACATCACCTCACCGTCTCTCTCTCTCTCTTCTCTTATTAACCTCGGCCGAAATCCCTACCATACCACCTTAATTTCTCATTCAAACACTTCCAATACACTCTCAAGAAAATCCTCCCTCTTCCTCTAGATTTTTCGAGATTTGTGGGTATTCTCAAGAGGTTTTTCACCAAAATCATCATCTCTGGTAAGTGCTCACTTGGATTTATGGTTTATCTTCTTGATTTCTTCACAAATCTCTTCTTAAACCATAACATTTCGTGATTTATACATCTTTGCTTCATAGAGTTCGAAAATCCTTCAAGGAGCTTGCTAGGGCTAAGATCTTCACTCCATCCTTCATCAAAACCGAATCCAAACCTCCATGTGAGTTCAGACCACCTTTATTTTTGGTTTTATATGATTTTTTGGGGGAGAATACACGTTATTATGTGATAGATCTAAGTGTTATGCATGTTATGTGTGTATTTCTTGATTTAAGATGTGATTATGTGTGAAAACTCTATAGATCTTGAAATCTCTAACCAAAAGTAGTGATATTTATAAACTAAAACATTTCATACAACTTACTACAAAGATAAATGTGTTAAAAATGTGAAGATCCATGAGAAACTAAATGAAATTCGTAAAAAGGACCATTTTTGACATATAAACAAAAAGTTGAGTCTTTTATGTCATTTACGGTATTACAAGGATTAAAAAGAGTCATATTTGCATAAAAATAGGTATTTATGATAATCAAATTTTTCAAAAGGGCCAAAAGTGTAAATTCTTGCAAAATGGGCCTTAGTATGGGATTTACGGTTTTTCTTGGGCTTATTTTGTGAAAATCTTGATTTTTAAGGACTAAATAGCAATTTAATACAAATTCAAAACAAAAATGTAAATCTTTGGATTTATAGGCTGAAAATGCCACTTTTATTGAATTTGGGCTTAAAATGCTATTTCTACAAAAATTGGGCCGAAAATGCCATTCTTTTAAAATTGGGTTAAAAATGTTATTTTTATAAAGATTGGGCCGAAATTGTCATACTTATCAAAAATGGGCTGAAAATGTAAATTCATATAATAATGGGACAAAAATATCAATATATTCATATTTGGGCCAAAAAATGTCAATAATATATATATATATATATATATATATATATATATATATATATATATATATATATATATATATATATGGGTCGAAAATGAAGTTTCTAATCAAAATGGGCCGCAAATGTCATTTAATTAAGAATTTAGCCCATAAACTGAAAATTATTAAGTCTTAAGGGATTTAAAGTGTCAAATTTTCCCAAAATGTGACAAAATTGTATAATTTCAGTCTAATGGGCTAAAAATATCTCTATTACATAAATTAGACCTTTTTCTGTGCAAAAAAAAAAACGAAATAACAATAAATGGAGGAAATACATCGATAACATGTTATTGGGCCCAATACTCTCCTTACATGGTTAATGGGCCTTAGGGGTCCATTTAAGTATATATTGGGCCTAATATTTCCTTGACATGTTTATTGGGCCTTTGTGGTCCGTTTATATGTTAATTTGGGCATGAGCTATGGATCACATGTTTATTAGGCCTTAGTGGTTCACTTACATGCCTGTTGGGCCTAAATTACCCTTTTACATGTTTATTGGGCCTTCGTGATCCATCCACATGCTAATTGGCTTGGATTAAAAATCATATGTTTATTTGGCCCTAAATGTCACTTACATATCTGTTGGACTTCATACAATCACTTACATACTTTGGATTTGAAAACTTAAAACATATATGTAAACCTTATACATGGTGTGATACAGTACATGGTCTGTAGTTATAACCAGAGTCTCCTGGAGGGAGAGCGAGAGTTTATGTATAGATCTATACGGGGTACACCTCAGCTGTTCGCTACAACTAGACTAGGCCAGTCTAGGGCGACAAACCTTACCTTAATTAGACTAACGCCTGAAAACGCCAAGGCAGGCGAACTAGTCTGTAACATCCCAAATTTCGAGTCCAAAAATTTCGTTTTAATTAAGTAGTTTATAAGATTGATTACTGAAAAATTTTTCGATAACATATCAAACCATAAACCATCAAACATGTCTCAAAGTCAAAACATCGAATAGTAATAAAAATCAGAGTACAATCCAATGAATCACAAAATGCGGAAATCTGATGTGCATGTGATGTACAACTTCCTTCCCCTTCAATGAAGAGATAATTGAAACAAAACTGAAAACTGTAAGGATGAAGCTTAGTGAGTTCCCCCATCATACCACATACCATACCCATCACATACTGCCAGGCATATCTGGGTGCCCGGCTTACCTTGTCAGACATATCTGGGTGACCGACCTACCCTTTAGTGTATCTTAACCGGTTACAGGGACTATTTCACCCCCTACCGCTACCACGTAATAACATAAAAAAAAACATAAACATGTTATCTAGCATAGCTGGATACTAGGCTACCTCTTTGGCCCTATCGACCGGTAGTCGGGGACTATTCCCCTTTACAACTACTATCACATAATGTCATATGATACTAGCATATAAAGCATAACAGGTAGTGACATACAAAATAATTATCATACATACATCTATCTATTACGAACTCCTACTAGTGGGTCGACATTGTGACCTTAGACCCACTTCTAATGGAAGGTAACTCACCTCGTGATATTGTGTGTCTAAACTTGCGGAAAGTGGTCTCTAACAGCTGCTCCGATGAGTCCCGAATATCATGATAATATTAACACTAAGGTAGTGTTTGTTTTTTGTCTGCAGATCTGCGTGACCTCTTATGTCTGCGTCGCGCATACCACACACATACATTAGCTTTCACAGACTGTTTGTTTTTTTGAAAACTACAGACTTAAAAATGTCTCCGCGTCATCTTCTTGATATAGATGTGGACTAGAGTCTTCTAACATCTTCAAACATCTTCAAACATCTTCTAGCATAAAAAAACATATATATCTTTATTTTTTAAAGTTTTTTTCAATTTATATTTTTTCCAACTTTATTAATGATAAACAATTTAAAAAAAACTACAAAACTTTAAAAAAAACGTTCGACGATACAAACATGATATTTTTGATAAATTTATAAATAACGATTTATTACAATAATAATCGCTAAATTTTTTTATATAAATATGAAAAAAAAAATCATAATATATTCTTATATTTTTTTGCCAAATTTTGTAAAACATTATTTAATACAGTATCGTCAATTTCTCGAGAAAAATATTTATGGTACGTTTTTAATGGATTTAATTGAAAAAATCGAAGTTTATTTCCATCTATTTATTTATCAAATTCTTTGATTACTAATTATAATGTTTAGTTATAATTTTGCAACCAAAGTTGGTTTTTATCAAATATATACATTAATTCATACCATTTTTATTTTTATTTTTTATACAATAATACATAAAAGTTGATCTAGATTTGTTAATTATTTATAACAAAGTCATAAAAATATTAAAAAATCACTTTGAAGTTTTAAAAAAATCAATTTATTTAGGTTTTAGTTTATTTTAATAGTCCGCAGATGTTAAAAAAACAAACCGTCTTCTTTTTTCAGATTACAGACGTTTGGTCCACCTTTTCTACTGTAGAGGTCTACAGATGTGGTCCGCAGATTGCATACATTTTGCTTCAGAAAAAACAAACAGCACCTAAATCAGAGTTTATAACATTATTTACGGTAAAATGACCATTTTACCCCTTTGGTCCAATTTGGGAACATTCATAATAACGCATTAAATCCAACGCACCCAGTGTCCATCAAGACTCCCTAAAGGTCCACCAATGGCCCAATTTTCCAAATTGGGCCCAACCTTTCAAATGGGATTTCTTACATTTTTTAATAAGTCTTTAGCCCAAAACAAAATAATCCCAATATGGCCCCAAAGGCCCAATGCTTCCGATTCCAGATTCCCAGGTCTAATTTATGCTTTACAGTGGGCTATGAGGCCCAACAGTCCAGGCCCAACCCTCTAAGGCCCAAAATCCCAAATGAATCCACTAAGCATGCCTACGCACGACGTAGTTGGCACGTACGCCCGGCGTACGCTAGCCTTGACCGCATACGTGAAGTTGACCCAGTACGCGCGTCGTACCAGGGAGTACGCCCACCTTATTGGCCAAATTCCTTGGGACTTCATTCATGACTTATTCCATTGAGCATTTACATTAAAAATGTAGATCTAGGTCCCTTGAGACCTCCTAAACCATAAAGTCATGAACTTTATGTGCTTGCATGCATGGTTGGGGTCAAACATGGTTTTGGGTCCTTCTAACAAACTTTACAACCCACTAACACTTGCATGGTTGTGGCTTAACCACCAAGGTCTGATTTTTATGACTCTTAGTGCCTCTAAAAGTCCAAAAGGACAACTATTAAGGTCTGAAATCGTTAAGATGCAAGAAGCCTCAATAATGG
The DNA here is from genome assembly GCF_052625555.1 of Lactuca saligna. Taxonomy (NCBI): domain Eukaryota; kingdom Viridiplantae; phylum Streptophyta; class Magnoliopsida; order Asterales; family Asteraceae; genus Lactuca; species Lactuca saligna. The sequence goes on from NC_136425.1 coordinate 70,709,609, forward strand.
AGTCCAAAAGTAACCTTAAACACCCCCCCCCCCCCCCCCCCCCCGGTTAGCAATATAAGAATATAATGAACAAGTTTGGAACTTGATACCTCAAATGGGGCAGAAATGATGTTAATCTTCTGGATCTATAAGTTCTTGGTGGATCCTAGCTCCTTCTTCAAGTTCCTTTCTCTTCTAAAGCACCAAAATCACACCAAAGTGCACTCAAATGGCCTCCAAATAACAAAGACACACCAAAGTGGGTTAGGGTTTCGTGGTGACTGCTTAAGGGTGAAGGGAGGCTGAACAAACAGGGATAATGTTCTTTATATAGGGAGTAAACCCTAAGTTTTCAGGTTTAAAGGGATGCACACATACGTTGGGCGTACTCCTGATACGCTCGGCCTACGTGCTTGGCTCCCACACTTCCTTTCCACGAGTATGTTGGGCGTACATGGCAATGTACGCCCCGCATACACAACTTTCTCAGCGCATTAGCAAGGCCCAAAGTTCAAAGCCCGAACCAAACCACTTCTCTCTTCAATTAGGATGATTAATAATAATACCTGGAAAATCCCAGATGCTACGTCATACGGGACCCACACCCTCCGATGAAGAGCCAACAATTCACGGTTGTCATAGTCAAAGGAGGAAACCTGACGCATAATACTCTCGCTCGTACGATGTTCCTTCTTCATGGCCTCCTGCCGGGCCTCCGAATCTACTCCAACAGTGGTGTCACAATCGTCATCCTCATACGAATATCCCTGATCGGCGCTACCTTGCGGCTAAGCGCGTCGGCCATGACATTGGCCTTCCTCGGGTGGTAGAGGATCTCATAATCATAATCCTTTACCACATCAAGCCACCGACGATGCCTCATATTCAGATTTGGCTGGTCCATGAGATACCTCAGGCTCTTGCGGTCCGTATAAATGGTACAACAAACCTCATATAGGTAATGACGCCAAATCTTGAGGGCAAAGACAACAACCCCCAACTCCAAATCATGCGTTGGATAGTTCGCCTCATGAGGCTTCAACTGCCTCGAAGCATAAGCGATAATATGCCCTCTCTGCATCAATACCACGCCCAAACCCGAGATGGAGGCATCACAACATACTACAAAATCATCCATGCCCTTTAGCAGGGCTAAGATTGGCGCCTCGCACAATCTCTATCTCAATGTCTCAAATATAGCCTGTTGCTCAGGCCCCCAACGAAAGACCACGAGTTTCCTCGTCAACTGGGTCAGGGGCACGACTATCTTGGAAAAGTCATGAATTAATCTCCGATAATAACCTACCAGTCCCAGAAAGCTCCGAATCTCAGATGGAGACCTCAGAACCTCCCACCTCATCACGGCCTACACCTTGGCCGGTTCAATTGAAATCCCGTTCTGGTTGACAAGGTACCCAAGGAACTGCACCTCGCGTAACCAGAACTCGCACTTAGAGAACTTAGCATATAAGCTCTCCCTCCTCAAAGTATCCAGAACCTCCTGCAAGTGCTCCTCATGCTGCTCCTATGTATTGAAATAAACCAAGATGTCATCAATGAAAACTATCACAGACTGATCCAACATCGGTCTGCACACGCGGTTCATGAGATCCATGAACACGGCAGGAGCATTGGTGAGCCCGAAAGGCATCACCATGAACTCATAGTGACCATAACGCGTACAAAAAGCAGTCTTCTACACATCCTTCTCTCTGACCCTCCGGTCATGTGTCTCAGTGAGGACCCTCCGGTCTCACAGCTTGGATTGGACCCTCTAGTCCTATATCTCAGTAAAGACCCTCTAGTCTCATAACTCGGTTTGGATCCTCCGGTCTCATCTTAGTAAAACACAGAATAACATAACATATATCACAAAGACAGAAATGCATAATATTACATAACTCAATATAAGCACATAGGACCCTCCGGTCGATAACTCAAATAAGACCCTCCGGTCATTCGGTATTACCACTCAGGTAGGTATAGTGAGAAGACTCACCTCATAAGCAAGCAAGGAAACTCGATACCCCTCGAACAACCTAATCTCTGCCTACACGTAATAAGCATCTCTAATTAACACTTAAAGATCACAACTTTATATAAACTCATGCTAATCCTTCTCTAACTCTTGGGATGGGTGAAATGCCATTTTACCCCTCCATGGTCCCCATCATCCCTGCCTTGACTAAACCCTAAAGTCAACAAAAGTCAACACTCGAGTCAACTATCAATGCTGACTTGACTCGTTGAGTGCATCTATGTGACTCGTCGAGTCCCCATTGTTCCTCAGAACATCGCGAAAACTCAACTTAACTCATCGAGTTACCTCATCAACTTGCTGAGTTACCCATGTCCAAACTCGTCGGGGAAAACCCTAGCCGACTCGTCGAGTCAGCTCATTGACTCAGTGAGTCCATTCAGTATGTATCCTCATTCAGACATTTCAAAGCAGATCCATCGCTCCAAACTCTAGATCTAGTCTGCTAAGGCCCGAATGTCACGTAAAGCTTCGATCTTTATGTCCATGCATGGCATATTTGCTCCATAATGCCAATACAAGCTCCAACAAGGCTTAGATGCACAAGATCTTGTCTTTAGCTCAATAAAGTTCGGGTCTTTGGACTCACAAGACCTCCTACAATCCATATCTGAGGTTTCAACCTCAAATCATGCTCAAAGGACTTAATGACACAAAAGGGATGAGAGAAAACCCTAGAAACTCTCTAAACCAAGATCTCAAGTTAGCATCTTTTTTCATCCAACTGAAGCAAAACCCTGAAGAACCTCTAGATCCAAAGCCTCCTCTTGATCCAAGATTTGATGCTCTCCACTTCTCCTTCAAAAGTGCACTAAAACTCACAAGATTAGCTTCTCTCTCACTCTCTAGATCAAGTGGACGATTAGGGTTTCTCTCAAGGAAGTAAGGTGGCTGGTGAGGCCGAATGAGGGCTTAAGGTCCCTTAAATAGGTCACAAACCCGGGGATTTATGGTTTCCTCACACGGCGCCAACTCGGCGAGTCGGCTGTCTGACTCGTCGAGTTGGTCATTAAACCCACGTGATCAATCCAACTCTACTCGACGAGTCGGAAATACAACTCGTCGAGTCACTCATTAAATCCCAATAATAAATATATAAATATAATACCTAAAAGTCAGGATGTTCTAATTCTCCCCCACTAGATTTAGACTTCTCTCTCGAAATCCTGCTCTAGAAATAACTCTGGATACTGCTCGCGCATCTCGGACTCCGGCTCCCAAGTCCACTCGGATCCCTTGTGAAGACGACCGACGTAATAAGCATCTCTAGAAATAACTCTCGATACTACTCGTGCATCTCGGACTCCGGCTCCCAAGTCCACTCGGATCCCTTCTGATGTTGCCACTGAACCTGGACGAGGGGCACCTCATTATTCCTCAGAATCTTCACTTTCCGATCCAAGATCGCTATCAGCCTCTCATTATAATTAGGCTTGCATTCACCTGAATGTTCTCTAATGGTACCACCACCATCTCATCGGCTACACACTTCCTCAACTGAGATACGTGGAAGGTGTTATGAATCTGAATCAACTCCGCAGGTAGCTCCAGTCAGTAAGTTACCTTACTCACTCTGGCGATCACTCTGAAAGGACCAATGTATCAGGGCCCCAGTTTTCCCCATTTCCTAAATCAGATCATCCCTTTCCATGGTGATACCTTCAGGAGGACAAAATCTCCAACTTTGAACTCTAGCTCGGATCGTCGCCAATCTGTGTAAATCTTCTGGTAACTCTAGGCTGCCAGTAACCTCTGTCTGACGTGCTGAATCTGCTCGGTCATCTTCAACACTATCTCAGTGCCACCCATCACTCGCTACCCTACCTCTCCCCAATAGATGGGAGTCTGACACCTCCTCCCATATAAGAGCTCAAAGGGAGGCATGACGATACTGGAATGGAGGCGGTTGTTGTAAGAAAACTTAGCCAAGGGCAAATAGGTGTCCCAACTTCCTCCAAAGTCCATAACACATGCAGGTAGCATCTCCTCGAGCGTCAGAATCGTCCGCTCACTCTGCCTGTCTGTCTGCGGGTGATATGCGGTACTAATATGCAACCGGGTACCCAAATCCTCATGAAATGTCTTCCAGAACCTGGAAGTAAAACACACATCCTGATCTAACACTATCGAGGTCAGCACCCCATGTCGTGCTACCACCTCTCTCACATAAATCTCGATCAGTTTCTCTGCAGAAAAGCTCTCACTGATGGCAAGGAAGTTAACACTCTTTGTTAACCAGTCTACAATCACCCATATCGTGTTAAACCCACGCGCAGTCCTCGGTAGCTCGGTGATAAAATCCATCGAAATTTGCTCCTACTTCCACTGGGGAATCTCTAGAGGCTGTAATGGGTCATGTGGTCGTTGTGCTCCGCCTTAACCCAATGATACGTCGAGCACCTCTCAACTACCCAAGCCACGTCCCTCTTCATACAGGGCCACCATTAATCTCTCTTCAGGTCCAAATACATCTTAGTGGCCCCCAGGTGGATCGAGAATCTCGATCTATGTGCCTCCTTCATCAATAAACGGCAAGCTACACCCTTATAGGGCACTCAAATCCGCTCTCGGAAAGTCATAAGCACACGTCTGTCCGTCTCAAACTCGGAAACCTGCCCAATCACTCGCTCCCTCTTGTAGTTCTTCGGTCTCACGGCCTCCACATGGGCCTCTCGAATGGTATTTAAGGCGGGAGTCATCACTGTCATCCTCAAGCACACATCTCTGATCGGAGCACTCGCTGCTCTACGGCTCAGGGCGTCGGCTACCACATTAGCCTTGCCCGAATGATATAAGATCTCGCAGTTATAGTCATTTACTACATCCAACCACCTCATCTGCCTCATATTCAAGTTGGGCTGATCCATGAGGTACTTCGGGCTCTTGTGGTCCATATATATGGTACACCGGACTCTATACAAGTAGTGGCGCCAGATCTTGAGGGCGAACATCACCGCCCCCAGCTCCAGGTCGTAGGTAGGATACCTCTTCTCATGTTCATCAAGTCTTTCGAAAAGGTGTTTCCAATTATTAAATTCATTATTTGCCAAAGAACTTTGATTATTATTATTATTGGGTTTAAACAAGTCACAATAAAAACAATAAACTGTATCTACTTGTTAGAATAAATTAACCATTTTCAATCACTTGTTTCACCATTACCAAGTTTTCTTGTATAAGTACCATTAAAAAAATGTCTAGATAAACAATCTTTAGGAATCACAAGATTTGATTCTCTAATTGGTCATTTTTCAAATAAAATTTCCCTTAATTTATTATCAATATTACCCCAATTACTTGGATCATAAATATTTAAAGGAGGAACAAATTGATTGCCATTTTCATTCATATCATTGTCACTGCTAATTTCATTCTCATTAGCTATATTTTGATCCTCGTTAGTGACATTATCTTCATTACCAATTTAATTCTCATTAGTGACATTATTTTCATCATCAATTTCCTTTTCATTAGTGTTAATTTCATTATCATTGTAGCTATTTTCATTATCATTTGTGATATTTTCATGTTCAATTTGAGCATTATAATTATCTATTTTTTTATATAAATTTTTCAATAGATCTTTTGAGCTTGTTCATCTTGTTTTATTTTTTCTTTTTTGATTTTAGGATAGAACTTTTTTAGGAAACATATTATTAAGTTATAATCTTATAGTTATTATAATACTAGTTTATAACCCATGAAAACCACAATTATAAACTTAATTAAACTTTTATAGTAATAACTTAAAACTATTAATCAATTATTTCAAATAAGTTATTAATTAAGAGATATTTTTAGTTATATAAAATTATAATCATTTGTTTAAATAAATATATGAAATTATATCACATTATAATATATATTAATTTTATTTTCTTTTTTATTGTATTGTTATTAATTTGATGTAATTAGAATGTGAAATTTAAATTTTGAAATTTGAAATGAAGAATCAGTTATCAATTATTAATTTAATGTAATTAGAGTGAGAAATTTTAAATGGAAAATTAATAGGTTGACATGTGGCATGATAGAAGACATATAATATTAATGATGATTTCCAATATTATAATACTTGTCAATAAGAGAATAAACTTATTTATTTATTAGAATAACTAGTTTGTAACCCGTGAGAACACGGTTATAAAATTAATTAAATTTTCATATTAAAAAATTAAAATTATTAAATAATTAATTTAAATAAATTATTACTTAAGGGATATATTTTAGTTATATAAAATTATAATTGTTGATTTAAATAAACACGTAAATTTATATCGCCTTATAATCTATTTAATTTTATTTTATTTTTCAATGTAATGTTATTAATTAAATATAATTAGAGTGAGAAAATTTAAAATTAAGAATCAATTATTAATTTAATTTAATTAGAGTGAGAAATTTAAAATTTGAAATGGATAATCAATTATTAATTTAATGTAATTAGAGTGAAATTTAAAATTTAAAATGGATAATTAATAGGTTGACAAGTGGCATGATATATGATATATAACATTAATGATGAGTTCTAATTGTATGACATTTGTTAATAGAAGATTAAACCTATTTTTTTATTAGAATATGTATAAGGAGAAGTGCAGTTGTAGATTTTTATATAAATAAAACAACGATGATATAAAGATTATTAAACAAAGCAATGGAAAAAGAAGACGTTATTGTATGTTGTTGTGTTGTCCAGTTGCATTGCTTCTAGGCTCCAATAAAAATTTTGTACTTCTTAATTCTGATATAGAATTGAAGTTGATAGTTCAAAACTTGGGACCTTTTCGTAAGAGATAAAGACAAATTCAAATATGAAAAAGAAAAATCAAAAACAGAATCATCAAATAAGAATTCAGGAAACAAAACGCTTCTAGGGGTGTTTGGTTTAGCTTTTCAAAGCCAAAAGTTCTTTTTGGAAAAAAAAAAAAAAAACAAAAGATGTTTGGCAAACTAATTTTAGAAGCTACTTTTAAGTTTTTACATAAGTAAAAACAACTTTTTGGAAAAGTCAGGAAATCCTAATTTTTTGTAATTTTTCCAAAAAGAACTTTTTAGGGTTTGAAAAGCTAAACCAAACATCCCCTAGGCCTATTCGTAAATCCACAAAATCGACTTGGGGATTAAAAACAGAATAAATCAGAAAACTGATTAGAAAACATACAGAAATCAAAATTTGATAAAACCCTGTAAACCCGATTTTGTATTCTTACCTGATGCTAATGTTTGATTGATTATAAGGTGTTCAATGTTCTTGATGGATGATCGAATTCCGATGTAGAGCAGCAGTAATTTTCGAATGGATTTCCTACTTTGAACGAATCAAGCGTCAGGTGAGAAATCAGCGTAATTGGCCTCAAAAGTTCAGAAAATTCGTATATGGGCTTCTCTTATGAACAGACTTATAAAGTGGGCCCTTTGAGAATTTTGGGGCCCAGCACGATAGCCCAACCTGCCCCTTATTGGGCTGGGCCTGTACTTTAGTAGGTTGACAAATTTTTGGTTAGTGTTAAATAAAAAAAAAAACAAAAATACAAGTTGTACATTACCTGATGACCATGGTTTTTACTAGTATGCATGAACATGTTTCCGTAGGGTAATAATAAAAAGTAAATAACATACTTTTTGGAGATGTAATTTATCATTTGAATTACGTAATTAGTTATTAGTTCTAGTTATAATGCTAGTAATTCTACTTACAATAATGGTTTGGAAAATAGTCATGTTCGACATGGTTGTTGGATTTTCCAAAATATTATAAACCGAAAGGATCATGCATCGTGGTTGTCTTTCCCTAACATTCTTTACTTGATAGTCAAAACTTAGGTAATACAAATTAATGATAAAAGCATGTAAAGGAACCTAAACACTAACCTTAAACCTACCTAAATCCTAAATACTAAAAGTGAACCTTATACCCTAAAAATATATACAATAAACAATAAATCATAAGACTAGAGGGAGTGGTGCGGTCAGGACCGCACTTCCTCTACCACATAAACCTTGAACACCGCCCCTTGGATGCACCCTAGGGTGCACTGCGACTTTGACTTTGGAAGGGTGCACTCTATGGACGATTTTGATTGGCTGCTCACATTTGACTGTTGCAGGCGGTCCAAAATCTGATTTTTAAATTTTTTTTCTCTTTTAAACTTTAACACATATTTAAATCATTCAACCCTTCTTATTTTTTTATATTTATCTACTACATTACTGTTAAAAAAATCAACAAAATGTATTCGTCTGATTCTTCTAAAGAGTTTAATGTTATGTTTGATTTTTTTGTTGTTGCTGCTACATCTACGAAACAAATGTATGAAGCGACATGCAGTAGGGCATCTGCCAGTGCTAAACAAAGAACACGGAGATATATTTTTAGAGATCGTGAAGATGCAAACCAACGTCTGATACACGACCACTTTCAAGAAAATGTCACTTTTCCAGTATACTACTTTAGAAGGCGCTTCAGAATGTTCAAATCATTGTACGAACGTATGGTCGAAGATGTAACGAGGGAGTGTGATTTTTTCGAGCAACGGTCTGATGCTAGAGGTGCACCCGGTTTCATCCCTTTACAAAAATGTACAATTGCACTTCGTCAGTTAGCATATGACATCCCTCCTGAGGCGTTGGACGAGAGTTTTAGGATGCGAGCTAGGACCGCACGAGATAGTCTACACTATTTCTGCAAAACTATTATTCAGTTTTATGGTCCAAAATATTTATGTAAGTCTAAACGCAATGACATCATGAAATCGCAATCTCATCATGCTAGTGTACATGGATTTCCTGGAATGTTAGTAAGTTTAGATTGTCTACATTGGGCATGGTAAAATTGTCCTGCCTCACACCATGGTCAATTTACCCGAGGTGATCATGGGCATCCAACGGTCATACTTGAAGCGGTTGCATCACGGGATTAGTGGATTTGGCATGCTTGTTTTGGTTCTCCTGGATCCCTCAACGACATTACCGTTCTTAATCACGCACCTATATTTAACAACATATACGACAGATCTGCATCAGATTCTTCTTTCCAATTGCGTGGAACACCATGTAAATATGGTTATTATCCAGTTGATGGGATCTATCCTAAGTATGCAGTTTTTGTTAAATCGTTTTACGTATCCGAATGATGCTCGTTGGAAAAAATTCAAGAAAGCTCAAGAAAGAGATAGGAAGGATATCGAACGGGCTTTTGGAGCTTTCAAGAAACGTTGGTTTATATTGAAAAAACCAACAATTTTTTTCAGCGGGGAAAAAATGTATGAAGTCATGTATGCATGTATAATACTACATAATATGATTATTGAAAATGAAGGAAGAGAGATATATGAGTACGATGAAGAGGAAACCATTCCCGCGACACAATGAATAAAAATTGGGGGCGACGAGTACATTGAAAAGAGAGCAGATGTTCGTTGTAATGAAACATTTCACAATCTTCGTATGGATTTGGTGGAACACATTTAGAGGATGCAACACATTGACCTCAATTTGGATCCGGAGGAGGACCCGGAAGACGAATTCTCGAAGGACGACTTCATATAGTGCGTTTATTTTAAATCGTTTAATGTATGTTTTTTTGAGTTTGTAGGTTTAAAATTTCTAGTGTTTTTTTTAATGTTTGTAGGATTTCTATTTTGAAGTAATGAAATGAATGGATTTTATTAAAATTATAGTTTTTATTTAATTAATTAAAAAAAAACCCAAAGTGTGGCACCACTCATTGGGTGTGGTATGAGACCACACTTTTGTGGTAATGAGTGACGTGGCATCTATGTGTCATTGCGATTTCATGGGGTTCGTATAAGTATGGACAAGCTGGTGGGTTGCCGTGAAGTAAAGGGAGACCTATCGATGAATGTTCTGCCTCCCTAGAAGGAAGTACCTGGGGGGTGGCCACATGTCGGGGATTCCGACTTGAAGTACAAGGGTTGGGATCTAGTGTTTTGGTGTGAGATCGTATTTGGCATATGAAGGAAGGCAATTTCGAAGGGATAAAAGTTCATCTTCCATCGTAGGAGGACGCGCAACAATTTTACGGTGGGAGAGTGTCATGGGCCGAATATCTTGTGACCGTGTTAACCGAGAAGATGAAGACCATGTCATTGGATTAGCTTAGATTGGGTTCAAAAGGGGGCATCCTAACTCAACAGCGTTGTTATGCTAGTCTTTGTTGTTTGACCGGGTCGTTGAAGTGAATGGAAATAAAGGGGGCCATAGCTTTCTAGATATAAAACTGGTTGGGGGATAGTGCTGCTTCCCTGATGAGCCAATGCGAAACCAGTTGGCTTGTGTAATCTAGGAGGGTCGGTATCAGGGTTTTATGAGGGACCTCAGTACGCTGCACGGGCAAGTAGTAATGCCGAACTGTCCGTGACAAGTGGCTTTGGTAAGAAATGTTTAGAATTGATTAGATAGTTTAGTTAAGATGTCATTAGTGCATAAAAAAGTAAACGAAAAACAGAATATGTCTAGAGAAATGAGTTAAATATTACATACTTTCTTATGTTATTACATATGTTTTCGAATTTTTTGCAATGTAGATAGACTTTTAGTAGTTTTCTTTTGATTTTTTTAATGCTTATGCTTGTGAGTGATATTCTGAAAGAAGTAGCATGTAAAAAAAATGCATTGTATGATTTAATTTTAGAGGGTTTTTTTGTTTTTTTTTTTTTTTTTTTTTTGTTTTTTTTTTTTTTTTAACATAGTAAACATAGGAAATCAAGTATTTTCCATATGCATGATCCAATCAATGTCCCATGAAAACTTGTGCCTTATTAGTTATTACAAACTTTGTATCAAACCATGTAAAGAATATGTTGGCTTAAATGTGAGCAAAATGGATAAAGATATACGGTACAGACCAGTTCGATTATGGGCTTAATGAAGAAAAATCAGATTCAATTAAAACTTGTTTAGACATACCGGGTTTTGCTATAAAATACACCTTATCGTATTAGGGACCAGACACAAACCGGATTTTAGAAAAGCCGGTTTGGATTTACGGTTTTATTTTTTCTAAAACAAAATACGAAAAATGTTATGTTTATATGGGCTAAAAAAACTAATCATTTCTTTCGATGAAGAAGAGATCCACCTTCTTATTTTATATTTCTACATCTAGGATCCGACTTGTATGATGGATACTAATAGGAACTTAATGAGTATGGCAAAAAAAAGTTTGATTCAAAAGGAAAAGAAGAGACAAAAATTGGAACAAAAATATCATTTGATTCGTCGATCCTCAAAAAAAGAAATAAGCAAAGTTCGATCGTTGAGTGACAAATGGGAAATTTAGCATATGGAAATGGAAGTGAGTGTGAAACAGAGATAAGGCCTTGACCCTGATAACTTTCCAGCAGTGACCCGCTTACCCTTGGGCCTTGGGACATTTATTTTAGATTTTGATATTATACTAGGTGTGAGACCCGTATATTATACGGGTTGATTTAAAAAATGATTAAACTTAAAGTATAAAAATAAAATATTTTTTAATATACAACTTTAAAATAAGAAAGAAAGAAACGTATTTATTACAATTTAATATCATATATATGATTTTTAATACTTTACATATATAAGTATATGACTTTAATTAAAAATTAAAACAAACAAAAAATTGACAAGTGGATAATATTTATTTCAAAATTATCACAAAATGACAAGTGTCAAAACTCATGAGAGATTGACAAGTGGTAAAAAAAACCTTCATTTATTAAGGAGGATTTTAAAAGTAGGTTTAGCAATTACAAATTAGGCACCTTGAGGTTTATTTATTTAATTACCTCTTTTGTGCAAATCCTCCTTAATAAATGAAGGTTTTTTTTGCCACTTGTCAATCTCTCATGAGTTTTAACACTTGTCATTTTGTGATAATTTTGAAATAAATATTATCCACTTGTCAATTTTTTGTTTGTTTTAATTTTTAATTAAAATCATATACTTATATATGTAAAGTATTAAAAATCATATATATGATATTAAATTGTAATAAATACGTTTCTTTCTTTTTTATTTTAAAGTTGTATATTAAAAAAATATTTTATTTTTATACTTTAAGTTTAATCATTTTTTAAATCAACCCGTATAATATACGGGTCTCACACCTAGTAATAATATTCAAAAATATTGGATACAGAACAACTAGGAAAATTTTATTTATATCCTTACAATCATTAAATATTACTTCTATACATCCTTATAAATTTTATAGTTACATATATATCGTTTCAAACTATGAAACTCACATTTATATCCAAAATACTAATTTAATTAGATTAAACCAATTTAATGGTAAAAATTTTATTTAAAATTCAAAATTTCATATGATATTAATAAAATATCCTTCCAAATTAAAGATTAGAATTAAACTAAATTATATTAATATTAAAACTAATTAGATATGAAAAAACTTATTGCACGTCAAAAACTTTAGCATGTAAAAATTTCATGGTTGATTTTTGTTTCCAAAAGTCCTATAATAGCTTCTGTAAGACTAATATAGAGAACTAAAGAAATCATGTATATTTGGAGGTTTTGACGATCGTGATTCGATCCAAGAATTTCTTTTATTGAAATGTTACATTTTTATCTTTTTCCTATTGATCATTGGCCCTCCAAGCTTAAATTTTTAAAAACCAACGGAAGAGTATTTTTTGGAAAAAGGTGGAAGATATATTAAAACCATTGCCTAAAAAGACCTATGCCGGGAAAACAAAAAGAAGTTACAAAATGTTGAAGGGGCAACAAATCCAATTAGCCTAATTACAATTTCCGAAGTTACCCATGTGGTTCACAAAACTAAACACAGTCGTGACCACATTATCCTTAGTAGGAGAATATGAGCCTTCTTGAAAATCACCTCATTCCTACCCTTCCACATGCACCACAAGAAACCATAATGATAGTGTCAAAAAATTTCTTTTCTTGGGGCAATGACCACAACTAGCAGCAAAATCAATAAAACTAGACACAGAAGAGAAACCTTGCACCAATAAACCACACCATCTAAAGATCCAAGCAAGAACATCATTGACAAAAGGGTAGCATGTTAACGAGTGATCCGTGTCATCTATCCGCAGATGGCAAAACGAACTGAGGAATTATCAATACGGATACCTCCACATGAGAGAGCAGAAGCAGTTGGAATACGACCCATGCAAACCCGCCAAATGAAACAAGTTAGTTTCAAAGGAACAAGCTTGATCCAAATAGTCAAATTCAAATCTAAGAATCATCTGAGAACACACACGACAAATCTACCATTGCCGGAAAGTTTGGATTTCCTATAGTCATTCGAGTCCGAAATTGAAATATGATCTTCCAATTCCGCCAGTTCCAAGGGGGTCCTTGGCGTCTGCCTCTAGGACCAGGAAGCTAACCTGTCAGAGATGAAACAACCCTTGCAAGAATCGAGACCAAAAATTAAGGGAAAACAGGAGGCAAGAAAGCCTGACCCCAACCAGTTTTCAAGCCAAAAAAGAGTGCAATTACCAGACCCAACATGGAATTCAAAAAGATCAGAGACCTCGATACCCAAATCACCTAAATCATAAAATGGAGCTTTGAATACGAGACCAGGCCCCCGCGAGAGTTTGTTTGGTAATGGAATGATTAGGTTTTCTATAGCAATTATGCAAACCACCAATGACTTGATGGCATAAAGGCTTGGGATCCCTTTTAAAATGCCAAATCCACTTCAATAAAAAGGCATAGCTCAATGGCTGAATTGAACTAATGCCTAGCCCACAATTATCTTTTGGCCCAATCACAGTCTTCCAAACCATCCAATTTAATTTGTTTTTATTTTCAACACAACCCCATAGAAAAGTTATACGTAGCTTCTCAAGTTGCTCAAGGATTGATTTAGGAGCTTTAAGAAGAGAGAGAATATAAAAGGAGACTGCTTAGAACCGATTAAATTGAAGTTACTCTTCCAACGAAGGATAGCGATGTTGCCCTTGAAGAGGAAAGCTTATTTTGCATCTTTTCAGTAATGGGTTTTCAGTAACGCTTGAGAGACATATTTGTTCCAACGGAGACTCCTAAATAAGTAAAGGAAAGGAGGAAGCTTCATACCCCATAATTTGAGCACAACTCGAGATATCACAGTATATAACACCAATGCCAAAGACTTTTGATTTGTGGAAATTGACTTCAAGTCGTGAAGAAACATGGAAGCATCGTAAAAATACGATCCAGATTAACGAAAATGTCCAATAAATATAGCATCGCCGGCCTAGAAAAGATGAGATAAATAAGGATCGTTATTAGGAATATCGATGCCTTTGAAGAGAAACATCCAAAAAATACAGTCTAAAAATTCCATTTTTAAACCATTAATGAAACCATAAATGTCACTCATCATATAAAAATCATAAATCGTGTATCTCAAAAATATCATAAACAACTGTAAGTATATCAAAATTATATGTCAAAACATCGGAGTAAATCATCCTAGGCTAACAGTTGTGGTGTGTGTCATGCAGTCGTCCTCAACAGGAAGTCGAAGGATCTTAGGAACAAGAGGGTGGAACTCGTAAAGGTGCAATGGCAGCACCGGAAGCGATCGAAGTGGACTTGGGAGCCGGTGGAATAGATGATGGAGCACTACCCCGAGCTGTTTCAGGATCGAGCAGCAGACTTCGAGGATGAAGTTTAAAATAAGTGGGGGAGATTTGTAGCACCTGATCCTAGTACATATTCCTTGTAATTAATAATTCTTAAATTAATGCAATTTGCCTTGGACTCGGCGAGTTGAAGGACCAACTCGCTGAGTAGGAGCGGGATGAAACGTGGGGTCTAAGCTTCGGACTCGGCGAGTAGGCTCTGTTTGGGCAAAAAGCCTAACCTGGGTGTTTGCACCCTAGCTCCTTTTTGTCCTTGTGGGTGATTTTGGCCTTGTGAAGGAAGTTTGAAGCTCAAGAGAAGAAGAAGGAGGTGGAAGAGTGCAAAGAGGAGAGGTAGATCCGACATCTACCCTGCAAGAGGCTTCCATTCAGGTAGAAGAGTCCCTACCTTGATCACTAGTTCATTAGATTCCCTTTTTGTCCCTAATCGGTGAATTTCAAGCCCTAAAACACCAAACTCCATGTGTTTGTGCTATATGATCCGAAAGGACTTCAGATCTAGACCTTATGGGCGTATTAGAAGTATAAAGTTTCTGTGGTTGAAGTGATTGAGGTCCCCATTGAGTGTATGACCTCATTAAGAGCTTGGATTTGCCTTTTGGAGCTTATAGGGTCATACATGCACGTAAAGTTTGCAACTTTACGTGATAAGCATGCCCTAGGAACATGGATCTATGGTTTGGAAGCGTTGCATGTCTCAGATTTGGTATGTATGAGAAATGGGTCGAAGTGACTCGGCGAGTCCCAAAGTGGAACTCGGCGAGTTCTATGAAGATGGCCTTAGACTTGGAACAACTCGGCGAGTCCTACGAAGATTGCCTAGAACTCGACGAGTTGTTCTTCAAACTCGGTGAGTCATATGAACTGTTACTGAGTAAGAGGGGTTTAGGTGTTGAAGGTCCAACCCTTTGTATCTTCACGCGGAATTAGCAATTTAACATGTAGCAATAGTCCCAGAAACCCAAATCCTCATAAAGGATGCTCTAGTGAGGATTTGGAAGCGAGTAGGAGATCTACTCGTATGGACTCGATGAGTTGTTCTTGGACTCGGTGAGTCGGATCGCGAGCACGTTCTATCGTCCCAAGTAGTGAGTTAAGGGTGACTCAGTGAGTGGGAAGAGGGACATGTAGAGTAGGATCGGGTTAGTGGGAGAAGGACTCGGCGAGTCGGTGCCATAACTCAGCGAGTCCAGTCAACTGGAACTTGACTTTGACCAAGGAGTTGACCTTGGACCAGGGGTGGGTCAGTCATCTGACCTAAGGGTGTTTATGAGTGGCTAATCTATGCTTATGATTTATAGCTGGAGGATTACCGATTCAACAGTCAGGCGCTTAACAAGTGGATTTTCAGCAGCTAGTTTTTGAGGTGAGTTACCTTCCAGTAGCAGTGGGTCTAAGGCCATAATGTCGGCCCACTAGTAGGAGTTGTTTGATTAGATGACTGTCTCTGTGATATTCATCTAGGGTTTCTACTACCTGTGTTATGTTTATGTGCTAGTATGATATAATGTTATGTGCTAGTGACAGTAGGGGAGATAGTCCCTAGATTACTGGTCGATAGGACCGAAGGGCAGTTATGCCCAGCCATGCTAGATAGATTATGTGATACATGTTATGTGGTAGTGGTAGGGGTGAAATAGTCCCCAACATCCAGTCGAGATGAATGAAGGGGAGAGCAGCACCCAGGTATGCTAGTCAGCATCCAGTCGAGAGGACCGAAGGGGAGACCAGCACCCACATATGCTAGTCAGGATCCGGTCGAGAGGACCGAAGGGGTAGGTCGGCCACCCAGATCTGCCTGACAATATATGTATGTTATGTGGTTATTTGGCATGTGGTACGGTGGGGGAACTCACTAAGCTTCGTGCTTACGGTTTTCAATTATTGTTTCAGGTGCCTCTTCAGCGAAGGGAAAGGAGCTGGCGCGGTAGCGACATATCACACACACGCTCTTTGTTTTCCGTACTACGAGATATTCTGGGATTTGTACTCTGGCATTATGGTTGTTTTTATGTTTTGCTTTCAGACTCGAAATATGTTTATGAAATGATGATGTTTATTCACAAATATTTTCCAAAGTGTTGATTTTAAAATAAAATTTTTGGCTGTGAAAATTGGGTCGTTACAAGTTGGTATCAGAGCCCTGGTTTGAGGGATTCGAACACACCTTCGGGAGTGTCTGAACTCAAACCGAGGGATTAAAGGATTTTGAAAAAGAAAAAGTTTTCTAAAAGATTAAGTAAAGAGTTTTAAGAAAGAACGAAGTGTGTGGTGTGCGCGACTGGCCGAGCTCAAGTAAGTATTCCCCAAAGTACCCATACAATGTTATACTGTGTTTATCAGTTTCAGTAGAACAACATGCTAGAATAGGATTAAGGATCTAGGAGGATGCCTTACGTGCATACTTTATGTGTTCCAGCCTTATGAGAATTGCATGCTAGAAATTGAGTAGACAGCAGTACGATAGCCTGTTTAGGTTATGCCGGATAGTATGAGTTCAGCATTGTATGCTAGTGCAGTTTCTCGTTATGAGAATAGATTTTCTTGAGTAGTTCCTATATCCGAATGCTGCTTGCTTTGTGCTTTGTGGGACTCCAAGTGATGGGAGTTAGCCATTAGGTGAATACGTCACATCACATAGGATCAGGGTTGGATAATCTCAGAGTGTTGGATTTAGCCCTGCTACACAACTCTCGTTTGAGTCCAACCGTTGTAGGGATGAGTCTTTCACTCGAAGGATTATCCGGGCCTCATCACATGTGATGGTATTCAGGTGATGGCTAATTGGAATTACAAGGAGGCCTTCAGCAGCTGAGGATTGGTTTAAGTGGAGTCAGAGATTTTCCTAGGGTAAGCCTAGGATAAAGATAACAGTGATCAACAATGGTAAAAAGGGATTTGGTGGAGTCAAGGTAGTCCTTGAAGAAGGTATGGATAGATGTGGATGGTAGTATAGGCCCGTACTACTGAAAGTAGAGGATCCGTACGCGAACCGAGGAAGGCCGAGATAAGACTAGGGAACTTGTAGTGGATGTGGTTCCTCAAGAGGTATTAGTATCGCTAACAGTCGTTGTTTATATATTGCAAAATGGTGGTACTACGATCGAGGCAAGAAGTTGGGAGTTCATCGCGTTCGGGATCAGGTTCCGAGCTAGGGTATGAGAGGCTACGCGAGTTCATCGCCTCAGAGATCACCATGGGCATCCTTGAGTCGAATCTCGTTATCTTCGGGTCGATCAAGGTAGGGATACTTGAGTTGATGGAGGATCACCTCAGGGAATTCAGGAGCGACATGGCATCTGGCCAGTCAGGATCTCGCACACTGTCCTTTAAGGACTTTAGGGGCAGTGGTGTGTTAGATTTTCACGGGGCGAAGGACCCTATAGCTGTCTGGCTGTGGATTGCAGACATCGAGTCTACACAGTTGACTAGCTTCTTCCCCGAGGGGTCGAAGGTGAGATTTGCAGCGGGGTGTTTACGAGACCGAGCTAGAGATTGGTGGGAGTCCATCGGTGACACATTGGGAGCCTCGGCTATCAAGGCTATGACCTGGTCGGACTTTGTGACCAGATTCAGGGCAGAGTTTGCGCCGACTATCGAGCTTCAACACCTGGCCAGAGAGTTTTTAGATATGAGGCAGATGACAGAGACTGTGGCAGAGATCACCACCAAGTTCTGGGAGAGGGCGTTGTTAGTGCCTCAGTATGTAGGTGTCACACCCCGAAAACTAAAGGCGGAAACGTTTCCGGGGTTGACTCCACGTTGAGTATCAAATCCAATGCACATAGTAAGTAAAGTAAAACAACCATTACATTACATAAAGAAAAGTTTTACAATTGTTTCAAAAGTAAAGTTGTACAGTTGTGATACATAGTATATATATGAACAAAATGAAACGAGTCTTCCGAGTACTCCGTCTTCGGACAAAAAGGATCTTCGGGTACCTGTTCTAATGTTGACCTAAGAACACAAGTGGTTTGAAAATCAGCATAACGCTGGTGAGTTCATAAGCGGTTTTTGTTTGTGAAATGTTCAAGTTTCCTTTCTGTTTCTGAAATGTTACGCACACCAAGAAAATCCCATATTTTCTTAAAAAGATTGGTTATTGTTTGTCAACATGTAAAGTACAGTTAGGTTATCTGGTTTGACATACTATTCTGGTTATGTACCAATGTATTCCCAGGAAAGTCCCATACTTTCCTGATTGTGTGTTACCAATTGTGAAAGATGTAAAGTTATCCGGTTTGTTACCCTTTTCTGGTTATGTAAACGTTTCCCCCAGGAAAGTCCCATACTTTCCTGAATGTTGGTTATCAATGTAAAATATGTATCTATAAAACGTGGTTATGTTCGATGTTTTTCCCAGGAAAGTCCCATACTTTCCTGAATGTTGGTTATCACTGTAAAAGATGTATTACGTTATTCATTATTACTAGCGAGTAAATCTCTGTTATCCTAATTGCGAGTTCCATAACCATACAATAGACTAGATATGGCAATAAGTAGTCCACATCACCTTATGACTTTCGTCACCCTTGAACCATTTCGGTTCGGTTGTAGCTAGCAGCCAGGTGTGGGGTAGTCAGCCCCGTATAGATCTATACACTCAAGTCACGCTCTCTAAATCCCATAGACTCTGGTTACGGGTGCAGTCCTCCACTCGTGTATCTCTGTGGAGTGTTCGCCGAGGATGTGTCTCCAATCGTACAGGATTAACAAATTTACTAGTAATAATATGATAGTCCTCCACTCGCGTATATCTGTGGAGTGTTACCGAGGACAAAACAGTACATGTTTTATGTTCAAATGTTCTAATGTCATGCTTTTAACTGATAAAATGTGGAAAACCATTTGTGAAATATATATAAAACATAACAGTTTAAAATTCATTTCACAAATATATGTTTAAGTGATCTGCATGTTCAAACGGTTATCAGTTGTAGCAATCAGTGTTAAAAGCATATAAAATGTGAAACACACACATGAAAACATGTTTTGAGTACAAGTAATCCCTTGTACTTTGCTTGTGTCCCCCCTGAAAACAGTGAAAACAGTGAAAAGGGTAGGGGTATGAACTCACCCGACGAGAAAGCGCAACTGTTTCGGACACTAAACGTTGGTTCGGGGCTTGTTAACATGCGAGATTCCTATGTAATATGAAATGGTACCCAAAGGTATCTAATTAGACTTTAAACGACTAATTAGATAGGATAATACACTCCAATGAATTAAAACACCTCAAAACGAGTGTTTGGAGTGACCCGGGTGACATCTTCGGACGTGTAATGATGCGAGGGACTTGGGAAATGAGTTTACTCCTCAAGAGTAAACTCCCTAATGGATTTTTTGTCCATATACCCTAACACACATGAGTTCACGGCCGTGAACTCATGTTTGGGTGGTTTTGAGTGTTTTATGGCTTGAATGGACATGGGGATTGCTAGAATGGATTTAACAAATGCCTTGGATTAATTTGCATGGAATTATACACTATTTATGGGAGTTCACGGCTGTAAACATGGAGTTTACGGCCATAAACTCCCCCAAGCTCAAACCAAAATTTATTTGAGGTGCTTAGGACAATCACATGTGATTCTAGTTAATTTTCCAAGGCTTGGTATGACTTTAGGGCACCATTTAACACACAATTAGGTGTTTATGGCCCAGGAGCATGTGCTATGGCCGTAAACTCTCAAATGGAGAGTGTTTGATGTGTTTAAGGTCTCCAAACTATTTTTAGATGGTTCTAGGATTTATTCCAAGGCTATTGGTGAAGTTACAAGGCATTCTAACATGTTTAAGTGAGTTTACTCCCCATGTTTGAGGAGTTTATAGCCCAAGCACATACCTTGGCCATAAACTCTCATTTGTCCTTCAAAATTCAAGTTTAAGGTGTTCCAAGTCCAGGTTTGTAAGCCTCAAGGTCGTATCTAAGTCCCAATGTTGGTTTGGAAGGGTTAAATTGTTCAAAAACCCCAATATTATGTGTTTACGGCCCAAGCATGCTCCTTGGCCGTAAACACATGTTCTAGGTCCAAAATCACTATTTAAACACAGATTTGAAGGCCTAAGAGGTTGAATAACAAGTTAGGAAGGTTACCTCTATGATTTGAAGCCTTAAATCTATGTTTTTGGATCTTAATCTTGGATGAGGAGTGTGACAACCCGAAATTTCCATTCGGTCAAACCCTAAAAGTCAACCCCTTTGTTTCGTAAGTCAATGTCATTATTTCTTATTTTTAAGAAATATAAAGTTCGTTTGATTATTTTAATATTATTTTTAAACGAACGGGTGTAAGAAAGTGTCGTCTCGGGTTTTGATTTTTGAAAACCGCAAACACTTCGCGTATTAGAAACACCTGACCAAACTTTTATGTTTGGGTCGAAAAATCATCCAAAAAGCCGTAAACTCATGCTTATACATGAGTTTACTCCCCATTTGTGTTTACTCCCCATTTATCAAAAGAGTAAACTCCAAAAATATTCTCTCAAGTATCATCCAAGATTTAATTCCAAATCTTCAATCTCATAAGTGTTTCAACCCTTTCAAGTTAGTAAAACACTTAATCTAGTGTTTGTGCATCTATTCATCCATTCATTTCTGGTTTTTGTTTAGATTTTCCAAAACACCAAGAACACCAAGAACACACACTAAGTGTTCTTGGCCTTTTAGCTCAATTCAAGCTTCCTTATGTAAGTACTTCCATCCTTGAGTGATTTTAAGCTAGTATTACATTTGAATATCAAGAAATAATGTCAAGAACACAAGGTTGGAGGTGTTCATGGTCCAAGAATGTTCTTGGGCCGTAAACACCCTAAAATGCACCAAAGTGTGCATAAGTCCCAAAGCTAAGCCCTAGTTGATGTATAGAACATCCTTGACATGTTTAAACCCTTCCTTCTTGTGTTTAAGCCTTGAAAAAGCACCAAAAACCCCAATTTTATGTGTTTGTGGTTTAGGGATGTTCCAAAACCGTAAACACCCCAAAAAGTGGGTAAATGTCCATTTAAAGTCCCGTAGTTGGTTCTTATGGCTAAATCTAACCTAGACTAGTGCCATGATTGAACTAAGGACTTGAAAACCCCAAATACCATAAACTTAGGAGTTTAAGGTAGTAAACTCATGAGAAATGGTCCTTAGAGCGTAAACTCCATTGAGGAGTGTTTTGATGCCACACAACACTTCCTAAGGCTAATTCGTGAAGTAGGAATGCTTGGAATAGCCTAGAAGACTTCAAATCACCAAATGGTCAAAAGATTTGGAGTTTACGGCCGTAAACTCAAGAGTTTACGGCCGTAAACTCAAGAGTTTATGGCCGTAAACTCAAGAGTTTACGACCGTAAACTCAATGGGTGTTGATCCTTAGGGAGTAAACTCATTTTAAGAGTTACCCTTGAACCCCAAACACACTAGCCTTTCCCTAATACACTTAGATGCAACCCTTGAGACTTTTAACACTTGTATAAAGTGTTTAACATGTCTTAGAATGTTTTAACTTTGTTTATTAGTTGTTTAAAGACTAATTGGATATATACATATATCCTTATATGTTATTAGGATCTTTGTGTGTGTCTAAGTCTTCACTTGACACCAAGCACTTATCCAACACTTCCTTCCGATCCACTTACTACAGCTGAGTTCATACCCCTTAACTAATGTTTTAAATGTTTTATGGGGGGGGGGGGGTGGGGGAAATACAAGTAGAATCATGCTAATTATTGTATCAATCACATGTGATTAATAAGTAGAATTATGCTAGTTATTATATCAATCACATGTGATTAATATGCAGCATTCAAATGATTCACTTCACTTTAACCATTCTTACCAAACAGGTTCCTCAAATGATTTTCTTAAATGTTTTATATGTTTAAAAATTCTTATTAAACGGTTCATTACACACTGTATGATCCTATTTCAAACCATTTTACTCCGATCTGTTTTACTCCAAGCTGTAATCAAAACGTTTTACTTCAAACTGCTTTTACTTCAAACAGTTTTTACTTCAAACTGTTTTATTGATTGACATCAAGTCAATCTTTTCTTAGATAATAATTATGTTCAAAGGTTTTACAAAACTTATTTTATACTTTTATATTATCAATTTCATGCCTATATATGTATTTATATAAGAAATGTTTAAAAGACTTAGGAAGGCTATCCACCCTATTTCCTTTTCGCGCTTGAGATGTGGTCTGGTAGGATATCGGGTATCTGTCCGAAGGTCGTTTAAATAGTAGTTATATATCATATGTACGTATATAGTCATAAAGGCCCTTCCAGTTCATCCAATGCCCTTGGGTAGCAAGGGTATACATCCATGTTCACACGTAACAGTTATATTACTAGTAAGCTACCATATGGGTAGTTTAGGAAGATGCTAGAACTATTACTAGAACGCAATACTATACAATGAGTCAGTTCATTCATGAGTCATACTTTCTAGAACATTATAGTACATTACTATACTTGCTAGATAGAGAGCACGTACACTACAGCTATAACATTACAGTACATTACTATACTTACTAGATAGAGAGCACGTACACTACAGCTAGACCATTACAATATATTACTATACTTGCTAGATAGAGAGAACGTACACTACAGCTAGAACATTACAGTACCTTACCATACTATTACATAGATATGGTCACATGATCACATGTACATGAGTACACTTACAGGAATTACTAGTACATTTTATATGTATAGATTCTGTTATATAATCCTCATTCTATTCTTTACCTTGTGATTCAATCACATAATCGACGAGATATATTGGATTTATTATCCTAGTACCCAAGGATACATTGCGGGACTGACCATTCCTAGAATCTGTGTTAGCTACAGAGGTAAAAGCACATCCACGGATGTCAACGGTTGATACCATTACAGGTATACTTTTGGGGACTGACTATTCCTATACCCAGCTGTTAGCAACAGAGGTAAATGTACATCTACGGATGTCTTCAGTTAACATTGTTATTTGCCCTAGTACCAAAGGGTGATACTATTACAGTTAGGTCTTGGTAGAAGACTACATTCAGAACAGTTAGGTCTTGGTAGAAGACTACATTCAGAACAGTTAGGTCTTGGTAGAAGACTACATTCAGAAAAGTTAGGTCTTGGTAGAAGACTACATTCAGAACAATTATGTCTTGGTAGAAGACTACATTCAGAACAGTTAGGTCTTGGTAGAAGACTACATTCAGAACAGTTAGGTCTTGGTAGAAGACTACATGAGAACAGTTAAGTCTTAGTAGAAGACTCCTTTTGTTACTAATAGGAATCATAGGGATTTCTAGGGTTTTCAAACGTTTACAGTTGTTTTACAAACCTCTTCATACTTACAGTTCATATACAAATTCTTACATACAAATACTTACGTACAAATTAAGACACTAAATACTTATGATCTCACCAGCTTTAAAGCTGATACTCTCTTTCAAAATTTCTTGTATCCTCAGGTCATTATAGACAGGTACCGATGCAAGGAGAAAGGAAGATGGAGCTCGTTCAAGACTCATCTTTCATTTTGATTTATGCTTTAGTGTTTATCAGAATCTGACAGAACACTTGTATAATAATTATATTATTAATGCAATGGATGATGTTGTTGCTTGTTTACTACTTTTCATTGTTGTGATACTGTACATGACGTCCTCTGCCCCACAACGTTTCCGCCGTTCTCGGTTTTGGGGTGTGACAAGGAGAGAGGTTAGAGAGAGAGAGAGAGAGAGTAGTGAGATGAAGCCAAAAGCTTCAAATGAAGGCTTAGAACACTTTATATAGTGTCTAAGTTTTGGACACGGTGGAATTCTACTCGATACCGACGTTAGACGGAGCTTTAGGTCGCACCCGATTAAGTTGTCGTAACCCGATATGGTAAATTATAAAAATGTTCTGATTACTAGAATGGGATGTTAGAATGATTTCTAAATGTATTAAGACACCCATTAAGTCATATTAGATACATACAATATAATGACTTAATTAAATAACGAAATCGGAATCAGATTTGAAAACGACGATTGGTTGATCGAATTGAACTACGAAAAGAGTTACAAGTAATGATATGGAATTTCGGGTTGTTACATTATCCCCCCGTTAGAGGGAATTTCGTCCCGAAATTCAAAGTTAAAACACGAGACAAGATACAAATCATGGATCTGGAAAGAGTTGTGGATACTTCTGTTTCATTGAGTCTTCCCGCTCCCAAATGAATTCCGGTCCCCGCTTGGCATTCCAGCGAACCTTCACTAACGGGATGCGACTTTGCTTTATACTTTTAAGTTGTCGATCCATTATTTTGATCAGTTCCTCCACAAAGTTGAGGTTTTCATTGATCTCGATCTCGTCTATGGGAATCACTAGGGTTTCATCGGATAGGCACTTTTTGAGATTTGAGACATGGAAGATGGGATGAACATTACTGAGTTCGTGAGGTAAACGAAGTTTATAGGCTACTGGACCGACCCTGGTGAGGATCTCGAAAGGTCCAATGTACCTAGGGTTAAGTTTCCCACGTTTGCCAAAACGTACAATGCCTTTCCAGGGCGAGACTTTCAACAGGACACGATCTCCAACCTGGAATTCTAGAGGTTTCCGACGGTTATCAGCGTAACTCTTTTGGCGATCTCGTGAAGCTTTCAATCGGTCTCGGATTTGGATGATCTTTTCGGTGGTTTCACGGATGATTTCAGGACCAGTGAGAGCACTGTTGGGGACTCGACTCTTGGCTAACTGTGTATCCCCCACCTCCGCCCAACACAGAGTGGATCTGCACTTACCACCGTATAGGGCTTCAAACAGAGCAGCCCTGATGTTGGTGTGGTAACTGTTGTTGTATGAGAATTCGATCAAAGATAGATGTGTGTCCCACGAATTTCCAAAGTCAATGACACATGCCCTAAGCATATCCTCCAGGGTTTGGATTGTTCTCTCACACTATCCATCTGTCTGAGGATGATATGCTGTGCTCATATCTAGTTTGGTTCCAAGGGCTTTCTGAAGGGACTGCCAGAATCTGGAGGTAAACCTGCTTTCTCGATCAGAGATAATGGATGTAGGTACACCGTGCAGTCGGACTACCTCTTGGATGTAGATTCGCGCGAGTCTTTCCATCTTGTATGATTCTTTGATCGGAATGAAGTGGGCGTACTTTGTCAAACGATCGACAATTACCCAAATGGTATCGTACCCACTCGGATACTTGGGTAGTTTGGTGATGAAATCCATGGCAATCATCTCCCATTTCCATTCGGGTATCTCGGGCTGTTGGAGCGGACCCGAGGTTTTCTGGTGCTCAACTTTGACTTTGGCGCAAGTTAAACACTTGCCCACGAACGTAGCTATCTCAGCTTTCATGTTTGGCCACCAATATTGTTTCTTGAGATCCAGGTACATCTTGTCAGAACCCGGGTGAACAGAGTATTTGGTTTGTGTGCCTCTTCCATGACAATTTCCATGAATCCTCCGGACTTTGGAATCCAGATCCGATCCATGAAACAATAGACTCCGTCACCTCTGATCTCAAGTTTCTTATCCATTCCCCTCAAAGCTTTGATCGATACATTCTCGGGTTTGAGGGCTTCTAACTGGGCTTCTCGTATTTGCATGGGTAAGTTGGAATAGATAGTCATCGTCCGGTTCTTCACCTTGTGGTCTGCACTCTCCTTTCGGCTAAGGGCATCTGCTACCACATTGGCCTTGCTGGGATGGTAACAGATTTCACAGTCATAATCACTGAGTAGTTCTACCCATCGCCGTTCCCTCATGTTCAAGTCTTTCTGATCAAAGATGTGTTGCTGGTTCTTGTGATCAGTGAAGATCATGCACTTGGTTCCATAGAGATAATGTCTCCAAATATTCAATGCAAAGACTACGGCTCCTAGTTCTAAGTCATGTGTGGTATAGTTGACCTCGTGTGCTTTCAGCTGTCTTGAGGCATAAGCAATCACTTTTCCTCTTTGCATAAGCACACAGCCTAAACCTTGATTAGACGCATCGCAATAGACAACGAAGTCCTCTATCCCTTCGGGTAGGGACAGAACAGGCGCGCTGCATAAGGCTCTCTTCAACGTTTGGAATGCAGTTTCTTGTTTATCACTCCAACAAAAGGGTACACCATTCTGTGTTAGAGTGGTTAAGGGTTTGGCGATTTTGGAAAAATTCTGGATGAATCTCCGATAATAGCCGGCAAGACCCAAGAATTGACGGATTTCTGTAGGTGTCTTCGGTGACGACCAATTCTCTATCGCTTTAGTCTTGGAAGGATCCACATGAATACCCTCCTCGCTTACCACGTGACCGAGGAAAGTTACCTTCCGTATCCAGAATTCACACTTGGAGAATTTCGCGTATAGCTTCTCGGATCTAACGGTCTCCAACACTAACCCCAAGAGTTGTTTGTGGTCTTCTTTGTCGTCAATGAACACGATGACGAACTTGTCTAAGAAGGGACAGCACACCCGGTTCATCAGGTCCATGAACACAGCTGGTGCATTGGTTAGACCGAAGGGCATCACTACGAACTCATAGTGTCCATACCGAGTCCTGAAAGCTGTTTTGGAAACACACTCTCCTGAACTCGTAACTGATGGTACCCTGACCGAAGGTCTATATTTGAGAAGTAACTGGCTCCCTGAAGTTGATCGAAGAGGTCATCTATTCGCGGAAGAGGATATCAGTTCTTAACGGTCAACTTGTTCAGCTCACGGTAGTCGATACACATCCGAAAGGATCCATCTTTTTTCTTGATAAACAATACCGGAGCTCCCCAGGGTGAGGAACTCGGTCTAATGAATCCTTTACTGAGCAACTCATTGAGTTGACTGGATAACTCCTGCATTTCTACTGGAGCTAAGTGATACGGAGACTTTGCTACGGGAGTAGCTCCAGGAATTAGGTCAATACGGAACTCGACCTGACGCTCAGGAGGAATTCCTGGAAGCTCTTCGGGAAATACATCAAGAAAGTTACAGACTTCGGGGATGCTCGCGTGGTCTTTAACTTCCTGTTTCTCGTTGATCACATGGGCTAAGAATGCAATGCACTCCTTTTGTAGGAGCTTTTGAGCTTTGATGTAGGAAATGATACGAAGATTGGAACTGGGTTTATCACCATAGATTACGAGAGTCTGTCCCGAAGAAAGGTTGAGATGGATGGCTTTCTCGTAATAAAGGATATCAGCATGATTGGGACTCAACCAATCCATGCCAATGATAACATCAAAGCTCTTAATGGAAACTGGCATAAGATCTATAGGAAATGAATGGTCATTCAGGGTAAGGGTACATCCTATGAATACAGCGTTAGCGCTTTCTTTCTCACCGTTAGCTATCTCGACAATAAACGTTTCAGTTAATGGTTGGGGGTTAGGTTTTAGATTATTTTTGAACGAATGACTAAAAAAACTTCTTTCAGCACCCGAATCGAAAAGAATACTAGCATATGAGTTGTCGAGAAGGAACGTACCCGAGACAACAGTAGGATCGGCGACTACTTCCTCTCGTCCCATGGTTAGAACCCTTCCGGTGTTATCAGCTGTTGACTTCTTTGGGCAGTTCCTTTTAAAGTGTCCAACTTCTCCACAGTTGTAGCAAGCTTGACTAACGCCTGCTCCAGATGATTGGTTGGTCGATTGTGCCGGAGTTTTGCAGAATCGAACTGTGTGCCCCTTCTTACCACAATTGGTACAGAATATTTCTTGACAGAGGCCGGGGTTGTGATGGTATTTGCACTTGTCACACAGAGGAAGATTTCCAACATATCTGCTAGTAGGTTTTGGAGTTGTGGATCCCACAACAGAAGCAGCAGCAACGGGGGTAGTAGCAGCATGGACTACTACAGTCTGCTGTTTCTTGGAAGATCCTTGGGAAGATTGACCCTTCATCTTCTTCCAAAACTTTCTCTTCTTACCACTCCTTTGAGTCGGATCAGAAGTGGTAGTGGTTTCCTCAACATAATCGCTATGATCAATCAGGGTTTGGGCTAAAGTCTTGGCACTATCATAGGTATCCGGACGAGCAGCCAAGACATGACCCTTTGTCGGTTGGGTTAACCCCCAAATGAACCTTTCAATCTTTTTGCTTTCAGGAGTGACTAATCCCGGTCAGAGAAGTGCGAGATCATCGAATCGGGAAGTATATGCAGCAATTTCAGAACCTTTCATCCTCAGGTTCCAGAGCTCGTGCTCTAGTTTCTGCATTTCACCACGGGGACAGTACTCGGCTATTAGAAGTTCTTTCATGGCTTCCTAGCCCATGGCGTTGGCTACGGGTAGGGTCAGAGATTTTACTCGGCCATTCCACCAAGTCAAGGCTTTATCAACGAAGGTACAGGCTGCAAACTTAACCTTATCAGATTCCGCACAGGCACAGATTTCGAAGATGGATTCGATTTTCTCGAACCATCGGGATAAGGAAATGACACCTCCAGTGCCATTGAAGGATGTTGGTTTCGCATTCATGAAATCCTTATAGGAACCCTCCTTTCGGTGTCCCTGATTATTTTCTTGGCTTTGGAGTTGAGGACCACCTCCTGAGCTACCAGGGTTCACTTGTGACATGGCTGCCACCATTGCAGCAGTCAGAACTGTCTGAAGCGCTGCAAGATCAAATTGAGGAGGAGGTGGTGGCGAAGAAGGATTGTTGTTGTTCTTTGAGCTGGGTCTC
This sequence comes from Lactuca saligna, assembly GCF_052625555.1. NCBI lineage: Eukaryota > Viridiplantae > Streptophyta > Magnoliopsida > Asterales > Asteraceae > Lactuca > Lactuca saligna. Next base: position 70,738,940 of record NC_136425.1, read on the forward strand.
TTTCTGGGAGGCATATTGATCTAATAAGATCAAGAAAGAGAGAGGATGGTAAGTCCTCTACATTGAATCGATAGATATGGCAGTTATATGTTCCGAATAAGCGATAAAGCAGGAAAGAGTTATCAAAACAGATAATTTATCGCTAAGAATGATCACAGAACACCACTCGAATGAGGATTTCTACAGGGGATTGGCTCGAGAAATACTCCCATAGTATTTCATGATTTGCTTACGACACTGGTTCGATGTTTGGGATATTAGGGTAAGTTTTAGGCATGCCGCACACCACAGTCACTCCCAATCACATGTTGGCCGTGTCTCGAATGAATATAGTTGGCCAGCCTATATTGATCCTAGACATGACTACATAATTGCGTAAGTTTAACCGTAGTACACAACACCCAATTACTTATGTTCTGTTCTACTTGTAGTTACGGATCCTGACGGTTCGGTACACTTGTAAACTTTTGAAAATACTTGTAGTTTGAAGATACTTTTAATTCAGAGCACTTAGGCCCTTTAGTGTTTATAGTTTTATACCATGGAAGGTTTGGTATACTTCATTCACTATAAACAAGGGCTCTGATACCAATCTGTCATACCCCGAAAACCGAAGGCGGAAACGTTTCCGGGGTTGACTCGACATTGAGTATCAAATCCAATGCACATAGTAAGTAAAGTAAAACAACCATTACATTACATAAAGAAAAGTTTTACAATTGTTTCAAAAGTAAAGTTGTACAATTGTGATACATAGTATATCTATGAACAAAATGAAACGGGTCTTCCGAGTACTCATCTTCGGACAAAAAGGATCTTCGGGTACCTGTTCTAACATTGACCTAAGAACACAAGCGGTTTGAAAATCAACATAACGCTGGTGAGTTCATAAGCGGTTTTTGTTTGTGAAATGTTCAAGTTTCCTTTCTATTTCTGAAATGTTATGCACACCAAGAAAATCCCATATTTTCTTAAAAAGATTGGTTATTGTTTGTCAACATGTAAAGTACAGTTAGGTTATCTACTTTGACATACTGTTCTGGTTATATACCAATATATTCCCAGGAAAGTCCTATACTTTCCTGATTGTGTGTTACCAATTGTGAAAGATGTAAAGTTATCCGGTTTGTTACCCTTTTCTAGTTATGTAAACGTTTCACCCAGGAAAGTTCCATACTTTCCTGAATGTTGGTTATCAATGTAAAAGATGTATCTGTAAAACGTGGTTATGTTCGATGTTTTCCCCAGGAAAGTCCCATACTTTCCTGAATATTGGTTATCACTGTAAAAGATTTATTACATTAGTCATTATTACTATCGAGTAAATCTCTGTTATCCTAATTGCGAGTTTCATAACCATACAATAGACCAGATATGACAATAAGTAGTCCACATCACCTTATGACTTTCGTCACCCTTGAACCATTTCGGTTCGGCTGTAGCTAGCAGCCAGGTGTGGGGTAGTCAGCCCCGTATAGATCTATACACTCAAGTCACGCTCTCTAAATCCCAGAGACTCTGGTTACGGGTGCAGTCCTCCACTCGCGTATCTCTGTGGAGTGTTCGCCGAGGACGTGTCTCCAATCGTACAGGATTAACAAATTTACTAGTAATAATATGATAGTCCTCCACTCGCGTATATCTATGGAGTGTTACCGAGGAAAAAACAGTACATGTTTTATGTTCAAATGTTCTAATGTCATGCTTTTAACTGATAAAATGTGGAAAACCATTTGTGAAATATATATAAAACATAACAGTTTAAAATTCATTTCACAAATATATGTTTAAGTGATCTGCATGTTCAAACGGTTATCAGTTGTAGCAATCAGTGTTAAAAGCATATAAAATGTGAAACACACACATGAAAACATGTTTTGAGTACAAGTAATCCCTTGTACTTTGCTTGTGTCCCCCCTGAAAACAGTGAAAACAGTGAAAAGGGTAGGGGTATGAACTCACCCGACGAGAAAGCGCAACTGTTTCGGACACTAAACGTTGGTTCGGGGCTTGTTAACATGCGAGATTCCTATGTAATATGAAATGGTACCCAAAGGTATCTAATTAGACTTTAAACGACTAATTAGATAGGATAATACACTCAAATGAATTAAAACACCTCAAAACGAGTGTTTGGAGTGACCCGGGTGACATCTTCAGACGTGTAATGATGCGAGGGACTTGGGAAATGAGTTTACTCCTCAAGAGTATACTCCCTAATGGAGTTTTCGTCCATATACCCTAACACACATGAGTTCACGGCCGTGAACTCATGTTTGGGTGGTTTTGAGTGTTTTATGGCTTGAATGGACATGGGGATTGCTAGAATGGATTTAACAAATGCCTTGGATTAATTTGCATGGAATTATACACTATTTATGGGATTTCACGGTTGTAAACATGGAGTTTACGGCCGTAAACTCCCCCAAGCTCAAACCAAAATTTATTTGAGGTGCTTAGGACAATCACATGTGATTCTAGTTAATTTTCCAAGGCTTGGAATGACTTTAGGGCACCATTTAACACACAATTAGGAGTTTACGGCCCAGGAGCATGTGCTATGGCCATAAACTCTCAAATGGAGAGTGTTTGATGTGTTTAAGGTCGCCAGACTATTTTTAGATGGTTCTAGGATTTATTCCAAGGCTATTGGTGAAGTTACAAGGCATTCTAACATGTTTAAGTGAGTTTACTCCCCATGTTTGAGGAGTTTACGGCCCAAGCACATAACTTGGCCATAAAATCTCATTTGTCCTTCAAAATTCAAGTTTAAGGTGTTCCAAGTCCAGGTTTGTAAGCCTCAAGGTCGTATCTAAGTCCCAATGTTGGTTTGGAAGGGTTAAATTGTTGAAAAACCCCAATATTATGTGTTTACGGCCCAAGCATGCTCCTTGGCCGTAAACACATGTTCCAGGTCCAAAATCACAATTTAAACACGGATTTGAAGCTTAAGTGGTTGAATAACAAGTTAGGAAGGTTACCTCTATGATTTGAAGCCTTAAATCTATGTTTTTGGACCTTAATCTTGGATAAGGAGAGAGGTTAGAGAGAGAGAGTAGTGAGATGAAGCCAAAAGCTTCAAATGAAGGCTTAGAACACTTTATATAGTGTCTAAGGCTTAGAACACTTTATATAGTGTCTAAGTTTCGGGTTGTTACAGTAGGTGATGAGGATATGCGGTGGAACCGCTACCATGACATGCTAAGAGCTGACATCCAGGAGCATGTTAGTTTTTCAGCTAGCCTTACCCTGGATTCCATGATTGCCAGGGCTAGAGAAATGGAGATTGATCTGGAGCATATCCGGAAAAGGAAGGCAGAGGAAGGACAGGTTACAGGGGCGTCGGGGAAGAAGCCCAAGGGATCAGATGCTAGGCCAAAAGGCCAATAGGGACGAGGCCGCTGCAGGAAATGTGGCAACACGCACGAGGGAGTGTGCAAGTTGGGATCGTCAGGCTGCTGTAAGTGCAGCAAGTTAGGGCATTTTAGGAGGGATTGTACCGCCCCTGAACCTGTCTTCTCAATGTCTGAGTTGCTGTGCTTCCACTGCAACCAGAGGGGCCACAAGAAGGCCAATTGCCCCCAGTTGCTAGTAGCATCGGCGCCAGTGAAGGCGCCAGCTCCAATGACCATACGGATCACAGATGGCCGACAGGGCAAGTCGGAGGCTCTAGTGGTGCGGAGCTGGGCCTTTCAGATGACTACAGAGGAGGAACGCGCCACACCTGATGTGGTGACGGGTAAGATTCCTTATTTATGATTTTATGTTATGCTACTGTAATTTTGATATGTTACATGTATGTGCTCTGCTTAGGATCATTCCATGTGAACGGTATCCCAGTTCAGGTGTTGTTCGATTCGGGGCTACACGATCATTTGTTTCTCTTGCACTTAGCAAGAAGTTTCCTGAGTCTTCGGGCAGGTTGGATTGCCCTTTAGAGGTGGAGATTGCGGACAACCAGTCGGTTCGAGCATCAGAGGTTTTCCGGGATTGTGTATTGAGATTGTTTGAGGAGCGATATCTGGTTGACCTGGTTTCCATTCCGTTGTGGGGAAACAAGGTCATTATTGGTATGAATTGGTTGAGCCCCAATGGGGCAGTGATAGACTGCGCGTAGCAGCTAGTGCGAGTCAGATCCCCAAGTGGGGGAGAGTTGGTGATTCAGGGTGAGAGACGACAACGAGGGCCAGCCTTATGCTCGGCGGCGAGGGTAAGGCGTTACCTTCAGCAGGGTTGCGCAGGATATGTCGCTTATGTCATAGACTCCCGGGAGGCAGGTAAGGCGACAGTGGGCGACGTGCCCGTGCTTCGAGAGTTTGCGGATGTATTCTCCGAGGAGTTGCCTGGGATACCTCCGGAGAGGCAGGTGGAGTTCAGGATTGACCTAATCCCTGGTGCGGCTCCGATAGCCAAGGCACCGTATCAGTTGACTCCTCCCGAGATGCAGGAGTTGTCTGTACAGCTGCAGGATCTGTTAGACAAGGGATTCATTAGGCCGAGTAGTTCACCCTGGGGAGCCCCGATTCTGTTTGCGAAGAAGAAGGACGGGTCGCATCGGATGTGTATAAACTATTGGGAGCTAAACAAGGTAACAATGAAGAACCGTTACCCACTCCCGAGGATTGATGATCTCTTTGACCAGTTACATGGAGCATCTTGGTTCTCCAAGATCGATTTTCGTTCAGGTTATCATCAGATGAGGGTCAGAGAGGAAGATGTACAGAAGACCGGGTTTCGGATGCGCTATGGCCATTATGAGTTCGTGGTGATGCTGTTTGGGCTCACCAATGCTCCTACCGCGTTCATGGACCTCATGAACCGCGTGTGCAGACCGATGCTGGATCGGTCTGTGATAGTTTTCATTGATGATATCTTGGTTTATTCCAAGACGCAGGAGGAGCACGAGGGGCATCTCCGAGAGGTGTTGGAGACCTTGAGGAGAGAGAGCTTTTATGCTAAGTTCTCCAAGTGCGAGTTCTGGTTGCGCGAGGTGAAGTTTCTTGGGCACCTTGTCAACTAGGACGGGATATTAGTAGACCTGGCCAAGGTGGAGGCTGTGATGAGATGGGAGGTTCCGAAGTCTCCATCCGAGATTCGGAGTTTCCTGGGTTTAGCGGGCTATTATCGGAGATTCATCCAGGATTTTTCCAAGATAGCCGTACCATTGACCAGGCTAACAAGGAAGGCCGTGGTCTTTCGTTGGGGGCCTGAGCAGCAGGCAACGTTCGAGACACTGAGACAGATATTGTGCGAGGCACCAATCTTAGCCCTGCCAGAGGGCATAGAGGATTTTGTTTTGTACTGCGATGCGTCCATCTCAGGTTTGTGCGCGATATTGATGCAGAGAGGGCATGTCATTGCCTACGCGTCGAGGCAGCTGAAGCCTCACGAGGAGAATTACCCGATGCATGACTTGGAGCTGGGGGCTGTTGTGTTCACCCTCAAGATTTGGCATCATTACCTCTATGGGGTTCGCTGTACCATTTACACAGACCATAAGAGTTTGAGGTACCTCATGGACCAGCTGAATCTAAACATGAGGCAGCGTCGGTGGTTGGATGTGGTAAAGGATTACGATTGCGAGATCCTTTATCACACAGGGAAGACCAATGTGGTGGCCGACGCGCTTAGCCGTAAGGCAGCACCGATCCGAGATATATGCCTACGGATGATAGTAGTGACTCCGCTGTTGGAGCGGATTCGGGAGGCTCAACAGGAGGCTATGAAGGAGGAACATCGGAAGAGTGAGCAGATTGTAGGATAGGTTTCCTCCTTTGACTATGATAGCTGAGAGTTATTAACTCTTCACCGTAGGGTGTGGGTCCCTTATCATGGAGGCGTGCGTCAGGATCTGATGGACGAGGCGCACAAATCTTGGTTCTCTATTCATCCTGGGGCGACGAAGATGTATAGGGATCTTCGTCTAGACTATTGGTGGCTCTGCATGAAGCGGGATGTGGCTTGGTACGTTGAGCGGTTTTTGACCTGCAGGAAGGTCAAGGCCGAGCATCAGATACCGCACGGAAAGATGCAGCCATTGGACATCCCGTTGTAGAAATGGAAAGATATTTCGATGGATTTTATCACAAAGCTTCCCAGCAGCACTACGTGAGGAGTGGATTCAATATGGGTCATCGTGGATCGATTAACCAAGAGCGCTCATTTTATTCCAACTCAGGAGAGCATATTGGCCGAAAAGTTGGCCGACATCTATATCAGGGAGATAGTGGCGGGATACGGGGTGCCAGTATCCGTGATTTCAGATAGGGATGTGCGTTTTACTTCCAGGTTTTGGAAGAAATATCATGACGAGTTGGGCACTCGTTTTCATTTTAGCACGTCCTTTCACCTACAGACAGATGGTTAGAGTGAGCGGACCATCCAGACTCTTGAGGATATGTTGCGGGCATGCGTGCTAGACTTCAGTGGTAGCTGGGATACCTATTTTCCTCTAGCTGAGTTCTCGTACAACAATAGCTACCACGCAAGTATTGATCGACCTCCCTTCGAAATGTTGTACTAAAGGAGGTTTTGGACCCCGATATGTTAGGGTAAGGTTGGCCAGAGGGTCATGGGGAGCACCGAAGTGGTGCTCAAGATGACCGAGAAGATTCAGCAAGTTTAGAGCAGGCTTCAAACTGCACAGAGTCGACAGGAAAGTTATGTCGACAAGCTCCGTTCAAACATGGAATTCCAAGTCGGGGATATGGTTCTTCTGAAGGTGTCGCCATGGAAAGGCGTCAAACAATTCAGAAAACGAGGCAAGTTAGGCCCAAGGTACATCGGGCCATTCAAGGTTGTAGCCCGGGCAGGCAAGGTGGTGTATAGGTTGGATCTGCCAGCCGAAGTCAGCTAGATCCACAGCGCTTTACATGTCTCTCAGTTGAGGAAGTGTTTGGTGGACGACTCGGCAATGGTACCTTTGGAGGATATTCAAGTCGATGACAACCTGAATTACATCGAGCGGCCTGTGGCAATCTTCGATAGGAAGTCGAAGGATCTGTGGAACAAGAGGGTGAAACTCGTAAAGGTGCAATGGCAGCACCGAAAGGGATCGGAGTGGACTTGCAAGCCGGTGGAAGAGATGATGGAGCACTACCCCGGGCTGTTTCAGGATCGAGCAGTAGACTTCGAGGACAAAGTCTAAAATTATTAGGGGAGATCTGTAGCACTTGGTTCCTGGTACGTATTCCTTGTAATTAATAATTCTTAAATTAATGCAATTTTCCTTGGACTCAGCGACTTGAAGGACTAACTCGACGAGTAGGAGTGGGATGAAACGCGGGGTCTGAGCCTCGGACTCAGCGAGTCGGTTCCCGAACTCGGCGAGTAGGCTCTGTTTGGGCAAAAACCTTAACCCGAGTGTTTCACCCTATTTAAGCACTCTAACTCGGCGACCCTTGTCCCTAACACTTCCAGAAGAGCTGTAGAACGAAACCCTAGCTCCTTTTTGTCCTTGTGAGTGATTTTGGCCTTGTGAAGGAAGTTTGAAGCTCAATAGAAGAAGGAAGTTAAAGGGTGCAAGAAGGAGAAGTAGATCCAACATTTACCCTGCAAGAGGCTTCCATTCAAGTAGAAAAGTCCCTACCTTGATCACTAGTTCATTAGATTCCCTTTTTGTTCCTAATTGGTGGATTTCAAGCCCTAAAACACCAAATTCCATGTTTTTGTGCTCTATGCCCCGAAAGGACTTCAGATCTAGACCTTATGGACGTATTGGAAGTATAAAGTTTATGTGGTTGAAGTGATTGAGGTCCCCATTGAGTGTATGACCTCATTAAGATCTTGGATTTGCCTTTTGGAGCTTATAGGGCCATGCATGCACGTAAAGTTTGCAACTTTACGTGATAAGCATGCCCTAGGAACATGGATCTATGGTTTGGAAGCGTTTCATGTCTCAGATTTGGTCTATATGGGAAATGGGTCGAAGGGACTCAGCGAGTCCCAAAGTGGAACTCAGCGAGTTCTATGAAGATGGCCTTAGACTCGGCGAGTTAGATGAACAACTCGGCGAGTCCTATGAAGATTGCCTGGAACTCGATGAGTTGTTCATCAAACTCGGCGAGTCATATGAACTGTTACTGAGTAAGAGAGGTTTAGGTGTTGAAGGTCCAACCCTTCGTATCTGCACGTGGAATTAGCAATTTAACGTGTAGCAATAGTCCCAGAAACCCAAATCCTCATAAAGGATGATCTGGTGAGGATTTGGAAGCGAGTAGGAGATCTACTCGTATGGACTCGATGAGTTGTTCTTGGACTCGGCGAGTCGGATCGCGAGCACGTTCTATCGTCCCAAGTAGTGAGTTAAGGGTGACTCAGTGAGTGGGAAGAGGGACTTGTAGAGTAGGACCGGGTTAGTGGGAGAAGGACTCGACGAGTCGGTGCCATGACTCGGCGAGTCCAGTCAACTGAAAGTTGACTTTGACCAAGGAGTTGACCTTGGACCAGTGGTGGGTTAGTCATCTGACCTAAGGGTGTTTATGAGTGGCTAATCTATGCTTATGATTTGTAGCCGGAGGATTACCGATTCAGCAGTCAGGCGCTTAGCAAGTTGATTTTGAGCAGCTAGTTTTTGAGGTGAGTTACCTTCCAGTAGCAGTGGGTCTAAGGCCACAATGTCGGCCCACTAGTAGGAGTTGTATGATTATATGATTTTCTCTGTTTTATTCATCTAGGGTTGCTACTACATGTGTTATGTTTATGTGCTAGTATGATATGATGCTATGAGCTAGTAACAGTAGGGTAGATAGTCCCTAGATTATCGGTCGATAGGACCGAAGGGGCAGTTATGCCCAACCATGCTAGATAGATTATGTGATATGTATTATGTGGTAGTGGCAGGGGGTGAAATAGTCCCCAGCATCCGGTCGAGAGGACCAAAGGGGTAGGTTGAGCACCAAGATATGCCTGACAATATATGTATGTTATGTGGTTATTTGGTATGTGTTACGGTGGGGGAACTCACTAAGCTTCGTGCTTACGATTTTCAGTTGTTGTTTCAGGTGCCTCTTCAGCGAAGGGGAAGGAGCTGGCGCGGCAGCGGCATATCACACACACGCTCTTTGTTTTCTACACTACGAGATATTCTGGAATTTGTACTTTGACATTGTGGTTGTTTTTATGTTTTGGTTTCGGACACGAAATATGTTTATGAAATGATGATGTTTATTCACAAATGTTTTCCAAAGTGTTGATTTAAAAATGAAATTTTTGGCTATGAAAATTGGGTCGTAAAATCGGGCCCCGCCTGGCATCAGACCGAAATCCAGCATCAGGCCCCTCCCGGCATCGTACCGAAGTTCGGCATAGGTCCCCGCCCGGCATCGAGCATACATAAGCATATCAACAAATACATATAAACATAAACACATAACATAGACATATAAACATTCTTCAAGCCCCGCCCGACATCAGACCGGAATCCGGAAGCATATAAACATTCCTCGGGCTTGCCCCAGCATCGGACCGAAGTCCGGAAACATACAAACATACACATGCAATATTCACGAAGAAATCAAGCATACAAACATTACCTAGGCTTGCCTCGGCATCGGACCGAAGTCTGGAAACATATAAACCTACATCAGGCTCAGCCTGACATCAGACCTTAGTTTGGCATCTGCTAACATACATAAATAGGTCGGTATGGGTGCCTTCTGTCACAACCCCATTTTCACGGCCAGAAAAGACCGATTTTGTTTATCCTTATGAAAATCAGAGTACTTGTTTTAATAAAAATGTTGCGGAATTTGTTCCTAGTGAAACATGATAAATACGTTATCAAATCATTTCCGAAGAAAAATATTTTTATTCATTTTAAAACATTTAGGATGTCATCATCAATACAAAAACATAAGCATAAACAGAACTTACATTCATTATCACTAGTGATTTATATCTCCTTCATCTCTCAGTGTAATGTGACTTCATAACAACACATGTGATATAAATAAACTGAGTGGGTCAGGTTGGCAAACCTGGTGAGTACATAGGGTTTTCAACCCACAATAATATAATTATTATGTTTAAACAATCAAACAATCAACCCAATTACCCATCCCCATTATCTTCTTTAGTCTTAAGGGTCTACCCTAAGAATCAACTAGTCCTCGTTCATTCATTCCTAAGGATCATCCTAAGGAATCAGCACGAAGTCCATCGTTGCCATGGTTTAAACAACGGGCACTAAGTTTGCATAGTCGCAAAGGTTTAGGCATCAAGTATGCATGATCACCAAGGTTTAGACATCAAGTCTGCATGATCACCAGGGTTTAGGCACCGAGTCTACATGGTCACCAAGGTTCAGAGTACACCGGGTGAACACGTCGTTCACAACACCTACAGGTTGCGAGCCTGCTAGTGTTCCATTGGACTGTCTAGAATAGTATGTGGTTGTCATCCATACTCTGCTGAATGACGGGGCCATCGTTTGGGAAAAGGCTTCTCACATCGTCCACCTCTTACCCTCACCTCGTGGTCTATAACACCTCTCAACTCATCATCAAACTCATATTCCATCTATTACATTTACCCATATTTTACCCCAACATTATCGTATAAAATACATATACAATTTAAATCATTTAAAACATGTATAAAATCGTTCATCCAGCATAGACAAGAAGTATTCAGATAATATGCACACATAGCACGTAATTTATATAAAATACTTCATATCTATGTGTAAGATGAAAGTAACTATGCACTCACCTGAGAAGGTGGTGACTCGGTACTCGGACAGCGCTTCGTTGACTTTAAAATAATTTCCTTCGACGAAATCTAATATTATTACCACTAGATTTTAGTCTAATATTTACCGTGACTAATTATTAGTCTTATTATTATTATTATTATTATTATTATTATTATTATTATTATATAAGCGTTTCAACAATACTTTCCAACCACTATGTACAGACAGGGGCCGGACATAAAACACCGGAGGGCATGACCATTTTGGCGTATAGCACTTCTGAAATCCAACAACCCTATGCGTCCCTTTAAAACAGATTCCCCGTACCGCGAGTAGTTAAAAAGATATTATAACGACACTTATTTAAGTCATAATAATAGCTCAAATATTTATTATACGTTCATAATAACAATATTAATTTTAAATATAAGCTATATTAAAATCGGGTAAACATAACTTACTTACAAGAGGATTTTAGCTAGGAGTCGGACTCTGCAGGGGCAGAACTTCGTCGTTGAATCTTTTTAAGAAAGATTCGTGCAGCACTTCAGTGCTCACCTTACTATACTAAAAACTACAGAAAGAGAATTCAAATCACGAGGGATCGAAATGCTCGGGGGATAATGAGAGAAAGACTTTTGAATCAAGAGAATGGTGCAATAAATATGAGAGCCCAAGGCTCTTATTTATACTAATTGGATTTTCAAAAACTACCCTCCATAATTACTTAATGACTTTTTAGTTATATAAACAACTAAACACCCCTCTATAATACTATTTTAAATGAATTTAATGATATTTGTACTAAACTAATGTCGAAAGAATTCAACATTGGTCTTATAATGACCGCATCGTCGATACCTTTCTAATGATATATATATATATATATATATATATATATATATATATATATATATATATATATATATATATATATATATATATGTACGTATATATGATTTATACATTATTTTAATACGTAAATATGCTATTATAATTTGTAACTCGTTCATACAAACTCTGTTTTTGACGTTCTTTATATCCACACGTAGGTGAAGACGTACTCTACAACTTTTGTTTAGACTCCGTCGGCTAATTTTGACTTTATTTTTAAAGTTATATTTTTAACAGGCCGGGAGAGGATTGGTCCGTTAAAATCTCATAACTTCTTCATTCAATGTCCATTTTCGTCTGTCTTTTTATCGTTACACTACTAATAACGAGATCTTCGATTCTCGTTTAGGTTGTATCGGCTAAAAACCGCTCGGTCTAATACTCGAACTTCGGGCTGTACACCGCTAAGTCGAAACTTCGAATAATCATAACTTCCTCATAAGAAGTCAGATTTGGGCGTTCTTTTTATGGACACTCTCAGGTTAACATATTCTAAAAATTTCATTTATATTACTAAGGCTAAAAGTCGCTCTATCATAATTTCACTATTTACGTTTTCACGGTGCCGTGCCGGTTCCGTCGCTATACTTTGACGAGTCATAACTTCTTCGTTATAACTCGGATTTCGACGCTCATTATATGTACAGAACCCTTGAGACATATTCTACAACTTGGTTAATATTCTTTTGTCAAAAAGTCATTTGCGGCCTCTATTATCTCTAAATTGACTAGCCCGGATCTACGGGCGTTACAATTATCTCCCCCTTAGGATGATTACGTCCCAGAATCATCTATGAAATAGGACTCACATGATGACTCCATACATTATCTCTTCATCCTAAGTAATAACCGTAACTTTGATGTTTCTTCGAATGAGTATCTAACTCCAAGACTTCCTGACTGCAGGCAGTGCCCGATCTTGGACCCGCTCTCTATCTCATGTTAGACTTCCAATCATGATCTTTATGTTGTGATATCGATCTTTATTGGAGACTCATTTTTTAACAAACTTGAGATAAGTTTCTTCCTTCGATTATCATAATAGACTGATGGGTCATGTTCTAATGACCTCTCATCGTATGATGCATCGCTTGGAATCAGGCCTTTTAGAGTCAAATTCTAGAATAGACTATACCTTCCTTCATGTTCTAACCACATCTTAAAAGGTCGAATTTCTAGCTACAAGCAACCATCACGATACCTCTACCGATCACTTCAATTATCTTTTACTTCAATCCTATAGCTTAAGTCAGATGTTACATCGAACTTGGTTCTCTAAACCACATAACATACTCAGCGTAGTCGGAGTCAAATTGATATGACCACTAGGGTCGGAATAACAATCATCTTCTTAGTCATTACCGAAACGATGGTAACGACATACATGAACAAAACGGAATCAGTTACTAGCTTTTTGGTAGCCTTGTGACTTTCCCCGATCCAAGCGTGAGTCCTGTGCTTCCGGTAGCATCTATTACATTTCACACCGACTCATACTCGTCCCAAGTATTGTCTTGTAGTCCCCAAGTCCTAACATCACGAAACAATTTAACACATACGAGTGTGTCCAAATAATCATAAAAATTTCCCTAGACTCTACTATAACTTCTCCCATGCATATCTTCAATCATCAATTCTGCTTCAACTCGGTTGGTGATGGACATCCAGATGATAGGAAAACTTTAGGAATTACATCAGTCGTTCTATCATCCTGCCAATCAAATGTGTACATTCAGATGTACCCTACTTTTATAGACGTACTGCTATTTTATCGGACGTATTCTAAAGGCAAGATACCTCTCTTATTATATCTTCTGATAGGTATTATTCAGTATCGTAATCTTTTCCTCTATTTTCTCAGTTTATCATGGTTCGCATCACTTCCTGAACTTCTGCCATTGTGATATGTTTGGGTGCAGGCGCAACGACCGATGCATGATCCATCACATTCTTAGGCTCAGGTTCTAACATCCCGAAATATCAAGAGTAGAGTTGAAGGGCTAAAGGAGTAAATTGGGAAAGAGTGACTCGGCGAGTAGAGTCGCGACTTGGTTGCGTGTTAAGTGGCTGACTCGGCGAGTCAGTGTAATGGACTCGTCGAGTAGGCGTTGAGTGGAGAAAACCCTAATTCTCGGGGTTGAGCCTTATATAAAGATCACTATGTTTTCCTCCCAGCCTCTTTATCACCCCTTGAGCCCCAGAAAACCCTAAATCACGGAGAAGCACCATTGTTGAGTGGATTGGAGCTTGGAGAAGTAATGGTTGAAGAAATTTTGGGAAGATTGAAGGCTTGGAGCAAGGGGCTTTGCTTGGATTCGAATTTCATTGCAGTTGGGGCATCACTTAGAGGTAATATCTTGTTATTGACCTATTGTTATGTTGTTTCTTCATTTTGGGGTTTGTGAGAAATTGTCTATGGATGAAATGGGAAGTCTAGAGGTTAGATCTGAGGTTGCTACATCAGATCTGGAAGGGAAAAGAATCAGAGAGCATGAAAGTCCCTGTGTTGGAGTGTTTAGTGAAGCTTACATGTTCCAAACCCTAGCCCCAATGTGCAAACGGCTTAGATCTCTTTGGATTCACGTAAATTTTTCCACTTTACGTGATGGATGAGTGGTAGGAGACTAGATCTATGTTTTGGATCAATTGCATGGCCTGAGACGCTTCTGTATGGATTCAGACCGGTGGTACTCGACGAGTCACATGGGGTGACTCGACGAGTTGCTTGAAGATGGCCTGGAACTCGACGAGTTGGAAGAACAACTCAGCGAGTAGGTTGAAGATAGCCTTGGACTCGACGAGTCCATTTGGACTCGGCGAGTCTTGTCGAAGAGTCCCAAATATTCTCTGGTTGAGTCGAGAATCGGTGAGTCGAGGGATGACTCGGTGAGTCGTGTGTGAGTGGACTCAGAGTTGTTGGACTCGGCGAGTCTCGGGGTGACTCGGCGAGTTAGGTCGCAGATTGAGTGAAGTTCTGATTATGGGAACTCGACGAGTCACAGGGTTGACTCGGCGAGTAGGGTCAGTCAGGGGTTGACTTAGACTGAGGACTTTGATTTCGACCAAGGGTTGGCCGTTGACTTTTAGGGTTTGGTCAGCGATGTGGCCTTTGGGCCAAGAGAAAGGTAAAATAGTCTTTTACCCATAAGAGGGTGTTATGAGAGGATTTATTCTAGTCTCGAGAGTTATATTCATGAGAGTATTTGCCTTACGTGTTAGGCGGTGGCGAGTTCGAGATTCAAGTGTGGGGATATCTGCTTTCTGCTTGCCAGGTGAGTCTTCTTACTATACTTTACCTTGAGTAGGTAACCAGAGTTATGTGATCAGAGTATTTGTATGCTATATGTACGTGATGTGTTGTACTGCATTATTTCTATGTGATTTATGTTGTGCATGTTTATAGAGTTGGAACCGGAAGGTTCCTAGAGTTAGAACCTGAGGGTTCACAGAGTTTGGGTGCACTGACCCATAGAGTTATAGCCTCGAGTGGCTAATATGTGTTATGTGTGGTATTTTGGGGAACTCACTAAGCTTCGTGCTTACAGTGTTTTGTGTGATGTTTTTCATGTTTCTTTCAGTATCACAGGACGGCACCGGCTTGATTGTACACACCAGAGAAAGAGTCATATTTTGGAGGATTCTGGTTTTCTATGCAAGTGAAAATGGAGTCATGTTTTGTAAATCGACTATGAATGAGATTTTAAACAAGTGTTTCTAAGAATAAAATGATTATTTTAAATGAAAATTTTGTCTTGAAATTTACGGTGTTACAAGTTGGTATCAGAGCCTTGGTTTGAGGGATTCGGATGCGCCTTCGGGTAAATCTGGACTCAAACTGAGGAAGTAAGAAAAGTTTTAAGGAAATAATTTTCTAAAAATGAATAAAAGTTCAAAGAGAAAGCAAGAAGGAGCCAGAGCCCGAACGGTGATTTCCTAAAATACCCTTATTTTTGTGTTATGAGATATGCATGATGCACTTTATGAGATATTATTGCATGCTAGAGACAGGCTAGGTATTTCATATTTAGGACTAGAGTGGCCTGATTTGTGATGCCTTAGCCTAGGACTCGTTGTTATAAGTGTTATGCTTTTGAGTATGTGATGAGTGAGAGTATCCAGTTAGAACCCATGAGGGGTAGAGTTACAGAGTTTGGTGGTACTTTCGAGGATGAGCCGAGAAGGTGGAGTTATCACAGAGAGGGAGTCCTATGTATTATTTGATGCTCGAATGCTGCTTGCTTTGTGCTTTGTGGAACTCTCGATGATGGGAGTCAGCTACCAAGTGAATATGACGATATTCAGGAGGTAGATGGCTGGCATCATTAGGAGCTCTTCAGCAGCTAATAGCAAAGAAGTGGGAGGACAACGGAAGAGCCTAGGGAGTAACCCTATCCAGATGAGTGCGCTTGTAGAATAGAGAATTTTGTTGGGGAGCGAGCACGCGCGATGGGATTGGTGAAAGAGCAGGTCGAGCAGCTATTTAGAAGCTCTGGGATGGTCCGTGTGGAAAGTATGGGTAGATGTGGCAGGTAGTATGGGCCCGTACTACTGAAAGCAGAGGACCCATACTTGATACAGGGAGTATTCTGAAGGTTCTAAGGAGTAGATTGAGGAGTGATGTTATGGTTTGAGTACCATACATCGGAGCGGATCGAGGAGTGATGTTATGGTTCGGGTACCATACATCAGGGCAGATTGAGGAGTGATGTTATGGTTCGGGTACCATACATCAGAATAGATTGAGGAGTGATGGTATGGTTTGAGTACCATACATCGGAGCGGATCGAGGAGTGATGTTATGGTTCGGGTACCATACATCAGGGCAGATTGAGGAGCAATGTTATGGTTCGGGTACCATACAGTAGGGCAGATTGAGGAGTGATGTTATGGTTTAGGTACCATACATCAGGGCAGATTGAGGAGTGATGTTATGGTTTGGGTACCATACATCAGAGCAGATTGAGGAGTGATGTTATGGTCCGGGTACCATACATCGGATCGGATTGGGGAGTGATATTATGGTTAGGGTACCATACACCGGGGCATATTGAGAAGAGATGTCATGGAATGAGTACCATGGTTCATAGTGAATGATGTTTGTGGTTCTCCGGTTATTCGGTCACGAGTAAGTTCGAAGAGGCGTCCCTTGAGAGGGAGATCGAGAGCCCCTCAGAGTATTTTAGTAAGGAGTCAGTGAGAAGGGAGAATTTCGATCTGAGTTTGGGCGATTAGTCGATAAAGGAGATGTCACCTCCTATGATCTGGGAGGTACTGATTATGCTCATGTGAAAAATATGAGAAGCATGATGTTTTGGTTTTGGGTTTAGGGGTAAACCCTGCAGGTTGTCATTGATGATGATTTCCTACCAGAGTATCAGGTAGCATGTGTGCCGCGAGGCAGTGATCTATCATGAGCAGATAGTCAGTTGAGACTGGGATAATCGAGGGCCACACTATACCTAATTGAGTTTAGTCGGGTGCACGGTAATGGTATCAGCGGGGAGTTCAGTCGAGTTCAGCGGTGCTGAGAGTTTTCTATCCATGGGGTGTTGAATTTGGGAGTGGGTTCCTGTTCTTGGGATGAACCCGGTGTTGGAGCGTTGGTTAATGAGTTGAGGTGAGGGGTACGATGATTTTATGGTTCGGTCTATGAGCCAGGGATGTTATCGAGCAGTTGAGTTGTTTGGTACTAAATTGGTACGAGATTTGGAACGACTAGAGGCAGACGTGACGAGAAGTTCTTGAGGAGTTCATCAGAGGTTCAGAGTATATGAGGTCGATTCATTTCCTTAAGGGGGGGATTATCGGGCGTTGTGTAGCACTTTCCAGGGGCAGGTGCGATTTTGCTGGAGAATATAGTTATGGGTTAGTTGCATGCTATTTGGTGATGGTTTGATCCCTAAGTGGGGGAGAACCGAGTGCCGTATGTAAGAAAGCAGAGATTTGTCAAGAGCAGTTATAAGTGGAGTATAGAGATATGAGGTAAGAAATCATGAGACCAGAGATGTCGGTGATCGAGGAAAGGGGTCAGAGTGAGTTAATACGGGAAGTACTTGTTTGAGAAGGATGAATGTATCCACGACAGGTGTTTATTAGTCAGGAATCTGGTATTGGTCAGTGTTGGGGCAAGTAGATAAAGAATGATTGGGCAGCCAACTCCCGGGTCGGTATGCGTATCCTTGTTTGGATTTTGAGCGGCGGGAAAAAGGGTTTCGGAAAATTATCAGCGTATTTCGTAGCGTTAGTGTTTCTTCGTATTGCAATTGAGAAATTGAATACACCGAAGTTGCAACTTGGGAAAAATGAAGATCTAGTTATGGGGTTCAGAGGGAATGTATTATTGCATCTATATGGTGCTTGGAGCAGGAGATCTGTGGTTGTGGCAAGATCTTGTGATGTTCGGTGGGGGTGTTCCGAGGTATCCGGGTATTGATATCTTTATTTCAAAGTTATTCGTGAATCTTGAGTTGAGACGACTTGTGGTATATCAGGTATCTATGGATCTAGTGAGAGCCTTCGAGTATGGGCATCCAGGGAGATTACTTGGGAGAGTGGATCTTCGCAAGGGTGGGCATCTGTTATGACGATTGCCTCCAGAGTCTGTGATGAATATTCGAGACGAGTATGGGTAGCCGCCTATGATAGTCTGTGGAGCACGAACTAGTGGAGTCAGAGGGTGTTGTGATACTGCGGGGAGCCGTAGTACTCACTAGTCAGAGGGTGTTGTGATACTGCGGGGAGCCGTAGTACTCACTAGTCAGAGGGTGTTCTAATACTGCAGAGAGTCGTAGTACTCACTAGTCAGAGGGTGTTGTGATACTGCGGGGAGCCGTAGTACTCACTAGTCAGAGGGTGCTGTGATACCGCAGGGAGCCGTAGTGCTCACTAGATGGCAAGAGAGTGTGATGATGGAATGTTCTCCGATCAATGTATGATGTGGAAGAGTTTTGGGCTTGAGTAGCCCTAGTATTGAGTTTTTGGAGCCTGGATGTTGGACCGGGGGCGAGACTGGGGTCCCCGTCTCTGTCGGGGAATGTGGTGAGATGCGCAAGGGATATGCGCAGCAGAAACCAGAGATCAGAGTGGAGACGATCCTCAGTTGGATTGTACTTTCTTGCATAAGGAAAAGCGAATTTTGTGACTTGCGTGTCATGGGGCTGGGATAGTGGTCACGGGGAGGAAGTTAGTGGGATATTTGGATCATGATTTGGGTGACCTTTGGAGGCTCAGCTGTGGAGTCAAAAGCTGACCTGGTGACCAGTCTCGAAGAGGGATATGAGATAAGCTAGAGCCTATCATGATGATGTCTGAGGACACCTCAGAGGGAGTGAACAATTCAGACGCTCAAAGACATGCTTCGGGCATGTGTATTAGATTTCGGAGGGTGTTGCGGCACGTATTTATCCTTGGTTGAGTTATCCTATTTCAACAGCCATCATTAGTGCATTGGTATGCCACCCTTTGTGTTGTTGTATGGGAGGAAGTGTCGGACCCTCATTTGCTGAGGAAAGTGTCGATTTGCGGAAGTGGAAGTTGTAGTGAGAATGGATGATTTGGAGTATGATGGTCGAACATTGTCTCTATGACAGTGGTATGGAATGACATCATGATGGGATGTCTGCTGAGGATGCGGAAGGGATTCCACGGGTGTAGAGCCAAGAGTCTTAGGATGGATGTAGGGATGGAGTCTGGGACTCCCAACTTGATTCTGATCAAGGGCCGTGTGCGTAGTGGTGGTGTCTCCTGGGAATGTTAGAGATGTCATCAGTGCGACGGGTTATCCTAACCCGAGAGTGCGAAGGTTGGTGCGGCTTGGGTGCTTGATTGCAAGAAGAGGACTCATGAGAGTTGCTCTGGGATTGAAGAGTGGGCCTTTCTGTCATCACGGATTGGATAGAATGGGATTCAGATCGGGGATCCGATGGTTCATGGATTCTAACCCTTATGGGTCGAGTGATTGTTGAGATTTGGGTTAGTGATGTTTCATCGGTAATTCTCGGATCGTTGAGTGTGGTTATCAAAGGGTACATCCGGTGCCCGGTTCGAGACAGTGGTCAGGACACTGTAAGGAAAGGAAAAGTGTGTTCGAGTTTCGATGGGTATGCCTTGTGAGATCTGGTCCGATTAAGGCCAAATGGCACGTTGTGGGAGTATTTCTGGAGTTGAGTTGCTGTAGGCTTCGAGGGCGAAGCCTAATTTAAGTGGGGGAGAATTGTAACATCCCGAAATATCAAGAGTAAAGTTGAAGGGCTAAAAGAGTAAATTGGGAAAGAGTGACTCGGCGAGTCCATGTGCGGACTCGGTGAGTAGAGTCGCGACTTGGTTGCGTGTTAAGTGGCTGACTCGGCAAGTCAGTGTAATGGACTCGACGAGTAGGCGCTGAGTGGAGAAAACCCTAATTCTCAGGGTTGAGCCTTATATAAAGATCACTATGTTTTCCTCCCAGCCTCTTTATCACCCCTTGAGCCCCAGAAAACCCTAAATCACGGAGAAGCACCATTGTTAAGTGGATTGGAGCTTGGAGAAATAATGGTTGAAGAAATTTTGGGAAGATTGAAGGCTTGGAGCAAGGGGCTTTGCTTGGATTCGAATTTCATTGCAGTTGGGGCATCACTTAGAGGTAATATCTCGTTATTGACCTGTTGTTATGTTGTTTCTTCATTTTGGGGTTTGTGAGAAATTGTCTATGGATGAAATGGGAAGTCTAGAGGTTAGATCTGAGGTTGCTACATCAGATCTGGAAGGGAAAAGAATCAGAGAGCATGAAAGTCCCTGTGTTGGAGTGTTTAGTGAAGCTTACATGTTCCAAACCCTAGCCCCAATGTGCAAACGGCTTAGATCTCTTTGGATTCACGTAAAGTTTTCCACTTTACGTGATGGATGAGTGGTAGGAGACTAGATCTATGTTTTGGATCAATTGCATGGCCTGAGACGCTTCTGTATGGATTCAGACCGGTGGTACTCGATGAGTCACATGGGGCGACTCGACGAGTTGCTTGAAGATGGCCTGGAACTCGACGAGTTGGAAGAACAACTCAGCGAGTAGGTTGAAGATAGCCTTGGACTCGACGAGTCCATTTGGACTCGGCGAGTCTTGTCGAAGAGTCCCAAATATTCTCTGGTTGAGTCGAGAATCGGTGAGTTGAGGGATGACTCGGTGAGTTGTGTGCGAGTGGACTCAGAGTTGTTGGACTCGGCGAGTCTCGGGGTGACTCGGCGAGTTAGGTCGCAGATTGAGTGAAGTTCTGATTATGGGAACTCGACGAGTCACAGGGTTGACTCGGCGAGTAGGGTCAGTCAGGGGTTGACTTAGACTGAGGACTTTGATTTCGACCAAGGGTTGGCCGTTGACTTTTAGGGTTTGGTCAGCGATGTGGCCTTTGGGCCAAGAGAAAGGTAAAATAGTCTTTTACCCATAAGAGGGTGTTATGAGAGGATTTATTCTAGTCTCGAGAGTTATATTCATGAGAGTATTTGCCTTACGTGTTAGGCGGTGGCGAGTTCGAGATTCAAGTGTGGGGATATCTGCTTTCTGCTTGCCAGGTGAGTCTTCTTACTATACTTTACCTTGAGTAGGTAACCAGAGTTATGTGATCAGAGTATTTGTATGCTATATGTACGTGATGTGTTGTACTGCATTATTTCCATGTGATTTATGCTGTGCATGTTTATAGAGTTGGAACCGGAAGGTTCCCAGAGTTAGAACCTGAGGGTTCACAGAGTTTGGGTGCACGGACCCATAGAGTTATAGCCTCGAGTGGCTAATATGTGTTATGTGTGGTATTTTGGGGAACTCACTAAGCTTCGTGCTTACAGTGTTTTGTGTGATGTTTTTTAGGTTTCTTTCAGTATCACAGGACGGCACCGGCTTGATTGTACACACCAGAGAAAGAGTCATATTTTGGAGGATTCTGGTTTTCTATGCAAGTGAAAATGGAGTCATGTTTTGTAAATCGACTATGAATGAGATTTTAAACAAGTGTTTCTAAGAATAAAATGATTATTTTAAATGAAAAATTTGTCTTGAAATTTACGGTGTTACATAGGTTGTCATCTTCCTCTTGTTTTGTACACCCAAGCAGACGTTCGGTGTACCGAGACGAGAATTTAAGATAGGAAATATCTTATTTACGATAGACGTATAAATCTCCTTATTACTCTGAAATGTTACATGCTAGTTCTAATATCGTAATCAAACGCTTAGAATCCTGAACACATAAGGTTTCCAGATCCGGTCGGCCGCAGACCATAGATCCGAACAAATAACAACATATAAGGCATTTTTATAGCTATAACATAAATGATTTAGCACATAAAACATTTTAGGCATTTTCCTAAAATAAACTAGTGTTCATGTCTAAATTATAGCAGACACTCATCTCACAATCATCGCTTAGCATTATAAGTTTAAGTCTAGAAATAAATCTTTATTCCTAGTTCGCTTAAACTAATACTTTGATACCAACTGTGACATCCCGATTTTACGGCCAGAAAAGACCGATTTTTTTATGCTTTATAAAAATCAGAGTACCTCTTTTAATAAATATGTTGCGGAATTTGTTCCCAGTAAAACATGATAAATACGTTATCAAAGCATTTCCGAAGAAAAGTATTTTTATTCATTTTAAAACATTTGGGATGTCATCGTTAATACAGAAACATAAACATAAATAGAACTTACATTCATTATCACTAGTGATTTATATCTCCTTCATCTCTCAGTGTAATGTGACTTCATAACAACACCTGTGATATAAATAAACTGAGTGGGTCAGGTTGGGAAACCTAGTGAGTACATAGCATTTTCAACCCACAATAATATAATTATTATGTTTAAACAATCAAACAATCAACCTAATTACCCATCCCCATTATCTTCTTTAGTCTTAAGGATCTACCCTAAGAATCAACTATTCCTCGTTCATTTATTCCTAAGGATCATTCTAAGGAATCGACACAAAGTCCATCGTTGCCACGGTTTACACAACGGGCACTAAGTTTGCATAGTCGCAAGGGTTTAGGCATCAAGTCTGCATGATCACCAAGGTTTAGACATCAAGTCTGCATGATCACCAGGGTTTGGCATCGAGTCTGCATGGTCACCAAGGTTCAGAGTACACCGGGTGAACACGTCGTTCACAACCTACAGGTTGCGAGCTTGCTAGTGTTCCATTAGATTGTCTAGAATAGTCTGTAGTTGTCATCCATACTCTGCTGAATGACGGGGCCATCGTTTGGTAAAAGACTTCTCACATCGTCCACCTCTCACCCTCATCTCGTGGTCTATAACACCTCTCAACTCATCATCAAACTCATATTCCATCTATTACATCTACCCATGTTTTACCCCTACATTATCGTAGATATAAAATACATATATATTTTAAATCATTTAAAACATGTATAAAATCGTTCATCCAGCATAGACAGCAAGCATTCAGATAATATGCACACATAGCACGTAATTTATATAAAATACTTCATATCTATGTGTAAGATGAAAGTAACTATGCATTCACCTGAGAAGGTGGTGACTCGGTACTCGGACAACGCTTCGTTTACCTTAAAATAATTTCCTTCGACGAAACCTAGTGTCCTATGCGGCCCTTTAAACTAGATTCCCCGTACCGCGAGTAGTTAAAAAGATATTATAACGAAATTTATATAAGTCATAATAATAGCTCAAATATTTATTATAAGTTCATAATAACAATATTAATTTTAAATATAAGCTATATTAAAATAAGGTAAACATAACTTACTTACAAGGGGATTTCAGTTAGGAGTCGGGCTTTGTAAGGCCAGAACTTCGTCGTTGAATCTTTCTAAGAAATATTTGTGTAGCGCTTCAGCGCTCACCTTACTATACAAAAAACTACAGAAAGAGAAGTCGAATCACGAGGGTCCGAAATGCTCGGGGGATAAGGAGAGAAAGACTCTTGAATCAAGAGAATGGTGCGAGAAATATGAGAGCCCAAGGCTCTTATTTATACTAATTGAATTTTCAAAAACTATCCTCCATAATTACTTAATAACCTTTTAGTTATATAAACAACTAAACACCCCTCTATAATACTATTTTAAATGGATTTAATGATATTTGCACTAAACTAATGTCGAAAGAATTCAACATTAGTCTTATAATGACCGCATCGTTAATACCTTTCTAATGATATATATATATATATATATATATATATATATATATATATATATATATATATGTGTGTGTGTGTGTGTGTGTGTATGTGTGTGTGTTTGTGTGTGTGTGTATGTATATATGATATATACTTTATTTTAATACGTAAATATGTTATTATAATTTGTAACTCATTCTGAACTCCGTTTTTGACGTTCTTTATATCCATGCGTAGGTGATACGTACTCTACAACTTTCGTTTAGACTCCGTCGGCTAATTTTGACTTTATTTGTAAAGTTATATTTTTAACAGGCCGAGACAGGATTGGTCCGTTAAAATATCATAACTTCTTCATTCGATGTCCATTTTCATTTGTCTTTTTATCGTTACTCTACTAATAGCGAGATCTTCGATTCTCGTTTAGGTTGTGTTGGCTAAAAACCACTCGATCTAATACTTGATCTTCGACTGTACACCGCTAAGCCGAAACTTCGAAAAATCATAACTTC
This sequence comes from Lactuca saligna, assembly GCF_052625555.1. NCBI lineage: Eukaryota > Viridiplantae > Streptophyta > Magnoliopsida > Asterales > Asteraceae > Lactuca > Lactuca saligna. Next base: position 70,763,176 of record NC_136425.1, read on the forward strand.
CTCATAAGAAGTCAGATTTGGGCGTTCTTTTAATGGACGCTCTCAGGTTAACATATTCTTCGACTTTCATTTAGATTACTAACGCTAAAAGTCGCTCTATCATAAATTCACTATTTACGTCTTCGCGGTGCCGTGTCGGTTCCGTTGCTAAACTTCGACGGGTCATAACTTCTTCGTTATAACTCGGATTTCGGCGCTCTTTATATGTACAGAACCCTTGAGACATATTCTACAACTTGGTTAAGATTATTTATTCTAAATAATATTTTGTCAAAAAGTAATTTTCGACCCCTATTATCTCTAAATTGAGTAGCCGTGATCTACGGGCGTTACACCTTTGACCCGTTTCAACTAGAGGAAAACTCACCTCAAAAAGTTGGTTGTTGAATCTCTCGGTAAGGAATCTCTATCGGCTGCTCCCATGACTCTCCGAGCTATCATTACCAAATAATACTTAGACAAAATCCAAACAATCCTTCTTAGGGTCGAACACTCACTCAACCTAACACTCAACTGAATTTGAGTCCTAAATGGAGCCCCGATATGGTTCTGGAACCAAGGAAAAGCATGAACCAAAAGTTGGAACATTTTCTAAACTCCCAACTCACAAAATCTTCAACCTAGACAACCACTCGACTGCCTTTCCCCCTGACGGGGATGCGAAACTCTTCCTAGTTCCACACCTATTTCTGTTTTTGAGTACCTGATCAGTTCTCCCCCACTTAGATTTGACTAAGTATTCACGGAACATGACAATTGAAGGATTCCAAATCCTTCTCGCTTTCTAATAATCCACTAGTGGCAACCTGTGCTTACCAATGCTAGCGATCACTTAACAGTTAAACCCTAAGATCGCCCATCCTCTAGAAACTTGAAGAGTACTCTTGAAATCTAGTCCAGTCTGACACTCCAATCCACCTCTCATGCTGACAACTGGAGGCCTTAATCTTCCCCCTGGCTGAAGAATTCTCGTTCCCACTTCCAATCTTGCAGCACCACTGAACTCTAAACGGACAAAGCCCATGCGTAAGTGCAACTCTAACCGGATAAAGCCCATGCATCTAACACCCACAACTGACACTACCATCTTCATGCTACGAGTGCTTTCCTAGCATCGGTCGTGCATTGAACTCCAAAGTTCTTTCATATACATCTGTCGACACATACGAATAAATGATATAATCACTGAACTCTAACTTCACTGGAGAACTATCACTCTAACCTTGACCAAATGCCTTCCAAATAATGCTCCTACATAGATCCTGATAAAGATCCGGGATGATAATGGTATATGCGGAACCCACTCTGTACGATACATCCCTTTGTAGGTTCATCAAGAACTTTTCGACATGAAGAATGACATATGACTACCCTTGATAACCTAGACAATAGCAGAGAACCAACCCGAGATCTGACTTGTCCCAACTCTCTCACAATTATGAAGCGATACAGATTCCCAATATTCACTTTGAAGTGGCAGAAGATGACATACCCACGAACATATGACGAAACTCTCGTCTTGAATATAGGAACTAACTATAGGATCCTCCTTCCTGAAGGATTCTAGGGATCCACAGGCTTTGGGCTCTAGGTGAGCCCCTATCTACCTCGCGACAAATCTAGCCCGAGAGGCCCCAAGACGACTATCAAGAGCTCCCTAAATCCCTACCTTGGTTGAACAAAAGACCATTGAGGTTCATTCCAAAACTCTGCAAGTAATCTCCGTTGACATGAACTTCTGAGATCGCGCATTGATTGGCCCAGGCCCTGCTCCTGAGTCGGATCTAGAATCCAAATCCCATTCTTGAGTGCTCTACACCATACTGTACTGACATTCCAATTATTTGGATGTACCCAAGAATCCTTATCCCACAAGCTTCCTGGATTCTCCAAGACTCTCCCTGATTCTAGTATGGATCCTGTGATTTTAGTAGTACAGGACCAATACTACCTTCCACACCTATCCATACTTTCCTCAAGAATCATCTCGCGACCAACAAGTCACCCTTTCAAACTGATTCACCTAAGTCTCACTAAACCTCACTTCCAACCCACTGAAGCGTATCCTAGGCTTTCCTAGGTTCCCGAACCCACCCAGTCCTCAGCTGCAAAAAGATTCCTAGTAATGTCAACTAGCTACCTTATGAACATAGCCACATGCAAAAGAGATCATATAATCCTTCGAGTAAAAGACTTATCCCTAGAACGGTTAGACTCAAATGAGAGCTGTGCAATAGGGTCAAATCTATCACCCTGAGACTTTCCAGCCTGTGCCACATGTAACTTAGCATATTCACTTAATAGCTAGCTCACATTACTAACAATCCCATAAAGTACAAAGCAAGCAACATTCAGACAATGGAAATCTAACCAACATATCGCTATTCATACCATTCTATCCTCTAATCAGGAATTTGTACATGCAATTCAAATGCTCATACAATTAGGCATAACCTAAACAGGCTAACTTATCACTGACTAATCAGTACTAGTACGCAGATCTATAAGCACATACAATAGGCATATAAGGCATCCTTCCTAGATCCTTAGCCCTAATGTAGCATGCAGTTCACATATTCTCAATTCAAATCATAACATAACATGTATGAGTATCTTGGGGAAAACTTACTTGAGCTCGGCTGATTGCACACATCACACACATTGTTCTTTTCAAAGCTCTTTTTCTTTTTTCATAATTCTTTTTCACATTCTTTTTATAAAAAGTGATTTTCCTTTGAAAATTTTCATACCAAGTCCTCAATTTGAGTCCAGACACACCCAAGTGCCCAAATCCCTCAAACTAAGCCTCTGATACCAACTTGTAACATCCCAAAATTCAAGACCAAAAATTTCATTTTTAATTAAGTTATTATAAAACCAATTAGTATAGAAACATCCATAATAACATCCCATGTCAAAACCAAAGTAGAAATAATAAAATTTGTTATCATAAAACAATATCAAAGTGTAATCCCCAAGATCCCATGTATAGAAATATAGTGTGATGCACTGCGATCGATCTGAATCCTTTCCTTTGAAAATGAAGTACCTGAAACCAAAACTAAAAATTGGTAGCATAAATCTTAGTGAGTTCCCCCATCATACCACATACCATACAATAACATACATAGCCAAGCATATCTGGGTGTTGGCCTCCCTTTCGGTCTATTTCAACTGGATAGCTTCCTAGTATATATGGGTGTTGGCCTCCCTTTCAGTCTCTTTCAACTGGATAACTTCCTAGCATATCTGGGTTCTGGCCTCCCCTTCGTTCCGTTTCAACCAGATAAATTCCTAGAATATTTGGGTGTTGGCCTCCCATTCGTTTTGTTTCTACCGGATAACGGAGACTATTTCACCACTACCCCTGCTACATAATAACATAGCATAACATACATAAATATATTGTCAGGCATATCTGGGTGCCCGACCTACCCCTTCGGTATCTTTCAACCGATATTCGGGAGTATTACACCCCAACAACTACAGTCACATATATCATAGCATACTAGCACATAAAGCATATATCACAAATATCATAGCATCCTAGCACATAAAACATATCAGATAGTGGCAACCCAAACAATTATCCCAAAGACAATCATCTCAAACATAATCACCTACTGGTGGGTCGGCATTGGTGCCTTAGACCCACCTCTACTGGAAGGTAACTCACCTCACACTGCTGAAGTCCCGCAGACAAAACCCTGCCTACTGGATGACAGCTTCTCGAACTGTCAATATCAAAACAATACCCAATTAATAATTGGGTTCCAAAACAAAAATCATATGTCCATGCTTAGGGTAAAAGACCGCTTTACCCCTATCTTAGCTTGATTCAAACTCAAGGCCCAATCCGAAGGCCCAAAAGTTAACCTATGAATCAAAGCCCAACATATGGCCCAATTTTCCAAATTGGGCCCAAACATTTACATGGTCCCACCTTAAGGCCCAACCATTTATTCCAGTCTAAACATTTAGCATTCTAATAGCCCAATATCTCATAATCATAAAGGCCCAGTTATGGCCCATCTATGGCCTCATTTTCCTAATTAGGCCCAAACCCCTTACATGGGCCTTACCCTAAAGCCCATTAAATTATTCTAGTCCATATGACTGTTCTTGGAAGGCCCATCAATATCCCAACCACCAAAGCCCAATAGAAAGGCCCAACTCAAAGCCCAAGTGAAATTAGGGTTTTCACATAAAATGACGATTAGGGTTAAGTGTTTCATAGTTAACCCATTAAGGACTTAATCCATTAAGTCCATCACTTTACTAGATAAATCATATGGTGTGGTTGCGCTTAATACATAATCCAATTCTAATGGCCCAAAATGTGGGTCCCGACAAGTCCAAGCCCAAAATCCCAAAATCAGGGTTTCCTAAACCCTAATTAGGGTTTCCAACCCAATCATAGCCCAACAGGTACAAAAAAAAGTAATTTGATCAATTAGGGTTCATTAAGCCCACTAGGGTTTTATAAGGCCCATTAGGGTTTCATTAGTCGGGCACCACCCACTACCACCTTGGGTAGTGGTGGTCAACGGCGGCTCATGGCGGCGACCACCACCTCACGTTTGTGGTTATGAGTTCTTTGATTATCCTAGCATCGGTTACAATATTACAAAGCAAAAACCCAAATAACACACATAACTAATACAACCACACACACACAGCCACCCTAGTGGTGGCCGACGGTGGTAGATGGTGGCAGCCACCACCTCATGGTGGTGGTGGCGACTTCCTTGGTTTTCCAACCACACAAAACACACACATACTCCAAATTACGGACTACACTCTAGCCACCCACCTGGGGGCTCACGACGGCGACATCGATGATTTTATGATGGTAGCCACCACCTCACAGTGGTTGCGGTGGTTTCTTTTGTTTCCCAATCAAGCAACAATGCCACCGGTAAGCCCTTGATTGGAAATATGGACGCAACCACAACTTGGTGGTGCGTGACGACGAAAACAACAATGCTAGCGGCCATAGCGGTGGCTAACGACGACGACGATGTAACAACAGACGAAAAAGGTGGCGGAGCAATGACGAACCAATGGAGGAGAAGGGCTGAGGTGAACGATAGCAGTAGAAACAACAGAAGGAAGAGGAAGATAATGATGGAGGAAGGTGGCAGCGACTTATCATCTTCAATGACCTCAACAATGAGGGTGCGGCTCCGGTCGTCTACTTCCGACACACCATTCACATGATGCACACACGGTAGGTTAAGGATGATACGACGGTTCACAGTGGCATCTATGGAGGGGACAGTGGTAGAAAGACAAGGGTGGAGAGGTGGCGTCAGTGAGGGAGGCATAAGGGTGGCGACTGATATCTCATTTAGGGTTACGGTTACGGAGGGTTAAGGGTTACATAACCCTCCCCATAAGTCTTTTTTCCCATAATAACACCTTTAGTCCCTCCCTTCCAATTTTCTTTCAAAAGGGATCCCATAAATTACCATTTAAACCCTGCCTCCTGAAAACCTTTACAAATTAAGTCCAACTTTTTACCAAGTAGCCCCTCTCTCTACATTTATTTTCAAATGAAGTCCATAATTTACTCTTTAGCCCCTGCTTCCACAAATCCTTTCATATTAGGTACAAATAATACCAAGCACCCCCTGTATTCTAAAAATCTTTACAAAGTAAATCCTGAAACTTACACTTTTAACCCCCAACTTCTAAGACTATGACAGTTAACTCCTTGAGATCAACCCTTGTTACATAATTATTGATTTTAGGGCTACTATTTGCTCATTTATTTATTTATTTAATAAATGGGGTGTTACAAGCTTAATGTTGATCTGGAGAGCGGTCTATTCTTGTGTTGTAGGCTTGGGAAAGTGGTCTAATCTTATACTTTAGGCTCTAATGGTTGTCCAACCATGGGCTATAGGTCTAGTGTGCATGTATTGTATGTGTATTGTTGTGTGAGGTATTTTGGGGAACACACTAAGCTTTCGCTTACAATTTTTGGATTTAAATGTTTCAAGTACTTTTGAGGATTAGAGCAAGGCGAACACATAAGTGTGAACAATATCCAATGGTCGTTATGTTTTAAGAAATGTTATGATTTGATACTCTGATTTTATGTTATGTTGTGAGATAATGATTTTGCTGACTTTTGGTTTTATGGAAAATGACTTTTGTTTCCTTCAAAAATGAAAAATATTTACTATGGTTTTTGGGACCTTACAAGGGAGCAATTATTGTTCTTGTGAAATTAATTATTAAAGTGAGTATAACTAGTTATTATATCATATAATATGATTAATAAGTCATGTAAAAATGTTTGGGACACATTGGTTACATTATGACTTAACTAGTTGGTTAGCTTGTTTAGTTGAAAAACTAGACAACATTTTGTCTCCTTCTTACTCCTCAAAACCGTAGCGCTTTAGAAGCATGGGAGGTTTCTTGCTAACCACCCTTGTTTTCTCCCCGTGCTTGCCTTACTAACCATTACTTTATAGCATTATATGGTGTAGCTTTTAACCTTGCATGTGACTTAATACAGGGGGTTAGTTTGTCTAAAATACTAATCTCTTTCTCTCTCTCAAAAACCATAACATCCTTCCTACTCTTCCTTTCTTGTTCTTTTGAAGCTAGTTGCAAGACTTTGGGTGTTCATAAGTGTTTCTCCTTTAGTGGATTCAAGATGAGAACTAGCATTCCAAGTGCCTTACTCTTGATGGTGGATACATTGTAGATAAAATCTTTTTTGAGTTTTTACTATCTTCATCAACGCCCAATTCCAAGTGGGATCAAAGGTATCAAAGGTTATCTCCTTAACTTCCTATGGTTGTTACTGTGACATCCCAAAAATCATGGCTAAAAATTTGTTTTTAATTATATTTCTTATAAAACTGTTTACTGAAAAACATCATCGATAACATATAAGTTCGTAAACCCACTATCAAAAGTCATAAAAACGTGTCATAGAATAATAATATATCAAAAGTACAATCCCAGATGATCGTAGTGCGGAAATCATGTGTGATGCGCTGCTACCGTGTCGGCTCTTTCCCCTTCGACGAAGAGGTACCTGAAAACAAAAATGAAAACTGTAAACACGAAGCTTAGTGAGTTCCCCATCATACCACATACCATACAGCAAACATACTGTCAGACAATTCTGGGGTGCCCGACCTACCCATATCAAGCAGTTCTAGGGTGCTGATCTAGCTTGCCAGGCGATTATGGGGTGCCCGACCTACCCAAGTTAGACAATTCTGGGGTGCTGACCTCTCCTCCGGTTTATTCCCAGCTTTGGGGACTATTTAACCCCTTACTACTAGCACACAAAACATAGCATAAACATACTGTCAGGCATATCAAAGGTGCCCGACCTATCCTTCGGTCCTAACAACTGAACTTGGGGACTATTCCCTTCCTACTACCACTATCACATATAAAGCCTCTAGATCTACTTGCTTCTTTTGGAACCCCCAAGTTTCTACTTCCTTCTTCAAGCTTAAAACAACCAAAAACACACAAAAAGGGCTCAAGAACACTCCAAATGCTTTAGGGTTTCGAGTTAGGGTTTCTATGGACTGAGAGGGACAATGGAGGCTAGTTTTGGGACAAGATAAGTCGTTTAAATAAGGTGCAAACCCTAAATATTAGTGTTTCATCTAGACAGGCCTACTTGTCGAGTCAAGGCTTCCGACTCGGTGAGTGGCTTCTTCTTCCACGTCCAAATTTTAACCTCTACTCGACGAGTTGGGGCCTCCAACTCGCCGAGTCCCAGAACAAAAGTGAAAAAAAATTATAATTAAATTACGTACTAGGAACCAGGTGTTACAATTATTATCTTTCTAAGTTCATGTATTTGGATCCTCTTAATGGTCTTGTTAAAATGATCTAAAAAGAAACTTGTTATTTTAAAAGTCTTTCGTTTGCACTTAAAATTGTTTTTATAAAAAAAAACATCATTTTTAGCTTTTCAAAACCCATCAACGCCATCCTTGAAGAAGATGAACCGCTCTTGCACAAAATACGCCATCCTCAAGCATGATACACCATCTTGGTGCAAGGGTGCACCACTTGTGTTCATGATGAGCCATGGGATGACTTGATATGTCAGTTATGATATGGTGTTCACTAAGATGCTCAAGATTGTCCAAGGGTGCTCAAAAGTTGAAGATGTTCAAGGAATACAACATGATTCACCACCATGATGGTTGATGCATCATTAGTGTTCATGATGCGCCACATGTGCATCTTGATGAACCATCAAACGTGTTGTTGATGATTATGTGATGGATTTCAAGGATGAAGGTTCCAAAAGCTATTGCATGGAAAATTATGATCGGTTGACAGCTTTCATGGGCCTATGGATTATTAGGCTTGGCCCATTAGGGTTTTATGTCTAATCCTAGTCTATAAATAGGGATGCATGTTAGTCATTTGTTTGCGTAAATTCTAGAGTGATAAATGAACCTCTTTTGAACAGTACTTGTAATCTTTGTAATACTTCCCTCCTGCCCGTGGAGAAAGATCACCTTGACCGAACCACTTAAGTACTGTGTCTTTTATGTTTTTGGTTTCATGTTTTATCCACATTACTTCCTAACACCCATAAACGACATGTTCTACATTAAATACTCCCAACTCACAAAATCACAAGCCTTGTTGAAATCAACTTTTAGAATCATTAAGTTATCCCTTTTTCTTTTATACCACCGAATAATCTCATTCACCATCATAGGACCATCCAAGATATGTCTACCTTTAACAAAAGAAAATTGCATACGGTTTACAAGACAATCAATCACCAAAGCCAATCTATTTTCTAAAAGCTTTGCAATAATTTGGTATTGCACACCAATTAGACTATTCGATCTATAATCTTTAAAATTCAAAGGATAATCAACATTTGGAATCAGAGTAATGAACGAAGAGTGACCGGTGATAATGGGATTTGGATGGTACAATAGTGTTTTCAAATAATTTTGCTAGGAGGTGTATTGATGATTTTTTTCTAGCTTTTTGAAGGGATTTGAAGCTGTTAGATGGGTTCAATTTGTTCCTAAGAAAGTAAACATTTTTCTTAATTTGGAGAGCCTTGTTGAATCGTTTTCACACTTGGGAGACTATTGATAAAAAAAGCTTTTGATGTTCATTCAATTCTTTGTCCATGATGTTCTAGTGAGGTTGTAGATTTGGAGCATTTGTTTTTTGAGGTGTGAATATCAACTAGAATGTGGAATGCTACTTCAAAATAGATGAATCTTACTATGCCTATGGTTAACAAGTTGAAAGACATTCTTGTTTATAGATTCACTATCAATCTCTCATGCTAGGAAGGACTAGAAGTGATCTTTATGACTAGTTCTTGGATATTCTAGTGCTTTTGGAATTCCATGGTGTTTGGAGACAATAAAAGAAATTAAGGTATTAGCAGCAACAAACATCACCGCAAAAAAGTGTCCATGTCGCTGCTAAAGCTATCAGCGACGACCTGTTGTGCCGCTGTAAATGCTCAAGTTGTTGCCGCTAATATTATCTGTTGCCGCTAATGATATCTGTTACCAACATATCATAATAGCATTGTACTTTCCAGAAATTACCAAAATAAGAAATACCAACATATCAAACTATAACCAACATATCATTATAACATTCTTCCAAAACTTAAACATACATCATACATAATATTGCTTAACATTATAGCATTATATTTTTTTTTTCATTTTTCCATTATAGCATTATACTTTCCAAAATATTATCTAACTACAAAATACCAACATATCAAACTGTAACCAAACTACATGATACACAATATTGCATATACATTATAATATTGTACTTTTTTTTTTCATTTTTCCATTATAGCATTATACTTTCCAAAATTACCAAAATACAAAATACCAACAGATCAACATATCATTATAGCATTCTACTTTCCATTATAGCATTGTACTATATACTAAATAAACAATTACCAACATATCATTATAGCAACCTACTTTTTTTTTTTTTTTCGTTTTTCCGTTATAGCATAATACTTTTCAACTTAAACTAACAATTACATGTGATTGTATGGTTGTTGTATCATCAGTTGTTCCTGATCGTACATAGACACAACCGTTGGAGGTTTACGCCAAATGCCTCTGATATCTCCACATCGAACACCTAATATTCTTTCAAAACAATTTTTTAAATCACTTGGTGTTAGACCGCTTGCTTCAGAAGAAGATTGAGTTTTAGCAGCGACAAAATAATTTTAGCGGTGACATGTAATAGCAGCAACGACAACATTTTAGCGGCGGCAAGAATGTTTTTGTGGAGACACCCCTAGAAGGAAAAGTCACTACGATTTTTTTCGAAATATTAGCGGCGACGTTCGTTGACGCAACTGCAATCACAGCTAACAATATACGTTCTAGTCATTTCCAACAGTTGGATTAGATGTAGATCGAACGGATAGGATTTGCAGATGACATTTGATGCGGATTGCAGTGTAAAAGTATCAACGACAATGTTTTTAGCAGCGAAAAGTAACGTAAAAACTACTTGTCGCTGCTAATACCTTTATTTCTTGTAGTGAGATGTACGAGTAAAGATACTATTTTTTATTTCTAGACTACTCATAGTTTGAATTGTTCATTATCATCGAAAATGTGTTGGTTAACTAGACAACTTGGCTCGAAAATCTAGTTAATGTAATTTCTTGTAGTTATCCTCTTTGTCTACTTTCTTGATAAGTTTGGTTAATAAAAAAGTCTAAGTTGTTAAAAAGAACTTTATCAACATCTCCCTTATCACTTTAACTTAAAGGAAAATATATATATATATATATATATATATATATATATATATATATATATATATATATATATATATATATATATATATATATATATATATATATATATCTGGACTTTAATAAGAATCTAGAACATATTTTGGGAAAAAAATACATATTATATAACATAATTTAATAACTTTGAATTAAATTTACACAACTACAGTTTATGGTATACAACTTTATTATACATCTACATCTTATTTTGCACAATAAACTATTATATAACAATATTATAAGCTGTAAGTAACCTTGTTATAATAAGCTCAAAATGACATATGCGTGATACATACATGCTATCTTTGGGATTTTAATGACTCGACTTGAAATTTGCCTCGTGGACCCTTGGTTCGTATGAAACGTCTGTATTCTTCAAACGTCATCGGTGGATAAAGGGCAGGTGTTTTCAATGTGATAAGCTCAGATATTGGTTGAATAAGAATATCATTTTTTGGATTATAGAAATAAGCCAAAGAGAGTCGTTGTTTATCTGGGTTCGCTACCACTCGGTGCTCCACGCTTTTATATATTGAATTGCTTAGAACCTACAATATCAAACACAGGAACTTTAATATTTTTATGCCGTTTTGGCTTACAAATTAAAGCCTAACCTCATTATGACCATAGAACACACGATTATTTAAATATGTTTATCGACCGATATTTTTGTGAACAAGTTTTATTACTAAAACTACTTTCATGTAAGAATCACTTTAAATGAAAAAACTCCCTTATTAACTAAATATAATATTAGATATTGTGGACTTAAGTTGACTTTCAGTTACAATTATTCTAGATGAGTATATAATAAATTAATAAACAAAAACGTACAAAGATTAAATTCATTATTATATTTCTTCATTCAGCTGGACTTATCTTCTTAAGGGTTTGAATCTTTTATTCATTCCCTTGAAAAGGACAACAAATTATTTTATTTTATTTTTACTTATCTTGAATGAAACTTTCTATTATTTTCATGGGTAAGTATGGTATCCATCATTTGGCCGACCAAGCCCACTTGATTGGAGATCTTGTCACATGTACTTGAGTCAGATAAAATTATCATTTAGGAGACATTGATGTAACCCTAAAGAAGAATAGATCAGATGAAAGAATATTACTTGAAGTTGGTCTCCAATGTTTACAATAATGGCATGAGGAGCAGGTCTAATAGCCACCCACTGATTATCTTTTCGGATTTGGAGTCCGGAGACTTGCTCATCGGGGAGTAGAAAGGTCATGCCACCAGGATCCGAGTGAGAAGATAATCCAAGGGTTAGATCCGGTTGTGGACACTTTGGATAGAAGTTTGCTCTCAAGCAAGCTCCGACTTCCTTGCCACCAAATGCATTTTGAAGGGCATCTTCTTTTAATCCAAGGTTTATCGAAAATACTTTTAATAAAACCGCACCTAACTTTAGTATTTTGTTCGTGTATTCCTCCATCAATTCCCTACAAAAATCCATATTGGTATCAATATATAATCAAACACAATTTTTTGTTAACAAATTATAAGTATACTATTTATATATGTTTAATTAATCAAATTTCATTCATTCTAACAAGCTTTCATTATTCCGGTACATGCAAAAATAATCCTATCAGATGAAACCTAATATTTAAGGTGCTGTTTGTTTTTTCGAAGCAAAAATATCTAAAAGCTACGAACCACCTCTGCAACCATCTGTAGCAGAAGAGGACGATCAAACGGTTACAGTATAATAAAAAGTCTGTTTGTTTTTTAACTTCTGCAGACTGCTACAATAAGTTAAAGAAATATGTGAAGATGTGTGAAGCAGATGGTTAAGTGATGTGTCACGCAACACATGTGTAAAAAACAAACAGCTGCGAAGGTCAAGTGCTGTGCATGTGATGCGCGGCGTAGCAATAAATGGTCGGTAGTAGTTTTTTAGAAAAAACAAATAGCACCTAAGAGTTTGTTTGTAATAAAAAAACAAATATAGTGATCCAATAATAAACTCTATATTATTAAACCCTCGGTCATTTTTTCTTAGAAAGTACAAACAAAATCATGAAATATAAATAAAAGCATTTAAGTCTCTGAAATATCTAAACGAGTTACCTTAGGGAAGGTGGATGGGCAGGCCACTTTGTATGACAAAGAGGAAGATAGTTGAGATAGTAGTAATCACTCCAATCAAGAATTGCCCCTTTCTCAACCCCTAATCTGCTCCCATACCCTTCATAAGTCTTTGGAGTGTTTGCATACTTTTGCTTCACTTCCATAGGTTCATGAAAAAACTCCCTCCAAATTTCCCGAACCCTATCGACTAATTCAATCCCCACACCATGATTCACCAATTGGAAAAAGCCCCATTCACGACATGCCTCAGAAATCTGCTTCATAGTCTCTTCACGTGAAGTCATCAAACTAGTCATATCGATAACTGGTATATTCATTTCTTTTAGACAAAAAGATGGTCTTTCTGATTGTGGCTTGATATATTGGCCAGGAATCACAAGCTCACCCTTTTCTGATAAAGATTGCACACATACCACTGGTTCAGGCCAATCACCTAGGCTTCCCATGTCAAATGTCTTTTTGGATATGGTTGAAGAAGGAAGGTGGTTTATATAGGGTGTTGAGGTGGCAAGGGAAAGAGAAATGAGGGGTGTTGAATGAAAATGACGTCAAATGAAAACGTGGAAATATAAGTAATTTTAATATTCATATGTCTTTTCTAGTATGTGCGAACATGGTGGTGAAGGCCTTTTGGTAATCGCAAGAGGACAAAGCCGACGTGATATTAATAATAAACAAGTTTTCGGCACTTTGTTTGTTTTATATGTTTCGGCGCCGCAACATTTTAACTCGACATGACGGAGGCATTTTTTTTTAATTAATAAATATATTCAGATTCTAGTGTATAGTTTTAAATAAATTAAGTAATGATTCTCTTGGAGATATTTATAGATTTCATAATGTTTCATATCTTCTCCAATTTCGTTGACATATATGGAAAAACTTGTAACAAAACATGGTTGACCATAAACCACATTGACGAATGCCTTCAGGCTTTGTTTCCGAGTTCAACTTAAAGAATGATATGGAGGCAACGTGAGGAATCGAAGAAAATGGTGTTTCCAGGTTTAATTGATAAAAGGAAAGTAATGTGAAAAAAAAAGATTTTGGATCCATATAATCCTTCTAAATTTTCCTCTCAAATTGGATGAATTCCAAAAGAAAAATCTCTATTTTAATAAAATAATAGTTTTAATATCTTTTTGTCTGTCATTCTAATACAATCTCTTATTAATATTATGACATGTGTCATGCAGATATATTAAACAAATCATTATCACAATCAATGATGTTTAGGTTTTAAATAATAGATTTCAAACTTTTTATAGAAATATTTACCTTTTGTGATTATATGTTAAATTTGAAGTTACTTTGATATACCTCTTAATTAATAATTTATTAATAGTTATGAATTTTTACTATAAAAATTTAATTAACCATGCTTCCCACGATATATAATCTAGTGGAATAATACGTGCATGACTTTTATTATGGACCATTATAACCTCAACCTTATTTATAAGAACGTAATTGCATCCTCAATTCCTCCTTATACACTCATTATTTTCATCTTCTTATTTATAGATTATGAATAAATTGTCTCCTGGTTTTTATATTAGAAATATCAAAGTTTATAAATTAGTTTATGATGTCAAAATAATAATTGTTTTGTGAACCACAAATCTAATCTATTTTTAAACTACTTCTTAATATCGAATATGTCTACAACGGGACTCAAACCCCCAACCTTAAGGAGGGAGGACAACATCAAATTACATTAAACTAAAAACCCTTTGGTTTCAGAATAATAGCTAACATATCTTTATGGGAGTCCAAGTCGTCGAGTAGGGGCATTTAATCTGGGACGTGGATCGGGACCAACTTGACGAGTCGGAAGGCCCGACTCGGCGAGTTGGAGCTGTAAAGAGAAAACCCTAATTTAGGGGATTGCAGCATATATAAGGGTCATAATTTGCCCTTGTCGCCTCCCTTAACACCTTGTCATACCAGAGTGATCTGTTTTCGGCTGTAAACCCACCTTAAGTGAGAGGAAGAGCTTGGTTTAGCAAACTTAGAGTGTTGAAGAAGGGATTTAGACGAAGGAACAAGAAGGGAAGCAGTGGATCCGACATCTACACTGTATTGGTCACCATTTTAAGGTAAAAAGCCGTTACCTTGAGCTATAGATTCTTAGATCTCTCCTCTTTCAAGTACATGACCATTTTGGGGAAAATGGAGTCCAAATTGAGATCTGGATGTATCACAAGGATATGGTTCCAGATCTGGACCTCCTTAGGTCCCCAATTTCACAGAGTTGCTTCCTTTATGTAGCTTAACCTCTTTCCATGCAATAAAACCTTGTATGAAGGCTAGTTTTGGTGTTATGGCCATGTGAGGCCTTACATGCATGTAAAGTTTGCAAGTTTATATGACATCTACACCAGGGAAGGCTAGATCTGAAGTGTGGGACTCTAGATCCCACTGAAAAGGCCGAAAACAAGAAGGACTAAAGGAACTTGCCGAGTCCTTTAATTGACTCGATGAGTTAGCCAAGGAGTTTATGGCCAGGGGTTTGCGGTTGAGAGTTTGAAGCCGCAAACATTAAGGAACTTAACAAGTCACCCAAGTGACTCAGTGAGTTGACGAGTTAAGCAAGGATATCGACAAGTGGCTGGGTAGTGATGGATAATTTAGAATCAGAATAGGTCCAGGGGACAAATCAATAGGAAATGTAATTTTCTTCGTAAGAAGAAGCATTCACTTCTATGAAAGACTTTCACGGGAATTGTCTTTATCGTCGGGTATCATTTTAAAATAAATAGGAATAAGTGTTATCGCTTGCAATTCTTCCAGGACTACTAATTTAGTTTAGGAATGAAATGGTATCAATTGGTTTATAGATCATTCTGCAACGCATTTTTTCTTTTTTATTTGACTTGAAATAATTTTCAAATCTAAATTTATTCATTTTGAAATTCCATTGGATTCTAGTGGAGAAATGTATTATATAACAGTAAAACAATTATTTCAGAAAGAAAGAGAATTGGGTCCTCGCCTTCGACAACTAATCACTATCGTACTCTCGGTACTTACTATTTGAGTACTGGTATTGGATTCTCCTTCAACAGAAAAATGGATTTGACCATGCACACTAACTCCTATACTCGACGAGTTGAAGTCAACATGGACTGTTGACCTTGACTATGGACCGTGACTTTGACCAGGGTTGACTTGAGAGTATTTATGAGATAGTGCTAAGTTAATCACTAGATGATTATAGGCAGTTAAGAAGGAGCATCGTGTGGGATATAATTGACTTCAACTTACCAGTTTAGTATTCGAGTGGTGAGTCTTCTCACCATACCCATGGCTCTTAGGCATCTAGGCCGGCCCATTATGTGATTATGGTATATGTGTTAGTTATTTATGTGATTTGATATGCTATGTGATTTTGTGTTATTGCATAGAAGACCCCGAGGGGAGCCTGTAGCATTGGATGTAAGATCATGTGGGGTAGCCTATGACATTTCTAGATAAATACAATGTGGGGTAACTCATGTCATTGGATGTAAGACCATATGGAGTAGCCCATGACATTCCTAGGTAAAGACCATGTGGGGTAGCCCATGACATCCTTATAGGTTTATGTATGTTTCGCTTACGTGTTATATGTAGCTTTTATAGCTAACAAGATATACGATGTGCGTATTGTGTGTGGTATGCTCTGGGAAACTCACTAAGTATTTAGCTTATAGGTTATGGATTTGTTTAAGGTACCTCAGATTCCAAGGACAAAAGCAAGGCGTGATGGCACGACGTGCACTCTCTCCTAAGTGTTTTTTATGGACACTCTGATATTTGGAATAAAAGTTTTATTTGATATATGTTTTGAAAACAATTATGATTGGATTTCTTAAACTATGGAAATGTGTTTGGTTATTTGAAAATGAAAATTTTCTTTGAAAAATTGGATCGTTACATATACCTCATAAAAACGATCCCTTAAAGAAGTAAACAACATTATTATGCTGTAATTATTTGAAAGAGATAAAACATGAGGAAAAAAATAGAAGAAAAGAAGTTGCAGAAAAAAGAAAAAGATAACATTGAAAGATCAGAAAAACTATTTTCTCAGTGAAAAATCAATAGAAACTAAGATATAGGTAATTAGAGAAGCATGACCTTCGACCGAAGAACATCAACCTCAGCCGTCCTCACCCTCGTCGTTGCCCTGCCTCAACGCCACAACCAGCCAATACTACGACTGTGCGTGCTTGCCATATTGATTTCGAGATTAGTTTCATTTTGCTTTTTGCTTTTTAAGACTCGGACTCAAAGTATCTACATTAATTCTTTTTGTCAATGGCATTATGTTTAATCTTTTCAAAATTGTTGTCAGTTGATTACTTATTAGATGTTGCGTCAAGGAATGCTTTCCAAATGCCACATTGATGTTTTGTTTGCTTTTTAATTGTTTATGGCAGCGTTAGTCGTTTTATTCAAGGATTGTTGTATTGTATATTCATTTAGCTAGTTTTCAAGAAAAACGACATGTATTGCTTGTTAATAGAGTATCAAATTTGAAAGAAACAAATATAAATAACTCCTTTGTAGTAAATATTTGTATATTTAACTAACCACTTTATAATCATTGGAAACCATGGTTACCAAATTAATTAGACTTTCGTATTAAAAATTCAAAATTATTAATCAATCATTTTAATAAATTGTTGATTAAGAGGTATTTTTAGTTATATCAAATTGTAATTGTTGATTTAAATATATACGTCACCTTATAATCGTTATTAATTTTATTTTATTTTTTATTTTAATGTTATTAATTTAATATGATTAGAATGAAAATTTTAAAATTCGAAAATTGAAATGGATAATCAATAGCTTAATAAGTGATATCACATTAATTAGGATGCTAATAAGATAATAAAAGAAAAATAAATATATTCTTTTATTAGAATAAAAAGATAATACTATAAAATAAATTTAATGTTTATAGTGTCTCACATTTGATTTTTTGTAGGTATGTCTCGGCCCCCCTTTTTATATTATTTGTGAAGGGAGGCTTCATTATGAACTTTTTGCCGGTAAATTCTCATATTATAAACTAGTGGTGCAGCCTACGTGTTGTATCGAGTTTATTAATTTTCTATTTTCCACACAATTTTCTAATATTCCTTTAAGATGTGGAAAATTTTGTAAATTTGTTATTAGACAATGACAATTTCTTTATTTTTGCAAAACGTATTGACAATTTCTATTATATTTCTTTTGGAAGAAATTATTTCTATAATTTTGAAAAGTAGAGAAGCTTTCTATAATTTTAATTTTATGAAACGTAGGGACCATTTATGTAAATTTGCTAATAGAATGGGACTATATATCTATAATTTTATGAAACAAAGGAACCATTTATGTAAATTTTGTTATTTAGAAGAGACCTTTTTTGTAATTTGATGAAACATAAGGACCATTCGTTTAAAAATAAATTTACACTGGAACCTTTTTATAATTTTTTTTTTCTATATGGCGATATTTTTGTAATTTTCTATTAAAACAAGGACCATTTTGTAAGATAAAAGAACCATCTTGTAAAGATATTTTTTTAGCAGGGACTATTTGTGTAAATATCCCAACAAATGTAAGAAGTTATAAAATGTATCAACATATAGGTAAGAGATATAGTTATAGTTGGTTAAGTAGTTGTTAGAAAACGTTATATGGTTGATAGGTTCTATTATGAACAACCAACTATTTATTCTCTCGTCTTTTGCACTTTAGAAAGAGTATGTACACACTTGATAGGTTCTATTATGATAAACCAACTATTTGTTCTCTCGCACTTTAGAAAGAGTATGTATACACTGAGTAATCAAAATCATTATGTTCCCTTCTTCTTTCTTTCTTTGCATTATATTTATGGTATTAGAACATCTATAATGATACAAATCATTTTTCTTCTTGATTTCTATTTTCTTAGTTAGTATGTTATTCAAATCATAGATTAATTACACATTTGTGACTATCTTTTTTGAATCTATAGAGTGTTTTCTCATATGTTTATAAACATATTTTTTGTCCTTTAAATAATCTATTTGAACATTTGTCTTTTATTCAAAGTGTTCATTTGTAAAAGTGAAGATCATATATCAAGAAAGAAATATTATTCAATTTCTTGTGACAAACATTACAAACTTTGTAGGTACTTAGTTTGCTCAAGAAAATTACATTGTTTGGAGGTAATTAGTTCAACACAATTCAAGTTTTATCAATGGTAGAAAGTTGATGGTTATGTTCAAGCTTGTAGGAATGCTATTTTTTTAGTTGATCCAATGGCTATATGTATTGCTCAAATATAGAAACTCTTATAAAAATCTTATATACAGTAAGCTTTTTATAAGAAGTCTCAGTTATAAAATAAACTTCAAAATGCCACACAAGGTGAACTCTCTATAGCTTTGTATTGTTATCAAATGGAGAGAGACTTCATGAACAACTAAAGTAAATAGGTGATCTTGTTGTTAGATCTAATGTAACTCTTCATTGTCTACAAGGATTAAACACTGCTTTTTATAACTTTGTAATAATGATTACCCCTATGATGTAAGCGTAGAAACTGAGGAGTGAAATTCCACATAATATGTCCAAGGTTCAATCATTGGCACACCTAAAATATCCCTAGTATTCTACAACTGACCTCCCACATTGGCCTTGGGGTAGGTTGATGTGGGCAGCTTAGATGGTGCACTTTGGCATTTTTTTTTCTAATTGTGGTTAAGAATCAGCCTCCTCGTCCTAAATTTCCACTAGTGTATGTTAATTTTGTCATAAATATGGAAATGATTCTAGATTATATTTCCATTTTTGTGGTTTTCCACGAAACAAAGGAGGTAGGAGTATTTTCGTGGATTAGGAAGATCCTTTGGAGGCAATTTTAATAATTTCAGTATCAACAATAATAGTAGATATAGAGGAGGTTTCAGTTGTAAATTTTCAGGAAACATTGTTAAGTTTAATGGAGGAAAGTTTTCTTATTTTAGTTCCGGAAATAATAGAGTCCTTAGCAGGCATTTGATAGCTCCAACTGGACAATACAATAGCAGTAAAAGAGAACAGTAAGAATCAAACATGCATGCATATGTCTCGTATGTGTTGCATCCTCCATATGATGTAAACTTGCAAGAGTTTGGCTCACTTCCTTCTCCTGATCAGACTAATTTGTAGACTTTGACAAGAAAATCGAAATGCCTATATGCAAGTTAACAAATTCCGATAAAGTTTTTGGCCAAATCATTTTCTTAATTTGGCTTCATTATGGTTATATGGTGTAACGACAAGCTTCTGGTATGTTCATTTAAGAAATTAATGTTTAAAGTTTGGAATTCTTAGTGGCCATGACATTGGGAATGGGTTCCCAAGCATGGCCATGGTTTGAGGATGCGTGCATCTTTAAGGGGTGGCACGAGGTGGCAATGTTTTTGCAACAATGTTGCAGCTGTTTAATAACAAACCTAATTCCTAATTTTGTGCCCCTATTTAAGGGATGTGATGGCTAGGGTTTGCACACCCTCAACCTCCATCACCTCTCTTCCTCCCTTACTAAAACCTTAGCTACACTTTTTAAGTCTTTGAGTTTTTGGGTGATTTCTAGCCAAGAAGAAGAAGACAAGGAGTCTTAGTGCACTATCTCAGCTCGCAAGCCTCACTATCCACCTTGTGCACGTTTTCTGGACTTTTGTAAGTCCTCAAGGTCCAAGATTTATGACTCTATGTGCTTAGATCTAGGGTTTTTTTGTGTTGTCCTTCATGTTTAGGCTAGTTGGAAAGTTGGGGTTCCATAAGTTGCAAACTTAATGGATCCCCAGAGTCCCTTTATAGTTTAGAGGGATGGATCTGAAGTTTGATAGAGTTTTGAACTCGTGGATGAGATCATAGCCCCATTTTACACCTTTTGACCTAGGTTGAGCTTAAGACATGAATTTGACATGCTTGTCTATAAAGTTGTGATTTTTATGATCTTTTGGGGGTTTAGAAGCATTCTAGAAAGTTTGAATAAACCAAGAAAGAATTAAGAGCTTAATGGATTTGGCTGGTCTGGAAGGTTCCCACAACGTGGTGGATAAGTTGCCACATCATGGTGCTTGGCAGATTCACAAGCTTTTGTCTTATTATCCCCACGATGTGGCATATGCTTGTCCACGTCATGGCGACCGACTGTTGACTTTTTAACCATTGACCATTCATTTTGACCAAGTTTGACTCTAGGTCTAATTGAGTATGTTGAGTTGTAGATTGAGACTTGGTCCCTGTTTTTTGTATAGGTGAACTGTAGAGCTGGTTATCGGATCAGCATCATTACTATTATCTTCTAGATCGAGAGATGAGTTTCTCACTATGCTTGTAGATCGAATGCACCAATGTCGACCCATCAGATTATGTTGTGTATCCATGCGCATAGGATGTTGGTATGCTGTAGTGATCCGTTTTACTGGTAGATATATTCTGATTACCTATGCTAGTTGGTTATTTATTAATGAGCATATGTCGACATAATGTGGCTGAGTTTGAGGCGGTGTTACTTTGTGCTGAAGGTTAAGATATTCGGTCGGTCTAGGTGATACTCTAGGCCCAAGGGAGCAGTCCAACTTTTAATGTAGGCTTAGGAGCAGTACAACTTATTGCTGGAAGCTAAGGTGGTGGTCCAGCGTTGTGATGTGGGTCTTATATGCATTCTTTATATGCGTAATGTTGTGTAGGGTATTTTGGTGGAACTTACTAAGCTTTGGATTATATTTGTTCGTTTTAGTGTTTTAGGTACATCATATGATAGGGACAAGGCAAATGTGTGATCGTACACATCCTCGTGTTGATTCGTGTTTTTAGAGATTTTGATAATGTGATTATATTGATTTGATTTGAAAACAATGTTTTATATCTTATGGTTATGTGGAAATGTTTTATTAAAATGAAAAAATATCATGATTTTTGGGATGTTAGAAGTTGGTATAAGAGCCCTGTTTTGAGACAATTGGATGAACACTTGTGTGATTCTAGACTGAAACTATGTAATTGCAAAATATTTTCATAATTAAATTTAAATAAATCAAAGGAGAGGATACGATGTATACAATCATCCGGAGCCTAGGAAAGTTATTCCCCAAGATACCCACACTTGTTTATGTGTATTGATGATGTGTTAGAATTGCATGCTAGTTGTAGGATAGGGATGTTCAAGAATTGCGTGCTAGAATATCGTGATATATGATGCCAAATAGCTTAAGAGAATGTTTGATATGCTATATGTAACTAACATTATTAATGTGGTTGCTAACTGTGTGCATAATAGTTATACCTAACTAAGATTCTATAGCCTGAAAATGCTTGATTTAGCCTTATTTCTTGTTCCTTGTTTGGTTGTGGGATACGATAGAATCAATTATTTTATTGTCTATCGTATGTCATGTATGATTAGCATACACAAGGCGGCTGCAGGGTTATTGGAAGTCTCATGATTTAGTCTGGTTAGTAGTGGGCCATTTTATGGATTGATTATATACTCTTAACAGAGTGATTATTGGATGTATGCATATCCAAGTTTCTTGGCTTGTGGCCAGGAGGTTTGTGAAGATCCTTGAGACAAATACGGGTGTAAACCCCAATTCTCAGGTATTGTTTTAAATAAGATTTCTTAGGTTAAGCCCTACTCGACGAGTTGGTTGCCTTAACCGTCGAGTACCAGTGGGGTAGGATCGCGTGTTAAGTGACCTACTCGACGAGTCCATATTAGGACTCGGCAAATAGGAGCTGGCAGATGAAACACTAAATCTCGGGGTTTGTACCCTATTTAAAGGGACCTTAGTCTCCCTTGGAACTCTTTACAGTTCTAAAAGAGTCCTTGAGAGCCCATATTCGTGTGTGTGTGCCTTGTGTGTGTTTGAAGCTTGAAAAGAGGATCTTTGGAAGGAGAAGACTTGGAGGATAAGGAGATTGGAGCATTAGAGTGTGGGAATCAACACTCATCTCAGAAATCATCTTCCAGAGGTACCTAAATCGCCATCTTTCTTGTAGATCTCTTCCATTGGTTGAGTTTTAGGGTTATCTTGGAATATCAAGTTGGTATCATGAGCTATGGGCTAGATCTGAAGTTCTAACTTCAAATCTAGACACTCTTCGAATTCTAGAAGCATGAAATTACAATTTTGATCATGATTAAGGTCCTTCTTGAGCATGAAGCCCCATTAAGAGCTTAGATTTGGCATTTGGAGCCTTTAAAGCCATGCATGCACGTAAAGTTTGCAACTTTACATGGTACACATGCCTTAGAAGCTTGGATCTGTGAATTGGAGCTGCTGCATGGCTCAAAGTAGGTCTGTATGAAAAAAAGGAGTGAATGGACTCGAGGAGTTGCAAGGTTGACTCAGCGAGTCAGATAAAGATGGCTGTGAACTCGACGAGTTGGATGAACAACTCGGCGATTCCGATGATGATTGCCATAAACTCGACGAGTTGAAGAACAACTTGTCGAGTCGGATGAGTTTTCTCCAGGATATGTATACGTGTGTATTCGTCGAGTTGCAAGGAGGAAACTCGACTGGTGGTCTTAAAGTTTGATCGAGAATTGAAGGAACTCAAGGAGTCACTCCGATGACTCGACGAGTTGGAAAGTGTTTCAAGGAACTCAGCGAGTAGCCGAGGGTACTCGGTGAGTTAAGGTCAACATGGACTATTGACCTTGACTGAGGACTTTGTCTTTTATCAAGGGTTTACTAATGGGTTATGGAGTACCTTATAAGGTTAAGGACTTATGAGTATATTTTACTATGGTAATAGGTGGTGGAGCCTGTGTCAAGTGACCCGAGAGTTGGAGTTTATCTTCCGAGTCGACATCTGCAAGGTGAGTTATCCTCACTATATCGATAGGGTCTACGACACCAAGGCCGACCCTTTAGTTGTTATTGTTATGGTATGTTACATGTGGTTATGCTCTGTTAGATCGGAATCAAGGTAGATAATATGTTATGCTCTTATGATCTGTAGGGATTGGTATAATAGTCACTGCTAGGTCGATACTCTAGTTACAGGAGAATTGTATGATTGATGATTAGTGAGATGGATATGTTTGATGTTGTATATGCTAGTATATGATAGTTATGCGCACATGGTTATTTTGTTGTTGGTTGGGTAGAGGCGGTCCTGGTTTGTGCTGAAGGCCAACATACCCTATGAGTGGTCCGGGGAGACTATCGGCCCACGTGGTGGACCAGTCATACCGAAGGCTTGGGATAGATCCAGAAAGACTGTAGGCCCGGTAGGGCGGTCCTGTCAGGCCGATGGACTAGTGTGGATGTTGATTGATTGATCATTACTGATATGGTATTGTTGGTGTGGTATTGGTATTTTGGGGGTAGCTCACTAAGCCCTCGGGCTTACAGTTTTTAGTTTATTGTTTCAGGTACTTCAGGATATAATGGCAAGGAGAAGGCGTGACCGTACTGCTCCTCATCCTTATGTTATGATTTTGGGACACTCTGATGGATATTGATTTGAAAACATATTTGTAAACAGACGCTTTTTGATTTTATTTAAGATTGAAAAAGTTTAAATTTGGCGTAAAATTTATGGATGTTACAAGTTGGTATCAAAGCCTTGGTTTGCGTTGGAGGAACACTCGTGTGAATCCAGTCTCAAATCAAGGAGATTTTTGGAAAGTAAGTTTTTAGAACACTCGTGTGAATCTAGTCTCAAATCAGCCGGAGCCTCTAAGTAAACCCCAAAATACCATACAGTTATTTGATATTCTGATATGTTAGAACAGCATGCTACTGCTAGGCTAGGGATCTTCAGGAATCGCATGATAGATTTGCCTGATTATATGGCGCATGTTTGCCTAGGGTTTCTTGTATGTGGAATTGACATCATAACTGTAGATGTTTAGTGTATACATCACGGTTGTGCATAATAAAGACCTTATAGCCTGAGAATGTTGATTCGACCTTCGGGTAGGATTGGATATTCGAAAATCTATTGGGTCCAGCGTTATGTGCAACTAGCATGCACTAACGCTGCAGGGGATGATGGAAGTTTCATGGATGTGTGGGTCATGAGAAGTGGTGAGACTAGATGCAAGATAGATGATATTCCTCTAGGAGTGGATGCAAGATAGTTGATATTCCTCTAGGAGTGAGGGTTGAATGCATTTCTATGTTGATGATATTGTTAGGGCGTTGTGGTGATACTCGAGACAAATATGGGTAGGTGTGGAAGGTAGTATGAGCCCATACTACTGAAAGCACAGGACCCATACGCATAGCAAGGAAATCACAACCCCTAGGGTTTGTGGGTTTTGTTCTCCCGACATTATGCTATTTATCTGATGACTTGTATATATATATTTCAGTATGGTGGTGACGAGACGTGTTTCTTCTGGATCCGGATTAGGATCAGGATCAGGATCGGGGTCGGGAGACGGAGGGTTGGAGGTGCTGATAGCACCTGAGCCCGTGGTATAGATAGGGACCGAGGAGTTGGATGCCAGGATCCGGGAGATTATGCACGACGAGATTGCTGTTGCGTTCCGAGCGCAACTACCAGAGATGTTTGGGTCGATTAAGACCGCGATGGTTGAGTACTTTGATGAGCGATATGCAGCTCTAGCAGAGACAGCTGTCGCTGCATCCACTTCTACTGTAACTGCAACAGGGGTTGGAGGAGGAGCTAGCAGGGCTTTCCAGTACCGAGACTTCGATAATACGAAGCCCCCGACATTTGATGGTACACAAGATGCGATTAGGGCTATGAGGTGGTTATCTGATGTGGAGGGCTGTTTCTTTACGTGCTCATGTCCTGCTGACCAGAAGGTTAGGTGTTCCCTGAACCTGCTGAGGCTTAGGGAAAAGGACCGGTGGAGGTTGACGAATGGGTCGTATACTGATGATCAACGGGCTGTTGTTACTTGGGAGCAATTCCGGGATATGTTTCGCACCCGCTACATTCCACGTGTTGAGCGGGAGTGGCTTGCTTAGGAGTTTTTGACATTGAGACAGGATGGGGAGTCTGTGAAGGAGATTACCCGTATGTTCACAGAGAGGGCTATGTTTTGCCTGGAGTTTGCTTCAGAGCTGTCTCAGATGACTCGTTATCTGAGTATGCTCAAAACTGATATTCGACAGTTTGTGTCTACACAGCGATGTGATACCCTCCTGGATCTTAAGGAAGCCGCGAGGCAGCAGGAGTTGGAGATAGAGCTGCAGCTGAAGGTGCAGCGTTAGGCACCGAAACAGTCTCAGTCGGTGACTAAGCGGTCTAAGACTGTTGATACATGGTTCGGGGGTCATCAGAGCCGCTCTTGTGGAAAGTGTGGCATGGTTCATTCGGGGGATTGTCGAGCAGGAGGTGGGTGCCACAAATGTGGCAAGGAGGGGAACATTGCCAGGGACTACCGTCAGTCCGCCCCTATAGCAGATATGAGGATTTTTTACCACTGTCATCAGGTTGGTCATGTGAAGACCAACTGCCCGCAGCTCAGCGCCAAGCTGGCACAGGGTTCTGCGCCAGCTACTGTGAGGATTGGAGATGGGAGGCCAGTCAAGGTGGAGCCTCTGAAGGCTCAAGGTCGTGCCTTCCAACTCACGACCAAGGAGGCCAAGGAAGCACCGGATGTGGTTGCTGGTATGTTTCTATATTTCCATTTCAGTTATTATATTTGTAATATGCTTACTGGTTGTACCTGTGCTTAGGTACGTTTTTAGTAAATTCTTTGCTTGCTTTGGTATTATTTGACTCGGGGGTGAGTCAGCCGTTTGTATCTTAGACCTTGTCTAGGAGGTTCAGTGTGCCGATAGATGATCTTGAGTGTCCATTGCGAGTTTCGATCGCTAACGAGCACGGGGTTTCTGCTTCTTCGGTCTACCAGGGATGCGAGTTGGAGATTTTCGGGGTGTCCTTCCTGATAGATTTGATTCCTATCCCCATGGGAGAAGTGTGCGTGATTGTAGGGATGGATTGGCTTAGCCGTTTTGGCGCCATGATCGATTGTGAGGGACAATGGGTGGTGGTTCGAACCCCAAGTGGGGGAGAACTTGTAGTATATGGTGAGGGCACCAGGCTGGGATCAGGGTTTTGTTCGGCAGCCACGGCTCGACAGTATATTTAGCGCGGGTGTGCCGGTTACTTAGCGTATGTGGTAGATATGCAGGTTAGGGAGCAGCCCTCAGTTTCAGAGGTTCCCGTGATCAGAGAGTTTGCTGACGTGTTTCCGGAGGAGTTACTCAGAGTGCCTCCGGAGAGGCAGGTTGAGTTCAAGATTGATCTAGTGTCGGGTGCGGCCCTTATCACTAAGGCACCGTACCGATTGGCACGACCAGAGATGGAGGAGTTGTCATCTCAGTTGCAGGAACTGCTGGGTAAGCAGTTTATTCGTCTGTATAGTTCACCCTGGGGAGCACCGATCCTTTTCTTCAGGAAGAATGACGATTCGCGCAGGATGTGCATTGACTATAAGGAGCTGAACAAGTTAACGGTGAAGAACCGTTATCCGCTCCCGAGGATAGATGATCTTTTAGATCAGCTGTAGGGTGCATCTTGGTTTTCAAAGATTGATTTGAGATCAGGATATCACCAGGTCAGGGTAAGGGAGGAGGACGTGGAGAAGATCGCGTTTCGGACTCGTTATGGTCATTATGAGTTCGTGGTGATGTCATTTGGGCTCACCAACGCGCCAACGGTGTTCATGGATCTGATGAACCAAATCTGCGAACCGATACTCGATCACTCGTTCATTGTGTTCATAGATGATATCTTGGTGTATTCCAAGACTCGAGGGCAGCATGATGAGCATCTTAGGGAGCTGCTGGAGGTTCTGAGGCGAGAACAGTTGTATGCCAAGTTCTCGAAATGTGAGTTTTGGTTACGAGAGGTCTAATTTCTCAGACACCTTGTTAACCAGGAGGGGATTTTGGTCGATCTGGCCAAGGTGGAGGCAGTTATGCAGTGGGAGACTCCGAAATCTCCCTCCGACATAAGGAGTTTCTTGGGTTTAGCAGGGCATTATCGGAGATTCATTCGTGATTTCTCCAAGATTGTCGTATCCCTCAATTGTCTAACGAGGAAGGGGGTGGAATTCCGGTTGGGCCCTGAGCAGCAGAGGGAATTTGAGACCCTTCGACGACGTTTATGCAAGGCGCCGGTGTTGACACTCCCCGAGGGAGTTGAGGATTTTGTGGTAATTTGTGATGCATCCATCACAGGCTTGGGGGCAGTCCTCATGCAGAGGGGACAAGTGATAGCCTATGTGTTGAGGCAGTTGAAGCCGCATGAGACGAGATACCCCACACACGATCTTGAGTTGGGAGCGGTGGTCTTCGCTCTCAAGATTTGGAGGCACTATCTGTACGAGGTCCGTTGTACTATATACACGGATCACAAGAGTTTGAGAGACATCATGGATCAGCCGAACCTAAACATGAGGCAGCACATGTGGCTGGACATGGTCAAGGACTATGATTGTGAGATCCTTTACCATCCTGGTAAAGCGAATGTGGTTGCGGATGATTTGAGCCGCAAGTCAACTGGGTCCTCTACCCCAGCCAGGTGTATGATGATAGTGGTGGATTCCCCGCTGGTGAGTTTGGTAAAGGATGCTCAGATTGAGGGTATGAGACCAGAGAACTGGAAGTTGGAAAGGATTAAGGGCAAAAGCACCCGGTTTGTTCAGGATGGCCGCGGATTGTTGACCCGTTACGGTCGGGTTTAGGTGCCGATGTCCAGAGGATTCCGACAGACAATGATGGAGGAAGATCACAACTCTCGTTTTTCTATCCACCTGGGGCCACCAAGATATACCGTGATTTGAGTTCGAGTTATCGGTGGCCTGGTATGAAGCGAGATATCGCTTGGTTTGTTGAGAGGTGCTTGACCTGTAGGATGGTCAAGGCCGAGCATTAGAGGCCACATGGTAAGCTTCAACCTATGGAGATTCCCATGTGGAAATGGGAATGAATCACGATGGATTTCATCACGAAGTTGCCGAAGACGGTAAAGGAGTTCGATGCTATATGGGTCATCGTGGATCGATTGAATAAGAGTGCCCATTTCCTAGCCATATGAGAGAGTTCGTCGGCAGAGAGGTTGGCTGACCTGTATGTCCGCGAGATTGTCTCTCGCCATGGGGTCCCGGTTTCTGTTGTCTCCGATGGGGATGTCAGGTTTACTTCCCGTTTTTGGCAGAAGTTCCACGGGGAACTAGGTATGAGACTGCATTTTAGTATGGCGTTCCATCCGCAGACTGATGGTCAGAATGAGAGAGCCATTCAGACCCTCGAGGATATGTTGAGGGCGTGCATCATTGATTTCGGTGGGAGTTGGGATTCGCACCTACCGCTTGCAGAGTTCGCCTACAACAACAACTATCATTTCAGTATTGGCACCCCTCCTTTCAAGCTGTTGTATGGGTGGAAGTGTAGGACCCCAAACTGCTGGGGCGAGGTTGGGCATAGGGTGATGAGTAGGATAGAGGTAGTCCTGCAAAATACCGAGATGATACAACAAATTAGACAGCGATTGCAGACCGCTCAGAGTCGACAAAAAAGTTATGCCGACCGACGCCGATCTGAGCTGGAATTTCAGGCGGGTGACATGGTTCTCCTGAAGGTCTCTCCCTGGAAGGGTGTGATCCGCTTCAGGAAGAGGGGAAAATTGCGTCCTTGTTATATTGGTCCGTTTAGGATTGTTTCCAGGGTTGGCAGGGTGGCTTATAGGCTAGAACTTCCAGAGGAGCTTATCCGGATCCACAACACATTTCAAGTTTCACAATTGCGAAAATGTATTATAGACCAGGAGGCATTGGTATCGTTGGATGATATTCAGGTCGATGAGCGCATGAACTATGTGGAGAGGCCTATGGATATTTTGGAAAGGAAGAAGAAGATTATCCGGAATAAGGAAATACCTTTAGTAAAGGTATAATGGGAACATCGGAGGGGATCCGAGTGGACATGGGAGCTTGAGGCGGAGATGCGCGAGCATTACCCGACATTCTTTATTCCAGTGGACTTCGAGGGCTAAGTCTAGATTCAAGTGGGGGAGAGTTGTAACGCCCCGATTCTCAGGTATTGTTTTGAATAAGATTTTATTCGGTTAAGCCCTACTGGACGAGTTGGTTGCCCTACTCGTCGAGTAGCAGCGGTGTGGGATTGCGTGTTAAGTGACCTACTCGACGAGTCCATATTGGGACTCGACGAGTACGAGCTGGCATATGAAGCCCTAAATCCCTGGGTTTGTTACCCTATTTAAAGGGACCTTAGCCTCCCTTGGACCTCTTTATAGTTCTAAAAGAGTCCATGAAAGCCCTTATTTGTGTGTGTGCCTTGTGTGTGTTTGAAGCTTGAAAAGAGGATCTTTGGAAGGAGAAGACATGGAGGAGAAGGAGATTGGAGCATTAGAGTGTGGGAATCAACACTCATCTCAAAAATCATCTTCCAGAGGTACCCAAATCACCATCTTTCTTGTAGATCTCTTCCATTGGTTGAGTTTTAGGGTTTTCTTGGAATATCAAGTTGGTATGATTAGCTATGGGCTAGATCTGAAGTTCTAACTTCAGATCTGGAGACTCTTCGAATTCTAGAAGCATGAAATTACAGTTTTGATCATGATTGAGGTCCCTCTTGAGCATGAAGCCCCATTAAGAGCTTAGATTTGGCATTTAGAGCCTTTAAAGCCATGAATGCACGTAAAGTTAATTTGCAACTTTACGTGGTAAGCATGCCTTAGAAGCTTGGATCTGTGAATTCGAGCCGCTGCATGGCTCAAAGTAGGTCTGTATGGAAAAAGGAGTGAATGGACTCGAGGAGTTGCAAAGTTGACTCAGCGAGTCAGATGAAGATGGCTGTGAACTCGACAAGTTGGATGAACAACTCGGCGATTCCGATGATGATTGCCATAAACTCGACGAGTTGAAGAACAACTCGTCGAGTCGGATGAGTTTTCTCCAGGATATGTATGCGTGTGTATTCGTCGAGTTGCAAGGAGGAAACTCGACAGGTGGTATTAAAGTTTGATCGAGAATTGAAGGAACTCGACGAGTCACTCCGATGACTCGACGAGTTGGAAAGTGCTTCAAGGAACTCGACGAGTTAAGGTCAACATGGACTATTTACCTTGACGGAGGACTTTGTCTTTGATCAGGGGTTTACTAATGGGTTATGGAGTACCTTATAAGGTTAAGGACTTATGAGTATATTGTACTATGGTAATAGGTGGTGGAGCCTATCTCAAGTGACCCGAGAGTTGGAGTTTATCTTCCGAGTCGACATCTGCAAGGTGAGTTATCCTCACTATATCGATAGGGTCTACAACACCAAGGCCGACCCTTTACTTGTTATTGTTATGGTATGCTACATGTGGTATGATCTGTTAGATCGGAATCAGGGTAGACAGTATGTTATGCTCTTATGATCCGTAGGGATTGGTATAATAGTGACCTGCTAGGTCGATACTCTAGTTACAGGAGAATTGTATGATTGATGATCAGTGAGATGGATATGTTTGATGTTGTATATGCTAGTATATGATAGTTATGCACACATGGTTATTTTGTTGTTGGTTGGGTTGAGGCGGTCCCGCTTTGTGGTGAAGGCTAACATACCCTATGAGCGGTCCGGGGAGACTATCGGCCCACATGGCGGACCAGTCATACCGAAGGCTTAGGATTGATCCAGAAAGTCTGTAGGCTCGGTAGGGCGGTCCAGTCAGGCCGATGGTCCAGTATGCATGTTGATCGATTGATTATTACTGATATGGTATTGTTGGTGTGGTCTTGGTATTTTGGGGGTAGCTCACTAAGCCCTCGGGCTTACAGTTTTCAGTTTATTGTTTCAGGTACTTCAGGAGATCATGGCAAGGCGAAGGCGTGACCGTACTGATCATCCTTATGTTATAATTTTGGGACACTCTGATGGATATTGATTTGAAAACATATTTGTAAACAGACGTTGTTTGATTTTATTTAAGATTGAAAAAGTTTAAATTTGGCGTAAAATTTATGGATGTTACAAGGTGTGAAAGGTAGTATGGGCCTGTTCTACTGATAACATAGGATCTGTATGCATAACATGGAAGTCATGAAATCCAAGGATGTAATGACCTAGTAGTGATGTGTTAGTATGAATTGTGACATTTTTTTTTATGTATTTCGGTTTATTTTCAGTATATTCACTAGAGGTTCAGGATTAGGAGCTGGAGCTGGTGGATCGAGAAGGCCAAGATTGACTGGCAAGGAGATTTGCGAGATGATCACCACTCAAGTTACCATGACAGTTAGGGAGTCAATCCCAAGGATGTTTGGGTCTATCAAGATCGCTATGATTGAGCTATTTAATGAGTGATATGTTTCCACTTAGGCGATTTCTGTTGCAGCCACTGCCATTGTTGCTGCTGTGGGAGTTCATGGGAGAAGGATGGTATAGTACCCAGACTTCAGCAACACGAAGCCCTCAGAGTTCGACAGGGTCAAGGAAGTGATCATTTCCATGGGATAGATATATGATGTGGAGGGTTGTTTCTTCACATGCTCGTGCCTAGAGGACCTAAAGGTTAAGTTCTCCTTGAACCTTCTTCGTTTGGGGGTGAAGGATTGGTGGCAGTTGGTGATTGGTGCTTATTCTCCCTTAGAGAAGGCCGCATTCACTTGGGAGTAGGTCAATGATAGGTTCTACTCTTAGTATGTCCTACTAGTGTAGAGGGATAATTTAGCCCATGAGTACTTTTCGCTAAAGTAGATGACAAAATCAGTGACAGAGATCACCAAGATGTTTATTGAGAGGTCCATTTTCTGTCCCGCTACTTAAGCATGCTCAAGATAGAGATCCATGAGTTTGTTTAGACCCAGAGATATAGTTCTCTCTCTGAGCTGAAGTCATTCACTCGGAAGAGAGATTGAGATCGAGATCCAGACTAGAGAGAAGAGGTAGACCCAAATTTGGACACAATTAGAAGCGTAGCGGTTCAAGACCGCTGATTCAAGATCTGGAGGCCAAAGGGGCCGCACTTGTGGAAAGTGTAGGAAAATCCATGAGGGAGCATGCTGATCAGCTACTAGGTTCCATGGCAAGGAAGGTCATTATGCCAGGTATTGTCATCAACAGACTCCGCCACCGAGTAGGAGGATTTGTTACCATCGTGATCGGGTTGGCCATGTGAAGGTCAAATGTCCATTGCTTGCTGCTAGACCAGTGTAGTCACCGACTCAGACCAATCCTCGTATAACAAAAGGATACTAAAGGAGGACTAAGGCCCTGAATGTCAGGGGTTGTGCTTTTCTACTCATAGCAGAGGAGGTCAGGGCAGCACTTGACGTTGTCACTATTATGTATTCATTTATAATTATGTGAAGTTATTTCCTGTATGCTTATGCTTTTATTTCTCATAAGTACCTTCTTAGTGAATTGATTGATTGCTCTTGTGCCTTTTGACTCGGGCGCGAATATGTATTTTGTATCCTAGTCCTTTAGTAGGGATTTTGATATGATCCTTTGGGAGTTGGAGTGCTTGTTGAGAGTTTCTATCGTAAATGAATACAAGGTTTCTGCTTAGATTGTTTTTGTTGAGTGTACTTTGGAGATATACGAGGTGTCTTACCCGATTGGCTTGATTCCCATCCCGATGGAGGATGTGTGCGTGATTGTGGGGATGGACTGGTTAAGCAGGTTTGGAGCCATGATCGATTTTCATAGGCAGCTGGTGGTAGTTCAAACCCCAAGTGGGGTAGAACTAACCATACATGATGATGGTACCTGGGTTAGATCAGCTTTTTGTTATGCTGCCAGGGCTAGGCAGTGTATCCAGTATGGATGCTTGGGTTTTTCAGCTTATGTGGTCGACACTCAAGTTGAGGGGAGGGTTTTTGTTTCGAACGTGCTAGTGGTCAGAGAGTTTCCAAATGTTTTCTTGGAGGATTTAGCTGGTGTGCCTCCTGTGAGGTAGGTGGAGTTCAGGATCGATTTGATCCCCGACGTGGCTACGATTGCTAAGGTTTCGTATCACCTCGCACCACCACAGATGTAGGAGTTGTCCTCTTAGATTCAGGAGTTGTAAGGAAAGAGGATTATCAGACCGAGCAGTTCACCTTGGGGAGTTGAACAAGTTGACAGTGAAGAATCGTTACCTAATTGCTAGGATTGATGATCTATTCGATAAGTTATAGGGTCCATCTTGGTTCTCCAAGATTGATCTAAGCTAGGGGTACCACCAGATGAGAGTTAGAGTGGAGGATGTGGAGAAGACGACATTATGAACTCGTTATGTTCAGTATATGTTCGTGGTGATGCCGTTTGCGCTCACTAACTCACTAACAATGTTTATGGATTGATGAATCAGGTATGCAAGTCGATGCTCAATCGGTCGGTTATTGTTTTTATTGATTAAATATTTTTTTTTCTACTTCAAGACCACGAAGCAATATGACGAGCATCTACGAGAGTTGCTTGGGTTACTGAGATAGGAGAGGCTATATGATAAGTTCTCTAAGTGTGAGTTTTAGTTATGAGAGATCCAGTTCATGGGACAGCTCGTTAATCAGAGTGGGATTATGGTCGATCCGACCAAGATTAAGGTAGTTATGCAGTGGCAGGTCCCAAAAACTCCATCTGAGATCAGGATTTTTATGGGGTTAGAATGTTATTATATGAGGTTCATTCATGATTTCTCCAAGATTGTCATTCGTCTAACTCTCTTGACGCTGATACGGAAGTTATATAAGGCCTCGGTATTGACCCTTCGGTAGGGTGTTGAGGATTCCATGGTATTTTGTGATGAGTCGATCATGGATTTGGGGGCAGTTCTCATGTAATGGGGTAGAGACATGGCATATGCATCTGGGTAGTTGAAGCCTCATGAGGTTAGATACCCGACACATGATTTGGAGTTGGGGGAAGTAGTGTTTTCCCTCAAGATTTAACGACACTATCTTTATGGGTTTGATATACCATCCACATGGTTCACAAGAGCTTGATATATCTTATTGATCAGCCGAATCTGAACATGAGGCAACGTCGATGGCTAGATGTAGTCAAGGATTATGACCGCTAGATTCTTTATCATCCAGGGAAGGTCAATGTGGTCGCCGAAGCTTTAAGTCTCAAGGTGACTAGTGCTTCTATTTGAGAGCTATGTTTGAGGATGACCATCATCTCACCACTCCTAGACTTTATCAGGGAGGCTTCGGCCAAGGGAATCGGGATGGAGAATTAGAATAAGTAGAACATCAGGGGGCATATTGGTAGATTTTCCATAGATAGTCAAGTACTTATTAATCGGTGTGGACGAGTATGGGTCCTAAATTTTGGAAGGGTCTAACAAAAACTGATGGAGGAGGCACACAAGTCGAAGTTCTAGATCCACCCTGGAGACAGGAAGATGTATCGAGACTTGATACTAAGCTATTGGTAGCCATGCATGATGCGAGAGATAACATGGTATGTGGAGAAAATTTTGACCTATCGGATGGTAAAGGCAGAGCACCAGATGACGCATGGCAAGATGCAACCTTTGGAAGTACCCATGTGGAAATGGCAGTAGATCACCATGGATGTTATCACCAAGTTGCCGATGACGACCAATGGATTTGATGCTATTTGGTTATTATTGATCATCTAATGAAGAGTGCCTATTTTTTTTGCCATTCAAGAGGCTTCATATGCCAAGAAATTGGTCGACATATACATGCGCGAGATTGTTGCTTGCCATGGTGTGCTGGTTTTGAACATTTCTAATCATGATGTGTGGTTTAGTTCTCTGTTTTGGCAGATATTTCATGAGAAGTTGGGTATGAGACTTCACTTCAGCACTTTTTATCACCCACAGACTGATGGTTAGAGTGAGAAGACTATTCAGATGCTTGAGGACATGTTGAGGGTATGCGTCATTGATTGCGGTGGGAGTTGGGACCCTACCTTCCCTTATTTGAGTTTTCATACAACAGCAACTATCATTCTAGCATTGGGGCACCGTCGTACGAGATGTTATATGGGATGAAGTGTTGTATTCTAGTTTGTTGGGGAGAGTTCGGCCAGAAGGTCTTGGTTAGGACTGAGGTGGTCCTTCAGATGATGAAGCTTATTTAGCAAATCAGATAGCGGTTACCGGCAACATAGAGCTGGCATAGGAGTTATGATGATAAACGATAGTTCGAAATAGAGTTTCAGGTTGGGGATATGTTGTTACTGAAGGTATCACCATGGAAGGGTGTTATATGCTTCAGGAAGAGGGAAAAGTTAGGCCCCCGATTTATAGAACCTTTTCAAGTAGTGGCTAGGGTAGGCAAGATAGCCTACAGATTGGATCTGCTTAGGAGGTTAGTCATATTCATAGCACCTTCCCTGTTTCTCATCTTCGGAAGTGTGTGGTTGATGATTATGTGGTTGTTCCTTTAGATGTAATTCAAGTCGATGAGCATCTGAATTATGTAGAGAGGCTAGTGGAGATTCAAGATAAGAAGATGAAGGCCTTGCGCAATAAGGTGGTGCATTTGGTCAAGGTCGAGTGGCAACATCGGAAGGGTTCTGACTGGACTTGGGAGCCCAAGGAAGAGATGGTTGATCATTACCCAAATTTATTTTTAGCTGAGGATTTCGAGGTCGAAATCTAGTTCAAGTGGGGAAGAATTGTAACATCTAGTTTTTGGTATGTTTATTTAATAAAATAATGTTTAAGGTTTGGAATTTTTGGTGGCCACGATGTGGGGAATGAGTTCCCATGGCATGGCCAAGGTCTAAGGATGCACACATCTTTAATGGGTGCCACGACATGGCAACATTTTGGCCAGGACGTGGCAGTTGTTTAATGACAAACCTAATTTCGGGGGTTGTGCCCCTATCTAAGGGATGTGATGGCTAGGGTTTTCATACCCTCAATCTCCATCACCTCCCTTACTCCCTCACAAAAACCCTAGATCCATTTTTGAAGTCTTTAAGTTTTTTGGGTGATTTCTAGCCAACAAGAAGAGGAGGAGGAGTCTTAGTGCACCATCTTAGCTTACAATCCTCATCATCCTCCTTGTACATGTTTTTAAGACTTTTTTAAGTCCTCAAGTTCCAAGATTTATTACTCCAAGTGCCTAGATCAACGTTTCTTGTGTTATCCTTAATGTTTAAGTGTAATGCCTGTAGATTCTGGCTAGTCAATTTAGAGACAATGAGCGTCGAAAATGAATTTTTGATAGAAGATTATTTCGAATAAATAATCTTAACTAAGTTATATTATATGTCACAAAGGTTTCGTACCTATAAAGAACACCGAAATCCGAGTTATAACGAAGAAGTTATGACCTGTCAAAGTTTTAAGGCAAAACCGACATGGCACCAGGAATCGTAAAAAGTGAATTTTTTATAAACTATTTTTTTAGCCTTAGATATATAAATGAAATTTGTAGTATTGTTAAACTGAGAGCGTGCATAAAAAGAACGTCAAAATCTGACATCGTATGAGGAACTTATGATTTTTTAAAGATTTCACATAATAGTATACAACCCGGAGTTCGAATATTAGATCGACCGATTTTTACCTGACATAACCTAAATGAGAATCAAATTGCTCGTTAATAGTAGCTCAACGGTAAAAAGACAGACAGGAACGGACGTCGGATGAAGAAGTCATGAATTTTTAACGCAGTTTTCCTGTCTCGGCCTGTTGAAATTATATGTTTAAAAATAAATAAAAATTAGCCAATAGAGTCTAAATGAAAGTTGTAGAGTACGGTTCACCTATGCGAGGATATAAAGAACGTCAAAAACGGAGCTTGTATGAAAAAGTTACGAATTTTAGAAGATAATTAGTTTTTTAAGTAACCAACGAGTGACACGTGGCGCAATCTGAGCCACACCTTCTTCCTCATGGCTTTGCATGAGATCGCGACACATGGCACATTATGCCTAATGTAATTTTGAGTACGCTTAGTGTAGTTCTTGAGTATGCTTAGCGTACTCGGCACTGGCAACCTATAAATAGAGGCGTTTTTCCTCATTTTTCTTCACACCTTTTCTCATATTCTCTCCCAAATACCGCCAAAGCCTCAAGACTTTTCTCTCGTCTTTATTAGAAGTTAGTGGCAAGTCCTCGAGCGCCAGAAGGCCCCGAGAAGATGAGCGTTCGACACAGAAGTTATGCCCGCGCAAAGCCCGCTTCTTCGCTAACTCCAATATAAGTGAGTTATGCTTACCCTACTTTAAGTATAACTTATGGTTAAGTTCATTATCATTATTATTAACTTATAAAAAAGGTTTTTTCAGTGATTCCAAGTCGTTATACTGATTGATCTACTTATGCGGATGATGTCTAGGCTGTTATTTAGTGAGGTGTTTAAAGTGGGATTTCCAAACAGTATAATTCGTATACTAATGGACCCTACCTCCAATATGATCCTACATGGTTATTCGTTACTTGATAGACCATGAAAGTAGACTTTGAGTTAATGATGAATCTAGACTAATAATTAGTCGCAATAAAGATTAGACTAAAACTTAGCGATAATAATGCTAGGTTTCGTCGAAGGAACATAGAATCGTTAAAAGCAAAGCGCTGCCCGAGTTTGGAATCATCACTTTATCAAGTGAGTGCATAGTTACTTTCATCTTACACATAGATATCAAGTATTGAATATAAATTACGTGTTGTGAGTGCATAGTTACTTTCATCTTACATATAGATAAGAATTATTTAATATAAATTACGTGTTGTGAGTGCATAGTTTCTTTCATCTTATGCATAGATATGAAGTATTTTATATAAAATAGATGTTATGTGTGCATATTATCTGTATACTTGCTATCTATGATGGATGAACGATTTTATACATGTTTTAAATGATTTAAATTGTATATGTATTTTATATCTGCAAAATATGTTGGGTAAAACATGGGTAGATAAATGATGAGGGATGAAAGCTGATATAGAGGAACATTGGTAGTATAGACATAGTGAACTATAGGTGAGCACTGGCATCAATGGACTTAGAACCGATAGATGAGCATTAGCAGCTGCGCCACAACCTATAGATGTTTTGATCTTCGATGTACTTTAAACATCCTAGTAGTTGCGCTCTAAGGATTGTATTGATAGTTGCGCCTAATAGAGAACATCACAACCTTGGTAGTTGCGCTTAAAGGATAATATCGGTAACTGCACCTCATAGAGAATGTCACAATTCTGGAAGCTATGCCTAAATGGTAATATTAGCAATTGTGCTTAATAGATAACACTGACAGCCGTGTCATTGGCAATGATGGACATCGTGCACATTCCTTAGGACAATCCTTAGGACTGAATGAATGAAGAATAGCTGATTCTTAGGGTAGATCATTAAGAGTAAAGAAGATAATGGGGATGGGTAATTGGGTTGACTTTTTGATGTTTAAACATAATAACTATAATATTGTGGGTTGAAAACCCTATGTACTCACCAGATTTCCCAACCTAACCCACTTTATGCGTATCACAGGTGTCGATATGAAACTACATTACACTTAGAGACTAAGGAGATATAGATCACTAGTGTAAATGAATGTAAGATCTGTTTATGTTTATGTTTCTGTATTGATGATGACATCCCAATCTTTTAAAAAGGAATAAAACACATTTCTTTGGAAATTCTTTTTTAATATATTTATCATGTTTTTCCGGGAACAAATTCCGCAACATATCTCCTATAATAAATGAAGGTTTTTTTTGCCACATGTCCTCTTCTCATTCATTTGGACACATGACATTTTCTAGAATTTTTAAATTTTCTATTTTCCACTTTTCATTTTATTGTATTTTTCATTTTATTAAATTAAAATTCCACATTTAATGTGTAAGGTAATATATATGTAAAGTAATCAATACGTTAAAGTCTCATTAATTTTAATAATTCAAAATTTTCTTATAAATTCAAACTTTTCAAATTCTTAAAATTTTATATTTATTTTTTTTAATTAAACCCATGTAATACATGGGTCTCACACCTAGTTTCTTTAATAGATACTATGATTTTCAAAATAAAGCATAAAGAAATCGATCTTTTCTAGCCGTGAAAATGGGGATGTCACATTAGGCTAGTTGGAACTTTGGGGTTCCAAAAAGTTGCAAACATTATGGATCCCCATAGTCCCTTTACGGCATAGAGGGATGGATCTGAAGTTTGATAGAGTTTTGAACTTTTTCATGATATCTGGGCCCAATTTTTACACCTTTTGACATGACTTGAGCTCAAGACATACACTAGACATGTATGTCTATAAAGCTATGATTTTTATGATTGTTGGATAAAATGTATAAGCCCAAATTATTATTGTTATGTATTCAACCCGACTTGGCATGGTCCATTTGGGTTGCATGGCATCAGAACAATTTAGATAGACTTTTGTGAGAAAAGGATATAATGATTTGTTAATATATTATAAGTTCTAATATATTAATATGAAATCATATTATTTAAAAGTATTAATCAAGAATTAATTTGGAATTAACTTTGTGATCAAAAGGAGACTAATTACATATATGGGGATTGATTGTATAAATCATTCATTCTTATATATGTGGGCTTATGATCCATAGTTCTTCATGTTGGGCTAAACCCATGGATGTTCCATGGAGGTTTTAACCCATGGAGCATGAATAATATGGAAAGACATGAGTTACATGGTGTAACCCTAATAGCCACAATATATAAGGACCCCATGGCTCAGGAAATGGGCACTAGTGTATGTATACATGAGAGCTAGCCGATTTGAGCATAGGAACCTTTTCTCTCAAGTTATTCTAAGATGTTAGTGATGTTGTGTGAACCATTTGAGGCACTAGGCTCTTAAGCTTCATGGAATCAAGCTACAACAAAGAGGTATGTAATTCTACTAGAATTTGTATTATATGTACTTCATATTATGCTAGTTAGAACAATACCTTTGAAGATTGATATTTACATGTATAATAGAGAAAACATAGATCCAAGGTATTTAGGGTTGCATGTACACCTTAATAGTGTTAGAATGCTCAAAACCCTTCAGTGGTATCAAAACCTAGGCTTGTTTTCATTTATACTTGATCCAAATGGCTGAAAATTGAAGTTTGTATGCTGTCTGCACAGCTGACTCGACGAGTCCAATAAGGGACTTGACGAGTCCATGCCTAAATTCATCCAACTCGTCGAGTTGGTTCATGCACTCGATGAGTTGGACCCCCAAGCAACATATCTTCGAGTTTTAAGGTTGAAATTGGTCTAGAATCATTACCTTAAACTGTTTTGGACTTATAAAACCTGTTTTTGATGTGGTAATGATTATGGTAAACCAATTTCAAAGTTGTTATCAAAATTTCAAGTTTTATGTGTGTTTATGTAATTCTTGAAATTGTTGATAGGATTGTTCATACACTTATGAAATTGGTAGATCATAGGAATTAGTTGCAAAATTGTTTGTTAGTTAATTCTTGATCTAAATGTATTTTAATGGAGTCCATAATTTGTCCTCAAGTTATGAATTACCAAAAGTCATTTCTTTTAAAGATCCATTAAAATGCATAAGTTATAAAGTTGAAGAGTCTTTTTCATAAGATAGTTTTATGGACTCCATAACTTGTCCTCAAGTTATGGATGTTCAAGAGTCTCTTCATTAAAGTTTTAAAACCTTAATTAAACTCATAAGTTATGAAAATCCAAAGGTTTTTTAATTT
Source organism: Lactuca saligna (assembly GCF_052625555.1). NCBI lineage: Eukaryota > Viridiplantae > Streptophyta > Magnoliopsida > Asterales > Asteraceae > Lactuca > Lactuca saligna. Next base: position 70,804,752 of record NC_136425.1, read on the forward strand.
ATTCCATCAGTTATAAAATATGAAGAGTCTCATTTTTAAAAGCTTTAAAGTCTTCCATAATTTGTCCTTAAGTTATGGAACTTGAAGTGTTTTTTCATTAAATATACTTTAAACTCATAAGTTATGCAACTGAAAAAGGTTTTGAAGAGTTCAAAACTTGCCCTCAAGTTTTGGAATTTGTAAAGTTTCCCTTCATGAATACTTTAATTCCAAGTTAAGCCCTTAGAATTTTAAAAGTTAAAATTCAACCCTTATACTTTATATTATTATAAGTTAATAAAATATATGTATAAGAGCAAGTCAGTCTTACCATTAGTAGGCTTCATTCACGAAGCCGGTATATAAGGGGTATATGTAACATACACGTTCAATTATCATGTATTGTAAATTATAAAAGTGAATAATATTACGAAATATTATGTAAATTTGAATATTGAGCTCTAACAGATGGTTTTTATTATAAATAAAGTAAAACTATGCTTAGAATCATTCAGAAAGTATTGGAAGTCTTATTAGATTCCAATCAAATGCCATATAGTGAAATTTAGCGAAAATATAAAATTTGAAATAAGTAAAATTTTATTATTTAAAGTTGTAAAGAATCTCATTAGAAAAGTTTAGGTGAAAACCTCGTTGAAATCCGAGTTATAACGAAGAAATTATGACCAATCGAAGATCCGCGATAAAACTAGGAAACACTATGCCGGGTAAAAAGTGAGTTTCCAATAAACTAATTTTTAGCCTTACTAATCTAAATGAAAGATGTAGAACTCGTTAAAATAATAAACTTTCATATAAAGAACTCTTAAATCTGACTTCATATGAAGAAGTTATGATTTTTCTAAGTTTCGGAATAGTAGTAGACAGCTAAAAACTCGAAATAAAGATTGAGCGATATTTAGCCGACACAACCTAAACGAGAATCGAAGGCCTCGTTAATAGTAGTACAACAGTAAAAAGTCTGACGAAAACAGACGTCAGATGAAGAAGTAATGAATTTGTAACGGATTTTCCTGTCCCAGTCTGTTAAAAATAATGATATTAAAATTAAAATCAAAATTAGCTGACGAAGTCTAAATGAAAGTTGTAGAGAATAATTCTACCAACGTGTGTGTATAAAGAACGTAAAAAACGGAGATCGCATGCGAAAGTTATGCATTTTAGAAGATTTTGGCTCATTTTCAGAGGAATTTCGCATGGATAAGTCCGGAATAGGCCACGTCATCGGATCTTACCCGGCGTCCCGTGTCCGACGTTGTGACTAATCCGAAAGCAGCAGCCGGCGCGTGTGAACCGCATGTCCGAGCCAAAGACCCAGCCGATGACGCATCCAAAGCCGATGACTCCGCGCCTTCCGAGCCTCCCCTTCTGGCGCGTGTACCGAGCCTCGCATCAGTGCCAGCTGCCCTTCGCTCCTACTGATACGCGCCTATCCCTCCTTGCTCCGGATCCGACCCTCGCAAGCTCGCCCCTATAAATACAAGACTTGCAAGATTGCCCGGGTACTTTTAGCAAATTGGCAATTTTGACCCCTTTTTCAATATTTTCACTATTTTGACATCCCCCGAAGGCACGATATCAATTTTAGCACCCAAAACATGCCCCGAAGTACCCGAAGACCTTGAGAAATTTATCTTTTCGATTTGAATCCCTACCTTCACAGAGCACGGTTTTCAAGAAAGCTCCCGTTTTTATAGAAGAAAGCTATTTATAGCAACGAAGTGCTGCCCACGTTACTATTTTGATCCCCGGTTAATTCACAGTGAGTTTCAATATATAGAAACAATTATATGTTATGTGCTATATGTGCTATGCGCTTTTCAGTTGTTATTATTTCTACTTTTTATGATAGCAAAGTTATACCTTTGATTATGGGATCAGTGATAGGACTTAGATTCACGGTGGTACTGGTATGTAGCCTCTGACCATGTAGAGCATGTCTCCATAAGAGAATGACTTCTATTCTATGGTATTGGCAAATGGTTAGACATGGCTATAAGCCTGAAATCTACCAAAATGTTAATCGGAAACAGTATGTCTTTTGTGCCATTTGGACCGAAGCTTTATTGATGTATATCGAGTTTGGAAATTGGTATGTCTCATTGATTATATATCTTTGAATCAAGTCATTGATTAATATGGAAAGTTTGTCACATGATTCACATACACCTTTGTTTTTCCTTGTTTCTCCTTTCTTCTGCCATATTAAAGTGTATATATTGCATAACGTTATATTGTATCTATTATTGAACTCACTAAGCATCACCGCTTACCCTCTCAATGTTTTAATATATTGCAGACAATTAGCTTCCAGTATAGCTTTATACTATTGGAAGAATTAAAATAGTTTATACTATTGCTTTTGTATTTAAGTTTTAATATGTATAAAATATACAATATCCTGGGTAGTTTTGTAATAAACTTAAACTTAGTTGGTTTGTACCCACTCGTTTGTAAATAAATTATCAATGTAAAATATTATTTGTGAATATGCATGTAGCATGTTTTGGAGTAACAACTATTTTAATATTATGAAAATGTTGGTCTTTCAGTATAAGCTTACTGCCTATAAAATGATAGTTAATGGGTGTCCGTTCTCACCCACCGCGTCCTTGACTAGTGGAGGGTCGTTAGCTGAACGGGTAGGACAAGGACTATAATTCTTCCTTCATTAAAATTATAATGATAAATACTAAGTAAGTAAACACTTATGAATTCCCAAACTTAGTTACTTAGGAAAATGTGAATTTCATGCTAACCTATGAGATTACACTTTGCACTTTGCTTAAGTCGGTTAGTGGAGCGCGTGTGGTTAATCGGCACACTAGCTTGATTTAACAAGGTAAGAAAATGGTAACTTAATGTTTATCATAGTATCAGTGGAGCGCGTGTGGTTAAACAACACATCGATTGAGTGATAAATATTAATGGTACCAAGTATATTTGCATGGTTATTCACACCTTGTTTTGTGATCCTCGGCATCCCAGTCACAAAACTTGAGAGGGCACAATCGAGATTGAAGCATGTCATTGAAAAAGTTCATTGAATCTCAAAAGATCTAGGAGTTTCAAATCCAATTAAAACCTAATAAATTATTTCATTTTTTCATGGTGGTAATTGGTGAATCGTCATTCACATACTTTCAAATATTTTATAGCTTGGATTACAACATCCCTCTTCCAAGTTATAAAATATTGTTTTGGGTCCTAGCCTTAATATTTCATATTGGGTGTCATATTAAAGACTTTAAATCAACTAACTTGAATATCTCCCATATTAGATGTCTACTTTAGACATCTATGATCATCCCAAATCCATTGGAACAAGCTTTCCTAATGAAGATGATGTTCCATGGTTGGATAATGGAAATCATACTTCACTTCCTCCACCTCCTCCAATTATTCTCCCTACCCCACAAGTTCTTGATCACTCAAGTGATATTGGCAAGCAAAGTCTATATGTGCTCACATTTTGGAGACGAAGTCACATAGTGACAAGCCGAAAGAGTTGGGTGTCAAATTCTTGAGGAAGTTGGTTGTTGACTAGGGTCTTCAATCACTTTCTATGTCACATACTGAGTTCTTTGGGACTACTATGTAACAGACTATGACATGACCCTTAATGATCTTACCTATTTGCTTGATGCTTTTGAATCAGAAATGATTTGGAGCACTGGTAAAGCAAATTTAGTTGGAAGATCGACTTCCAAACTTCCATGGACATTGACATTGGTAACATTGGAAATCTTGAGAAGGTTTCTCTTCCCAATGGAAAGGGATCAACCATAGTCAACTTGGTTGACCAAATGGTAAAGAGAAATGCTAAGTCTTAGATTGTCTCGTGTGCCATTCCCAAAGGATTCATATGGGTCTATTTCCAAAGGAAGGGGCATTGGTTGCGAAGCTAACCTAACTACCTGAAAGATCTAAGAAAAGGTCAAGTCAAAAAGTTTGACTCGGCTTCAGGTAAGTCCACTATCTAACTCTATTAAGTTCCTAAGTGTTGATTCTTAGTACATGATGTGACAAGATCAAGCAAAGGGAAGGATGCTTAAAAGAAGAGTATGATCTGATCACGAAGATGGATTTCAATCGCATGGTTTGAATATCGGATTCTTGGGCTACTACTTAGGAGTTATGATAGATTGCTAAAAAATATGTGATAGCATAGTTTTCATTTAAAGTTGCATCGTAAGGAAAAAGTTTTTCTATATTTTGTAAATAAATAAAAATTTGATTTTATTTTAGTTTATATCTCCTTGCAATGGCTTATATTGAAAAATTGATATGTGTATGTTTCTAGCATTAATAGAAATGTGAATATGATTCTTTCATTTGTAGTGATGTCTAAATTTACCAAATAAGGAAAGATTCTCATCACCCAAGTTTCAATTGGACCGAAACTTGGAATCATGTAAGATGTATAGTATGATGAGTCCACATTTTTGTGCATTGGTCAAGTCCACCAAAAAAGATCGATAAGACTATTCGTCATGATTTACTAAAGCTTAGTAAATATGGTTATAATTACAAGTTTAAGTATAATTCTGAAACATTGGAAAAGTTTCGATGTATGGCAGACGAATGAGAAGAATCAAATTAGACAAAAAGATAAAAGTTTCTCAAATATGAAAAGATGGGAGAGTACTTTAGTATCATCATTTATTATCATCTTAATGATTGTGAGACCATATCACAATTCATCCTCTAAGGACATCTTAGTGCATTCTTATGGCTAAGAAGAGAAGTCATGAATTGTTGAAATGGTTAAATCAAGAAGATGAGTCATACTTCGTTCCAAAACAATTCTTAGAGTCATACTCCAAGATTGTAACTTGAGTGAAACATCTTAAAGAAGTGTTTGGCTTAATAAGAATCCGCACCATCCCTTGAATATTTGTTTCACAAGGAATGGTTCTTGGCAAGAGATTCTTATATGTCAAGAGGACAGTGGGAGTCTAAAAGATCCTGAAAGGATTTCAACATCTAATCAAGAATAAAAGCTGTAGTTCATCACTAGCTCACGATATGAGGTTTATAACCTATCGTGTCAACATATTCCTAATTTTGTGCCCATTCCAGTTAAATTTGGCGTTGCATATGAGTTCTGAGAGTTCTCAATTGGTTGCATAACAACTTGGAAGTAATGTCATGCCCTTGTGCTGCCAGGTGGCAAGAAATTAAGATTGCACAAGTTCAGTCCATATGAGTTTGGATTTGTCACTAACCTTGTCTTGTGATTATGGTTTTGACAAATTCACATGGATAGGAACTCATGCACCATAAAATGTATGTGCCATAAGGTTTCTCTCTGATTCATGAAAATGATGGCGAGGAAACGCTTTCACTAAGAAGATTTTAAGTAGATAGCAATTGTGATATTTGCATTTCTCAAAGTCATTAGTGGAGCATGTGTGGTTAACTAGCACACTAACATAAACTTGTGAGAAATAACAAAGGTCTAAACAATTGAGACTATGATTACGACATCCCTTTTCATAGTTCTGAAATTGTTTAGACACACATGTGTGCTATCTAAGGAAAGATGTATGATTTTGATAATTTTTTTTATCAAAGAATCTCGTATCAGAAGTCCGAACTTTGCTAAGAAAGTCAATAAAGTATTGATTTCTAAAAGTCCAGCTGATTTCTGAGTACATGTCAAAGCTAGTGGGAGCATAAGTGTTATGCTGGTAATTCTCATGTTAGTAGGAGCATGATAATTATGATAAGTGTTGCAAGTTAGCAATTCTTATTATATAAAACAAAATTTTCAATTGGGAAAAGTTGTTTTGCTATAATAAGGGAGAGGAAATTATACTTCATTTCAAGTCTAAAATCTTAGATTGAGTTTTTAATATTCTTTAGTCAAGGATATATATATATATATATATATATATATATATATATATATATATATATATATATGAATGAATGAATGACCAAGTTGTTTAAACCATCCACAGTGAATAAAATGTTGGAAGTAGGTATTAAGGCAAGACTGTCATGAAGCTGGTTTGTAGATGTCCAAGGTATTGGACATAGCAAGAGTTGCTACAATATTCATGAGTGCTTATAAGTTCTTAGTATTGGATTCAACCCATGCTCATTTGACTCACTTCATGGTTTTTATCACGAGTGATCATGAGACGCTAATATCTTGTATTCTTCAAACCTAGAGACATAAGTTGGTTATACATTGATTGTATGAAAACACATTGGTAACTCGATGTTATAAAACGTGCCTTTATGTATGATTCAACAAGTATTAGAACAAACATATGAGTCAAATTTTATCCATTCCTTTTAGCCTTAAAGGGATAAAAGCGATATCTTTGGGCCCCTCGATGATTTAGTGATGACACCCCGAAGTGCTTGGCCAAGCCTGGACTAATTTGATTTTTTCAATTAGTTGGTCGTCATAAATCGGAAATAGGGAAACAATAGATGGAGTATATGATCCCTTATCTAATGGACGTGTCATTGATTTGTTCAGAGTTCGAAAGTAGCTTTTAAGAGCTACGATTGCTAGTCGGGTTTTGGAATCATACACAATAATAGTTTTAGATGTATTCAAGTGGGAGACTGTTGGATTAGATATATATGCCCAAATTATTATTGGTATGTATTCGACCCGACTTGGCATGGTCCATTTCGGTTGTATGGCATCGGAACAATTTGGATAGACTTTTGTGAGAAATGGATATTAATGATTTGTTAATATATTATAAGTTCTAATATATTAATATGAAATCATATTATGTAATTAGTATTGATCAAGAGTTAATTTGGAATTAACTTTGTGATCAAAAGGAGACTAATTAAATATATGAGGATCGATTGTGTAAATCATTCATTCTTATATATGTGGGCTTATGATCCATAGTTCTTCATGTTGGGCTAAACCCATGAAGTAACCCATGGATACTCCATGGAGATTTTAACCCATGGAGCATGAAGAATATGGAAAGACATGAGTTACATGGTGTAACCCTAATAGCCACAATATATAAGGACCCCATGGCTCAAGAAATGGGCACTAGTGTGTGTACACATGAGGGCTAGCCGATTTGAGCATAGGAACCTTTTCTCTCAAGTTATTCCAAGATGTTGGTGATGTTGTGTGAGCCATTTGAGGCACTATGCTCTTAAGCTCCATGGAATCAAGCTACAACAAAGAGGTATGTAATTCTACTAGAATTTATATTATATGTACTTCATATTATGTGACAACCCGAAATTTCTATTCTGAACAAACCATATCAAGCCAATAGAGGTTAGAACAGTTTCAGTAAAATTCTAGACTTTGGGTATAAGTTTGAGTTTTTCAGGATTTACACTTAAGGAGATATCAGGAGAGTGGATGCACTAGGGTTTTGCGCAACACTGTTATTTCGATACTCTATGATATTAGAGTTCATTCTGGGAATAAAATATTTTCTACCAAAAATCTCAGGACTATAAATTGAAAACTGAACCAAATAATTCATTAGTTACATTTCCAATTAGAGAAAAGCCAAATTCTCTCTCACGGATCTTCGGGTTTTTATCCCAAATTGTGAGTACTTCAATCTAGTTGTATTATATAGCTTAGATTGTGCTTAATAACATCAAAATCATGACAGAACAACAAGATATGTGAGTTTACTCCCTAAGAACATCTTGGAGAGTAAACTCCTTTTCAAAATCCAAATGGTGCCTAGTCCTTCCTTAAACCATGAAACTAGTTTGGACTTGTACACTAACTAGTTAAGGGACAGAAATCAAACTCAAAGCAACAAGATTTGATAGTTTACTCCCCAAGAACATCTTGGAGAGTAAACTCCTCTTGGAGAGTAAACTCCATTTTAAGGGCCAAAAGTGTCCCAATGTCCCTCAAAGCCTTAGAAATGAACCTTGAGACTACCCATGACATGCTTAGACATCCAAAACAAATAAAATCAAGGGTCAAAAGTGAGTTCACGGCCAAGGAAGTTCTTGGGCCGTGAACTCCATTTTAGGGTGTAAAAATGCCCTAAATGCCACCCTTAAGCCAAGAGACTAGCATGGCTTTTTACCTTGATGTGTCTAAGATCCAAAACAACCAAAATACCAACACCCACAAGTGTTTACTACCGCAAACACATGACCAAATGGTCTATGGGCCGAAAACTCAAGGTAGGGGTGTTTTGGTGCCAAAAACACTTCCTAAGGCTTAGGCATGAATTTAGAATGCTTCCTTATGACCTTTAAGACCCTCATAAACATATTTGGACATGAGTTTACAGATGTAAACTCATTCGGGCCGTGAACACCCCAAAAGTGCCAAAAGAAGTGGTCTTTCTCATCCTAGGCTAAAGCTAATGTCCCTAAATCATTCCCTAGCTTTCGTACTTGCACAAACCCATGAGTGACCATGCATTTACAGCCGTAAACTCCATTGGGCCATGAACTCATGGTAGTAAACTCATACGTGTTCCTTATACCTTCCTATGTTGAATCACATGTGATTCCAACACTTGGTCAAGGTGTTTCCTAGTCCCGGAAGGTGTTATCTTTCATATAGTTGTTATAAACACTATATTCATGTCATTATGTGTCCTTAAATATCATTTAGGACTTATTGTGTCTTGGGAATTCATTCGTGGAACTTCTCATCCCTACACGCGTACCCGCTAGAACCACTCACAACAGGTGAGTTCATACCCCTTAATCAATATTTTAAATGCTTTAAAGGGGGGAAATACAAGTAGAAAACAATATGTTATTAAATCAATCTTATGTATTTTATAACTGTGTTTTCACTTAGTAGATTTCACATACTTCAAAAGGTGACACATGAAATGGTTATCTATCTTAAAATACCTTGATAACAATAGTATTAGTTTTGAAATGTTTATTAAAATGACATCAAGTCACTCTTAATTATTGTTCAAAACTCCTAGATATCATGCAAAACCATTATTTTTACCTGCTTGAGCAAAACTACACTTATACGCATATGTTCTTATATATGTATTGATGTTATAGTTTCCAGCCTTTGTTCAGTTTCCCACACCGTGGTGTATCGAGGGTGCATAAACCTACTTGAACAATCAATTACTTTCTAGTTAATTATCATAGGGATAGTTAGATGAAACAAAACATTATTCCTATTACAAGGAATCATACAAGAGTACGTTCATGCATGAGTCTATACCGGTACCTTACATGATACATGAGTACAATTACCTACGATTACCTGATACATGAACATGTTTACATATACTTACCTGATATATGAGCACACTACATGAATACCATACATGAACACTGTTACATAGGTGCATTATCCTGTATTCACTTACTTGGATACTTGTACTTAGAACTACGAGGATGATTTATTAGTACTTTCTGTGTAAATTATCTTTCCTATCCCGGTTCAATGGGATATCTCGGCGGGACTAACCATTCCGAACCCCGCTGATTAGCACCAGTGGTCGATGACCATCTATGGAGGTCTATGGTTACTATTTATATTAGGTAGGTCGATATCTAGGTGGGACTAACCATTCCGAATCCCATCTGATTAACACCAGTGGTCGATGACCATCTACGGAGGTCTATGGTTACTATTTAGTTTAGGTAGATCGATATGGGGACTAACCCTTCCACCCACCTGCTGCTGCTACAGAGGACAATTGGACAATCTTCGGATGTCCATTAGGTTATACCTTTCTCTTATTGCGATGTTATGTTAGTCCTAGTACCCAATGACAACACTTACACGAGTATATTTTTCATGTTTACTTTATTTTGTGATACTTTCACATAAACGATCGAGTTAGACTATGTACTTTTAGTACTAGTCAATAGAAAGGAAAAACTATCATTTTACTTACAGAACATTTAGGTCTTGGTAGAAGACTATCATATCATTTTCCTATTTTACTTTATTTTGTGATATATTCACATAAATGATGAGTTAGACTGCGTACATTTAGTACGAGTCAATAGAAAGGAAAAACTATCATTTTACTTACAGAACATTTAGGTCTTGGTAGAAGACTATCATTTCATTTTCCTATTTTACTTTATTTTGTGATACATTCACATAAACAAAGAGTTAGACTAAGTACTTTTAGTACTAGTCAATAGAAAGGAAAAGCCATCATTTTACTTATAAAACATTCGGGTCTTGGTAGAAGACCACATTTCATACTTATATCAACTGTTCTATTTAAGGATTTATATGACATTCTTAACAACATTCCAAAACATAATAATAACACCTAAATACTTATGAATTCACCATCTTTAAAGATCATACTCGCTTTCAAAATAATTTGTATTCTCAGGTCACCAGTTAGACAGGTACGATGTCCAGGCCTTGAGAAGACGGAGCACAGTCAAGACTCGTCATATTTTGATTATTCATTTTTATTATTGTACATTATGAAAGAACACACATGTATTAAAACTTTACCATTTAATGCAATGGATGATGTTGTTGCTTCATTACTACTTTACACTATTATGATACTTCACATGACGTCCTCCACCCCGGAACGTTTCCGCCGTTCTTGGTTTTGCGGTGTGAAAGATTGGTATCAGAGCTTAGTTTATAGTGAATATAGTATATCAACCCATAAAAGATATACTAACTATAAATACATAGGGATTAAAACACTCTGTCTAAGAGTTATACTTTTAAATAATAAAATATTTAAAAAAGTATACGTGCCTGCATTCATACTAAAACCAGTGTCACAATGAGAAGAACAAAAGTATTACGATTGTTGAATATCACAAGTAAGCCTGGGGATATATAGTCAGTCTTGGGAATGGCATAGCCTGATCAACTATGCTGGTCCGAGGAGTGATTAGCATATGCCCAAGAATGGTTGTGATGTGGCAACAAGTCTAAAAACTTACCAACACAACCATCAAGAAATACCATAGGTGTATTTGGTCTTACTATAATTATCTTAGTTAGTTCGTCTAATAATTATTTTCTTACCCCAATTCTCGCGTAGATAACATGGCTGGATTCCATCCCCACGACAACCTGTTCCTGCCGAACGCGGTTATTGCTGGATGGTTTGGAGAAGAACCAGATAATGATCATCCAATCCCTCTGAATGATCACCATGCTAACGACCTTTCAGACAGTGCTATCTCTGAACCCAAGGTTGAGAACCTACCCCAGGCCGCTCCCTTTCTGATTCCTAACCCTCGTCCGACTTTTCATGGCCCGACGCCTGAGTGGGTGGAATGTTTGGAAACATGGAGCCAAGGACAAGATCAGCCCATGCCATTTAATGGTGACCGAAGCTTCTATGACCTGAGCAATGGGGGCTCAACAGACAGAATCATGCCAATTCTGATCCGAAGAGTTTCCCAAAATGAAATTCAGGGCAGGACAACTCTACAACGTATCGCAGAAGTTGATACAAATGGAGGAATGCATATGCTTTGCACCAGTTGTCGTGAACATGCTCGTGAGAGGTCTCAGAGACCATGAAACCCTGCTGCAAGCACTTGATGAATCACGAGCCGAAGTCATAGAACTTCGAGTATGCTAGAGAGTGTACGAAAGACACCTACTTGATGTGGAACGCCAAATGGCTGAACTGAGAGTTCACCAGAGGGATGACCATCGCTAGTAGTAGATACTTTACCTTATATTCCTTGTTAGAAAGGAATCGTGTTACTGTCTATGCCCGATGTGTCATTTTCTATGAAACTATCTTGTACTGTAGGTACTTTCATTAGGTCTTTATGCTGTCAAGAACTATCTTCTCTGGATATGATGTAAGACCTTTTACAAGGTCATTTTCCCGAACCTGTACGTCATGAATATCAAAGATATTGACAGTCGGCTAACTTCTGTGTCATTCTTTATTCAAATACTCTTATCATACTTTCATTTGAGACTATTTGAAGCATGCTCTAGTCAAGTCATTGGACTATAGCCATTTAACTCCGGAGTCATCTCCAAGTCTCTTTTAATGGTTTGATCACGTTATTCGCCAACCAACGATACCTCGGCTAGAACGACAAACATCTTGAGACCATTGTATGAACTTACTTCCGATCTTTGCTAGGACTGCATCATAGGGTTGTAGGTCAAACCTTCGTGAACATACTTCCATTCCGTGCTAGGACTGCATCATAGGGATGTAGGTCGAACCTTAGAAAACATACTTCTATTAATTTCACGAGCGATCGAACTACGTCTAGGTTCAACCATTTTCACTCACAATATTCATTTTCTTTCGGTGTAATAGAATTATGTCGCCGAAGAAAATCGATAAACCCATCAACCAACCACCAACTCTTCAGATTGATGCAACTACCTTTCAAGCTGTAGTCTCGGCTGATGTGTCAGCTATTCTGACCCATCTGAACGCTAACAACGCAAGTGATAGCGGGATTGTTAACAATAATTCCGATCCAAGTAATAAACGGAAGTCTTGGAACAAACCTAAGGACAAATCGCTTCGAGGGGCGAATAAGAAACAACCACCGGTAACGACCTTCACAGCTACGACATCTGCACCTCATACTACCATTCCTTCTGGTGTCCCAATTGTCCCTACACCAGCCAGACAATATGCCGGAAACCTACCGAAATGCTATGAGTGTAGCTTTCATCATCTGGGTAGTTGTCGACCGTTACACTGTTATAAGTGCAACAGGAATGGACATAGTGCCAGTTACTGCAGGATCCAGATCCAACACATTTCTTCAACCACCAATGTCCAAACCTCTCAGATATGCCATCTATGTGGCGTCATGGGACACTTCAAGAGGGACTGTCCAACAGGGAAGGGCAACGACGAATCCGAAGGAGTTTGACCTCAAAATGGGAAGAGGCAGTTAAGGACCCTAATATAGTATAGGTTCCCTCCAAAATCGTTAGTATTTTGTATGTTCAAAAACATGTTTAAAACTAGTGCAACCAGAGTCTTATCTTTTGCGGGATCCCGTTCGTTTAGGGATGCTCGTGCTGCGTGTACTTGTCTTTTGTAGTATACCTTATTCGCATCAATAGTCTTGTAGTAAATCTAAAAGTACAGTAACTATGTTAATGGTTGCACTATTGTGTTTTTGTCTATAACGCCTTATGTTCAAATCTAATGTCTTTAGTGTCCATATGTTTCCAACTTTATCATACGACTCGAGTAAATTTGATCCTCGCAATACCAGCTTCATAAGTACATCTCTTTCTCAGAAATTGTCTTTTAGCAAAGCCGTCATATTAGAACACCGAAGTACTTATACAAGGAGTACCTTATATCTCTTTTCCTTTCCGAAGGAATCCCCAGAGTATTACTCGTGCAGTACGTCAAGTTCAATTCCAGGATTCATACGGTTGATCTATCATTGAAGAATGTATACATGAGAGTGATATATAATCAATGTTGTACAGGTTTAGAATTGATGATTCCACTCTAACTTCTTTTCCCTCGATGGGATGTGAGATTAAGGAAGAATCAGTTATTCGACTACCTTTTCAATCTTAATTATATACGACTCGTATACACGAAATTGTGATCATTGAATTACGTATGAATTCTAATATGAACTTCAGGACGGAGACTGTCCAGAAGTACGAGTAATTGCATTGGCATAGGAACAAACTTAGAACCCAGTATGACTCTTAGAACCAGATCGCCACCAGTCTAAACACCTACGGAAGATACAAGAACAGCCCGGACAACACAACGAACTACTCAACAATAGAATTAGAAGACCAGACTTCTCACCATTGAGAGCTCCGGTCTTATTCTTACCAGAAGTCGACAGGGTACATCTTATGTACCTCGACGACCGGAGACTTCATTAAGATTTCCTTTAGAAATTGTTGTCTCTGCCTCGCTTAGATGATTTGATTGAGCAATCACAGGGAAAGAGTTACTTTCAGAAATGGACCTGAGATCCGAATATCACCAGTTCGAGTGATAGGGAATGATGTCTTGAAGACTATCCTCCGAACTCGATGCAGACATTTCAAGTACGTAGTGATACCCCTCAGATAGGACCAATACGCCCATAGTATCCATGAGCTAAATAAGTGGTGTGCGCTTTCTTACTGGGATCAGTTCGTCATTTCTCCATGTAATGACTTACTTATCTACCCTCGTAGTAAGAAAGAACCCATAGAAACATTACCCTTGGAGATACTTTTCGCAAAGTTCTCTGAGCAAGAGTTTGGAATTTAAGAGTCAAATTTCCGGAGACACACTATTAGTGTTATGGAAATTCTTGAGTACTCTGTCAAATTATCCAAAACTGTTGGGAATTTGTCGGCACCGTAGTCACCGACGGAAAATTTACCAAATTCTAGGTCTTACAGACCTACTATCATATTCCATTCGAGACTCCCCGTAAACTTCAGAAACCCTTTCGACTTTAACCCAGAAAGGGATGGCCTTGACTGGGAAGTAAGCGAGAGAGAGAACCTTTGGAATTCCAAGTGAGAGACCAAATTCTTTAGGAAACCTCACTCTGGGAACGGCTTAATACGCTTCGTAAAGCGTGGAAAGCTAAATCCAATGTAGTTGGGACCGCCGAGATTCTTACCAGAATCGGTCCTGCATTTCACCGACTAGATCTACTCCGCAAACTCAGTAACGTACATTTTACCCTTCGCATCTCGAACTAGAAACAATACCTTTCCGTTAGGACTTTCGTAAGCCCTCTTGACGAGATCGAGATTTACGAGATCCATGCCTTCGTATTAGAACCGTAATGACCCTCGACCGAGTGGGCAAGCGGAAGAAGCAACGCCGTCGCCCATTAGTGAAGGTTCATTGGAATACCAACTGAGAACTCGATTTCACTTGGGAGCGAGAGAGCAAATCGATTAGGAAGTTTTCACCTAACGACTCGATCACATTTACCTACTTCCTTGCCTAAATTCTAATTTCGAGACGAAATTCCCTTTAATAGGGGGATGATGTGACAACCCGAAATTTCCATTCTGAACAAACCATATAAAGCCAATAGAGGTTAGAATAGTTTTAGTGAAATTCCAGACATTGGGTATAAGTTTGAGTTTTTCAGGATTTACACTTAAGGAGATATCAGGAGAGTGGATGCACTAGGGTTTTGCGCAACACTTTTATTTCGATACTCTATGATATTAGAGTTCATTCGGGGAATAAAATATTTTCTGCCAAAAATCTCAGGACTATAAAATATTATCCTAAATCGTGAGTACTTCAATCTAGTTGTATTATATAGCTTAGATTGTGCTTAATAACATCAAAATCACGACATAACAACAAGATCTGTGAGTTTACTCCCCAAGAACATCTTGGAGAGTAAACTCCTTTTCAAAATCCAAATAGTGCCTAGTCCTTCCTTAAACCATGAAACTAGTTTGGACTTGTACACTAACTAGTTAAGGGACAGAAATCAAACTCAAAGCAACAAGATTTGATAGTTTACTCCCCAAGAACATCTTGGAGAGTAAACTCCTCTTGGAGAGTAAACTCCATTTTAAGGGCCAAAAGTGTCCCAATGTCCCTCAAAGCCTTAGAAATGAACCTTGAGACTACCCATGACATATTTAGAGATCCAAAACAAATAAAATCAAGGGTCGAAAGTGAGTTCACAGCCAAGGAAATTCTTGGGCTGTGAACTCCATTTTAGGGTGTAAAAATGCCCTAAATGCCACCTTTAAGCCAAGAGACTAGCGTAGCTTTTTACCTTGATGTGTCTAAGACCCAAAACAACCAAAATACCAACACCCACAAGTTTTTATGACCGCAAACACATGACCAAATGGTCTATGGGCCGAAAACTCAAGATAGGGGTGTTCTGGTGCCACAAACACTTCCTAAGGCTTAGGCATGAATTTAGAATGCTTCCTTATGACCTTTAAGACCCTCATAAACATATTTGGACATGATTTTACGGATGTAAACTCATTCGGGCCGTGAACACCCCAAAAGTGCCAAAATAAGTGGTCTTTCTCATCCTAGGCTAAAGCTAATGTCCCTAAATCATTCCCTAGCTTTCGTACTTGCACAAAGCCATGAGTGACCATGCGTTTACAGCCGTAAACTCCCTTGGGCCATGAACTCATGGTAGTAAACTCATACGTGTGCCTTATACCTTCTTATGTTGAATCACATGTGATTCCAACACTTGGTCAAGGTGTTTCCTAGTCCCGGAAAGTGTTATCTTTCATATAGTTGTTATAAACACTATATTCATGTCATTATGTGTCCTTAAATATCATTTAGGACTTATTGTGTCTTGGGACTTCATTCGTGGAACTTCTCATCCCTACACGCGTACCCGCTAGAACCACTCACAATAGGTGAGTTCATACCCCTTAATCAATATTTTAAATGATTTTAAATGCTTTAATGGGGGAAATACATGTAGAAAACAGTATGTTATTAAATCAATCTTATGTATTTTATAACTGTGTTTTCACTTAGTAGATTTCACATAGTTGAAAGGTGACACATCAAATGGTTATCTATCTTAAAAAACCTTGATAACAAAAGTATTAGTTTTGAAATGTTTATTAAAATGACATCAAATCACTCTTAATTATTGTTCAAAACTCCTAGATATCTTGCAAAACCATTATTTTTACCTTCTTGAGCAAAACTACACTTATACGCATATGTTCTTATATATGTATTGATGTTATAGTTTCCATCCTTCGTTCAGTTTCCCACACCGTGGTGTATCGAGGATGCATAAACCTACTTGAACAATCAATTACTTTCCAGTTAATTATCATAGGGATAGTTAGATGAAACAAAACATTATTCCTATTACAAGGAATCACACAAGAGTCAGTTCATTCATGAGTCTATACCAGTACCTTACATGATACATGAGTACAATTACCTACGATTACCTGATACATGAACATGTTTACATATACTTACCTGATACATGAACACACTACATGAATACCATACATGAACATTGTTACATAGGTGCATTATCCTGTATTCACTTACTTGGATACTTGTACTTAGAACTACAAGGATGATTTATTAGTACTTTCTGTGTAAATTATCTTTCCTATCCCGGTTCAATGGGATATCTCGGCGGGACTAACCATTCCGAACCCCGCTGATTAGCACCAGTGGTCAATGACCATCTACGGATGTCTATGGTTACTATTTATATTAGGTAGATCGATATCTAGGCGGGACTAACCATTCCGAATCCCATCTGATTAACACCAGTGGTCGATGACCATCTACGGAGGTCTATGGTTACTATTTAGTTTAGGTAGATCGATATGGGGACTAACCCTTCCACCCACCTGCTGCTGCTACAGAGGACAATCAGACAATCTTCAGATGTCCATTAGGTTATACCTTTCGCTTATTGCGATGTTATGTTAGTCCTAGTACCCAGTGACAACACTTACACGAGTATATTTTTCATGTTTACTTTATTTTGTGATACTTTCACATAAAAGATCGAGTTAGACTACGTACCTTTAGTACTAGTCAGTCGAAAGGAAAAACTATCATTTTACTTACAGAACATTTAGGTCTTGGTAGAAGACTATCATTTCATTTTCCTATTTTACTTTATTTTGTGATACATTCACATAAACGAAGAGTTAGGCTAAGTACTTTTAGTACTAGTCAATAGAAAGGAAAAGCCATCATTTTACTTACAAAACATTCGGGTCTTGGTAGAAGACCACATTTCATACTTATATCAACTGTTCTATTTAAGGATTTATATGACATTCTTAACAACATTCCAAAACAGGATAATAACACCTAAATACTTACGAATTCACCATCTTTAAAGTTGATACTCGCTTTCAAAATAACTTGTATTCTCAGGTCACCAGTTAGACAGGTACGATGTCCAGGCCTTGAGAAGACGGAGCACAGTCAAGACTCGTCATATTTTGATTATTCATTTTTATTGTTGTACATTATGAAAGAACAGACATGTATTAAAACTTTACCATTTAATGCAATGGATGATGTTGTTGCTTGTTTACTACTTTACACTGTTATGATACTTCACATGACGTCCTCCACCCCGGAACGTTTCCACCGTTCTTGGTTTTGGGGTATGTCATATTACGCTAGTTAGAACGATACCTTGGAAGATTGATATTTTCATGTATAATAGAGAAAACATATATCCAAGGTATTTAGGGTTGCATGCACACCTTAGGAGTGTTAGAATGCTCAAAACCCTTCACTTCTGGGGGTTAGGAATCATTCTAGAATGTTTAAATGAAGGGGGGGGGGGATTAAGATCTTAATGGATTTGACTAGTTTGGAAGGTTTGCATGATGTGGGGGATTAATCACCACGCCGTGGCGTTTTGGCAGATACACGACCTTTTGTCTTATTAAACCCATGACATGTTGTTTGCTTGTCTACATTGTGGAGACTGACTATTGACTTTTTTTACCATTTATCCTTGACTTAACAATGTTAGAATCAGGTCTAATTGAGTATGATGAGCTGTAGATTGAGACTTGGTCCTTGGATGTTGTATAGGTGACATGTAGAGTTGGATATCAGATCAGTATCATTACTATTATCTTCTACAACGAGATGTGAGTTTCTCACTATATTCTTTGGTTGAAGGCACCAATGTCATCCCATTAGATTATGCTATGTATCCTTTTGCATAGGATGTTGGTATATTATATGGGTAGACCTATTTTGATTACATGTGGTAGTTGGTTATTTTTTCATGTGCATATGTCGACATAATGTGGCTGGGTTGAGGCGGTCCTGCTTTGTGCTGAAGTATAAGATACCCGGACGGTCCAGTTGATGTTGTAGGCCCAAAGTAATGGTCCAACTTATGTTGAAGGCTTGGGAGCGGTCAAGCTTATTGCTGAAGGCTCAGGTGGTGGTCCAACCTTGTGTTGCAGGCCTTATGTGCATGCTTTGTATGTGTATTGTTAGATGTGGTATTTTAGGGGAACTCACTAAGCTTTGCTTACAGTTGTTGGTTTCAATGTTTCAGGTATATCAGATGATAAGGGAAAGACAAACGTATGATCGTACACACCCTCCTGCTGATTTGTGTTTTGATACATTTTGATACTTTGGTTATATGGATTTGATTTGAATACAATGGCTTATATCTTACGGTTCTGTGGAAATGTTTTATAAAAATTAAAAATAAATTATCATGGTTTTTCGGTGTCACAATTAGCCTAGTTATATTCAATAATATATATATATATATATATATATATATATATATATATATATATATATATATTGCAAATATTGCATTTTCATCCAATTTTTGTTTATCGGATGTTTTTCAAGATGTTGTATCTTAGATTCTTGATTCAGGAATTATGAATCACATGACACCGAACACAAATCTTGTTGATGGAGATATGCATTGTACATATTCGAGACATGTTATTATTGGAAATGGAACATCCGTTACCTAAAATCATATTGGTTACTTTATGTTACATCTTTCAAAAAATGTACCCAAAAATAATCATGAGTATTTTTTGATTGGTTTTATACATGAAAAAAATTATATTTTTTGGCGGAAACCATAAATCTCTAAATTCGCATACACCCTAAAGGATCTATATTCTCACCATGATATGCAAACAATAATTTGAATTCAAGAACCCTAAAGTAGATTTCTATTTTCGAAATTGGAGAAGGGTTATTATAAAACATAAGTTTTAGTTTATTATAGTAAAATAAACATGAATTTGTTCTTTGTAGATCTTCAGAAAGCTAGCACCAGATATCTCTGTCTGATGGATCACACCCAAACACCAAATGTTGGAAGATATTGAAGAGAGATGAAAGGGGAGAGGATTTTCGTTCCTTAGGAAGAGTGTCGAAAATATGAGGCATAATGACCCTTTATATACGTGACTAGAAGGGGCTTGGACAAGGCAGGTTTCGTTATATAAGCCTTATCCCTTTTCTTTCCCTCCAAGTTTTCTTAGAGACCAAGAAAAGCTCTAGAAACCTTCTAGAACTCGTTAGAGTTCGTTCAACCCCTAGGGAGGTTCTAGAATTGGTCAATACTCAATCTTTTGCATACCGTCACATTTAGTGATTCCATTTTTAATTATTCCAATTAATCCCAAAATTAATTCCAATAAATTTTTGATTATTTTATAATTAGATAATATAATTTCGAATTAATATATTTTTCTCAAAACATATTAATAAATTATTTATTTTGATTCCAAATTAATTTACTAATCATATAATAAATTAATAAATCAACTTCTCTCTCCAAATAGCATTCTAGTCTCTTACTAGGTTTGAGGGAAATTCAAAAGGATTTTTCTAATAATTTAGTTAAAACCTTAGACACCTAATCCAACAATCTCCTACTTGGACAAGTCTATAACTAAATTACAACTTCTAAATTAAACAACAAATTGTGCTTCCCGAAGCAACTGCCGAACTCTAATCTAAACAGATATTGGTCCTTAGATAAGTGATCAAATATTCCTTCGTTCTACTGGATATCATACATACATGAAACATTTCTCAGAATCAATCTCATTATCCAAGTTTTTTTTTCTAGATTTCCTAATTTGTGAAGACAATATAAGACTTTGAATTGAACACGTCAATTGAGTTTTGGTTGGGCCGAACATTATAAGTCAACACAAAATCATCGAGGGGCCAAAAGATATTACCTTTTCCATTAGCAAAAAAGGTGCAAATAAACTTTGACTTATATGCTTGTATCCTTTACTCACCAAATCATACATGATATTGCGTTTTATAACATCATGTTACTGATGCGTCTACGCAACACCAGTGCACAACCGACTTGTAAATTAAAACTCATATATCTCCTTTTCAATAATATATGATATTATCGTGTCAGAATTACTCTGATATAATCCATAAAGTAATTCTCTGGGCATGGGTTTATCTAATACTTAAATCCTATTTTCTAAGCACTCGTGAATCTTGTAGCAATACAATTTCCATGTCTAACCTTCATAGACACTCTACAATCCATTTCGTGATAGTCTTAATTCACTACTTACTTCCTAAAGTATGAGCGACTGTGGTATTTGAATAATTAAAGTATTCGGGAAGTAAAACATGCAAAACAAAACACAAGAATAAATAATTGACAAATACGGTAAACAAACTCATAAATAATCTCTACTGTTTAATCACTAAAAATCAATTACATTTATTTTGTTACAAGTTTCAAACTAATTATCTAACTACTATAACTAATGTCATATCTCAATCCAGTTCTTCTAGCATGATGTTTATACTTAATCCTACTCAGAGCCCTTGTGAGAGGATCTACAAGATTATCTTCTGATGAGACTCTTTTCACTATGAGATGACCTTCTTCAACTCTATGTCTGATATAATGGTATTTTCTATCGAGATGTATTGATTTGACATTATCTCTCAGTTATTTGGTTACAGAAACGACTCCTTCATTATCATAGAAAAGTTTCATTAGTTCCTGAATGGTTGGAACAACTCCAAGGTCTCCGATGAAGTTTTTCAATGATGTTGCTTCATTTGATGCTTCACTTGATGCTATGTATTCCGATTCACGAGTAGAAAAGCCATTGTTTCTTGCTTGGAACTTTTCCATGTAACTGCTACTCTATGACAACTAAAAATTTTGAGTCAAGAATACAACAGTGTGCAAGTGATTTAACATCGTAATTTGTTGCAATAAAATTGTGAAAGCCAAAAGAGCATCATTTGTATGATAATATATATATATATATATATATATATATATATATGTGTGTGTGTGTGTGTGTGTGTGTGTCTATATATATAATGAAAACCATATTGGTAATTAACCTTTGAAAAGTCAACAAGCTAGAATAAATCAAGGGTGGGACCACTTCATTGTGGAGATTTCGGTTAGGACCCCAAACACATGGGATTTCAATTTGCCTAGACCAAAATCACATGTGATTTTGGTTTGAACAAGACCGAAATCACCATGTAACTTTGGTTAGAGCATGGCCAAAATCTCATTTGTCTAGGATGCTTTCCAGTGAGTTTTCCATGGGGATTTCGGTTAGCATACAGGAATAAGAAGTTGA
This sequence comes from Lactuca saligna, assembly GCF_052625555.1. Taxonomy (NCBI): domain Eukaryota; kingdom Viridiplantae; phylum Streptophyta; class Magnoliopsida; order Asterales; family Asteraceae; genus Lactuca; species Lactuca saligna. Next base: position 70,826,782 of record NC_136425.1, read on the forward strand.
CTTTATAATTAGAAACTTCACCCTTTTTCATGCAATATTATATGCACCAATATCCCAAGTATTATCCAACAGTGAACCAAGCAAGCATCACAACATTTTCCTTACTTATCTTTGGACAAAACCACATCCAGAACCCTCAAACATTTCATTTCTCTAAAGATTACTTCATTCACTCTCTAGAAAAATCAAGTCAAAGCTTCCAAGTTCAAAAATCTTTAATCTTTTTCTTCATCTTATGGTAAGTTCCTCTTGTTGATCTAGTGTTTTATTACACTTTCATGTTAGTTTCGTATTATTTACATATATTATTATGTGTAAAAACCCTTAGGATAATAACGTTTCCAAGGAAGTTCATCAACCCATTCAAGTGGTTAGGCTTGGAAATATTCACACAATCTTCTCAAACAACCCACAAATCCACTCAAGGTGAGTTCATAGCCCTACATATACAATGTTTTCCATGTTTTACGGGGGGAATACAAGTAAATTTTGTTTCTCATACAAATACTTGCATGTTTCATCTTTTTGTTAAAGTATAAGCCATTATTTGCATAAGATTTGATTGTTACTAGCTTTTGTACAAATATTTTTGGTATATTAGTTTTCGAATGCAAAACTAACAAAAACAAGACATGATCTGTTTTATAAAAATCATGAGAAAAGTTATGATTTGCAAAACTATAAGTTTTTTGGAAGTTTTTTTTTACCAAAATATAGCTTTTCCAACAAAAAGGAGTACACTCAAGTTATTTCACTATTTTGTGGGTTACAACCCAAAAATATGAAGTTGCATCTTACATTTTGAAACTAAACAATATGATTACTATGTATTTATATAAATGATTATATAACTGTTATTGACAAAAAAAACATGATAAACTATAACCGGTATAGTTTGGGAGTCACAAAACTACACTATCATTATAGAAGAAACATCTAATTATTTAAAGGTATAATTAGTCCATCTACAAGAAAAAGGAGTTTTCAGTTCACGTAAATCGATAGATACTAATCGTGAGACATTTTGCTTCACTGTACCTACCAGAGTACACATACTAAGACCTTCATTATAACAAGAGTCTCTTGTAGGGGGAGCGTGAGACTTGTATATAGTTCTATACGAGATTGGCAACGACTCACCTAAACTATTAGCTATAGTTAGACCAACAGGTCTGGGGTGACAAATATCGTAACAGTTCCGAAGTTCGAAGCACATCGTTCAGGAAACTTGTCGCATTAGCATGGTTATAATAACTCGCATAGGGTATCGACAACACATCTGATTTACGGGTTAACATACACTTAAGTAGTTCTATATAAAGATAAAATTTCATAACACTATTTCTTAATACAATATTACTTACATTTTTAGTCTTGGGATTTAAGACTTACAGTTCGTTTATAAAGAAAATATCATATTTTTTGGAAGTATACTTGACCATTTTACACGTAAAAATTACAAATCTTCTCATACAAAAACGCTTATGAGCTCACCGACTTAATTTTTGACACGTTTCAAAATCACTTGAATTCTCATGAAACTAGTAAACAGGTATCCAAAATGATTTTTGGTGGATGGGACGTTGTCGCATCATGTTATTCATTTTTGTCATATGTATTGGATATCATGTAAACAATGTTTTTGAGTATAATGTAAACTTATTAATTATTCAATACAATGGTTGTAATGCTTTGATATATATTATTCAATTGTTATATTAATGTAAAATGACATCATTCGTCCCCGGACGATTCTGTCATTCTGATTCAGGGGTGTGACAGATTAGTATAAGAGCATTGTTTATAGTGAAGAAAGTTTAACAAACCAATTAAGATATACAATTATAAATACAATGGGGAGAAAACACTCTGACTAAAAGTATACTTTTAAAATATAAGTATTTTATAAGAGTATACGTACATGCATACATACTAGGACAGTGTCGTAATAAGAAACATATAAAAGTATTTAGATAAGTTAAACACTCTGATTAAGCCCGGGTAGTTATGTAACCATATATTGGATAAATATAGCCGGATCAACTATATTTATATGAGATATGACCAACATGTTTTTAGGAATTGTCGCGATGGGTAACGAATCTAAAACTTACCAACCCTATAACCAAACATAAATTTAAAATACTATAGGAATAGTTTAGGATACTACAAAATCATAAACTTAAGCCTTTTATATTTTTCTCATATGTCTATTCTCACACAAACATCATGGTAGGACTTCACATGCCCGGAGACCCCTGTTTCTTTAACCAGGGAAATGGTGAGTGGATCGAAGAGGATCCCGAGGAGGATCCTGAGGAACTAATAGAAGTAGAACCCGAAGAAGATCCCAAAGAGGATCTGGAGGAGGAAGAAGAAGAGGACAAGGAAGAGGAAGAGGAGGACTCAGATGTAGACTCTGAAGTCATTAATCCACCCCACGTCACCTGGGTACCCGCAAATCGTAAAGGCTACCATGGACCCACAGCCCGTTGGGCAGACGACCTGGAGAGGTAGAACAGGAAGCAACATCAATGCTGACCCTACGACATGCAGCGAGGTATCTATAACCTCAGTCATGGAGGACCGGAAGACAGGTCCCTCCCTGTTATGGTACATCAAATCTCACACAATAGAGATCAAACTAGGGCGTCGGCAAATCAGATCATGGAGCTCGGAGCCGCTGCTGAGGCCACCAACCCACAAACTCGATTTCTGGAGATGGACTACCCCTAGACATGCCATCTCACTGACAACTTCTATGAGGACCTTACCACCGCTCGGGTAGAAGTGATAGAGTATCAGGAGAGACACTCGCCTATCGAGGAAACGGTAATAGTAGATGAGTGTCGGATAGCAGAGTTATAGGGCGCTTCGACTTCATCCCACGGTCGACAGGAGACTACCCGCTGTGAGTAGGGCATGTACTAATATCTTGTTTTTATTTACAAGTAAGCGTTAGTGCTACCCTTTCATGTAGACCTTCTTAAAGGTCAATTTTCACGAAACTATATACTAGAACCCTATTATCAATGAAATGGTTATGCATTTTTATTTCATTGGATGTTGCTATTTGTTATGAAATTGTTTACTTGCTATAGTAAATCTCTTTATGAATTTCCTGCAAATATCGATAACAACTAGACTTGATACATATACAAAACAAGGCATCTCATTACGGTGATGCCCAATTCATAACTTTTCTTAGAAACTTATTGTCATTCCACCTTTAAACATTATGGCAGAGGTATCCCACCAAGGAAGTCAAATCGGCGCAAGAACAACACACCAACAACCCCACCACCTCAACAAATGGATTCAGTTGTGTTCTAGGCTGTCGTAACATCCGTTGTGGCCCAAATTAGTAGTAACATCAACAAATTCGGAAACGGGACCGACAGTTCCAATCAGGGAGAAAACCAAGGGCACCCGTGGATGCGCTCATACAAAGAATTCCTGAACAATAAACCCAGAACGTACCTTGGTGATGGCGGTGTTGTTACCCTGACAAGATGGTTTCAAAAGACCGAGTCCATCTTTGAGATCTGTGCATGCCATGACGAGTTCAAGGTCAAATATGATGCATGTACATTTGCGGACTCGACCTTTTCGTGGTGGAATGGCCATGTTAAAACTTTGACTCTAGATGTTTGCAACTCTATGAGTTAGGAGGACTTGAAAGCAATGATGCTCGAGGAATACAATCCAAGGAGCAAGATGTAGAAATTAGAGCAGGAGTTGTGGGAACACTCCTTGAAGGGTTCTGATATAACCACTTAGACTTCCCGATTCAAATAATTGGTAACTCTGTGCCTAGGAATGGTCACACCAGAGGCCAAGAAAGTGGAGCGTTACATTTGGGGGCTATCCCCTCGGATCTAGGGGATGGTCATATCGGCTAGCCCGAGCACCCTCGACAGTGCCAAACGCCTGGCACAAAATCTTGTTAACCAAGGAGTTCGTCAAGGCATCATAACCCCCACACCCGAACAACCAAAAGGAAGTGACAACAAGAGGAAGATTTGGAACAAAAAGAAAGGGCAGCCCCCTCAATACCCAGAAAAGAAGCAACAAACTGTGGTTTCCCATGCCATCACTGCCCCTACCACCCTTGGTGCCCCTGCTCCAGCCAAGCAATATGTTGTGACTCTTCCGAAGTTTGACAAGTGCAGCTACCACCACCATGGTGTCTACCAAGATAGACAATGTAACAACTACAACAAGAAGGGACACACCACTCGTTACTGCAGAGTGCCGGCACAACAAACCACCCAAACCACTAATGTTGGGGTGAGTCGCGAATGATACGGTTGCAATGAGACCAGGCATTTCAAGAGGGACTTCCTGAACGCACAAAAATGAAGTAGTGGGGGTGTAGGAAGAGTCCTACCAATGGGACATGAGGAGGCAGTGAGGGATGCCACCGTGGTTACTGGTACGTTCCTCCTAAACAAGTCATATGCATGCATACTATTTGATAGTGGTGCGGAGAAAAGCTTCATGACAGTTTAAACACTTACTCAAACAGAAACCCCAAATACTAAATGAAACACTCACCGTAGAAACGGCCAATGGAAAGACAGAAAGCACTAAAGATATATTCATAGGATGCACACTAACTCTAAATAATCATTGCTTCTGAGTCGACCTTATGTCGGTCACAATAAGTGGCTTTGAAATTATCATAGGCATGGATTGGTTAAGTCCTCACCATGCCGATATACTATATTAAAAGGCAGTTCACCTTAACCTACCAAATAACAAAACCCTCGTCATTTATGGCGACAAAGCCGGAATGAATCTACAAATCATCTCCTGCATCAAGGCCCAGAAGTATTTGCGCAAGGAATACCACACATTCTTAGCCCACGTAGTGGATGAGAAACAAAAAGTTAAAGACATCAAGGATATTTTCGAAGTCTGTAACTTTTCCGATGTATTTCTAGAAGACTTTCCGAGAATACCTCCTGTATGCCAAGTCGAGTTTAGAATCGACTTAATCCTTGGAGCTACACCCATAGCCAAATCCTAATACTGCTTAGCACTGACTGAAATGAAGGAACTGTCCAGCCAACTAAACGAGCTACTGAGGAAAGGATTCATCCGACCAAGCTTCTCACCTTGGGGAGCACCGGTCTTCTTCGTGAAAAAGAAGGATGGATCTTTCTGCATGTGCATAGACTACCGAGAGCTAAATAAGCTCACCATCAAGAATCGTTATCCCCAACCTGGAATCGATGAATAATTTGATCAACTGCAAGGCTAAAGCTACTTCTCAAAGATTGATCTAAGTTCAGGGTACCACCAATTATGAATTCAAGAGGAGGATATTCCTAAGACGACATTTAGAACTCACTATGGTCACTACGAGTTTGTAGTGATGCCCTTCGGCTTGACTAATGCACCAGTGGTGTTCATGGACTTAATGAATCGGGTGTGCCGGCCTTATCTCGATAAATTCGCAATAGTATTCATCAACGATATACTAATCTACTCACGAAGCAAGGAGGTGTTGGGTTTTGATCATAAGAACATCCTATGTGCTCATACAAACCCTAATGCTTGGATCTAGGTTTCTCTATTGTACATGCAATTTATCCAAGACTATAAACCATAGATCTAGCATATGATAATCAATACAACATATAATTAGGGTTTAGATCATACCTTGATTGTTATGTAGCAATAACAATCTCAAATCCTTCTTGTAATGACTTTAGAAAGCTTAGAGTCCCAAATGTCACTCCTCTAATGGTTCACAAACACTAAGAGCAAGAGGATGAAGAGGAGAAGAGAAGGAGGCTGCCTAAAATCATCCAAAACCCTAGAGAACAAGTTCACCACGTTTTTGGGGCTTAAGGGTGCTATTTATACATGTAGGCTATTAGGGTTTTTGTAACACCCAAGGTTTCGAAGACCAAGAAAGGAAAGAAAACCCTAAGTTTAGGGGTTGACTCGGCGAGTCTAAGGGGGGACTCGGCGAGTCCGAGCGGGATCCGGGTCGGGGAGTAAGTGACCGACTCGGCGAGTCGACCAGGGTGACTCGGCGAGTCTGGTCTGTGTGTGGAAAACCCTAAATTCGGGACTTGGGGCCTATATAAATGTCTTAATCTCCTTCCCAGGGTTCCTTACTGCCTCTTTAGCCCTGGATATCAAACCCTAGCCGTCATATCTCCTAGTTGAGCCTTGGAAGGTGCTTTAAAGCTTGGAAAAGGAAGAAGGAACTTGGAGGAGCAAGAAGGAGCTATAGATCTGGGATTGTGAGTTCATTTTGAGCACTTGGAGGTAATAAACTAGTTCCTGGACCCTTTTTTTTTGCACCTAGATCTATGTGTGGTTGTTGGGGCTCTTTTGCCATAATGTTATTATTTTGGGTTAGAAGCCGGATCTGGAGTTGCTACTTCAGATTCAAGTGTTTTAGGGCCTGGAGAAGCATAAAATATCAGTCATTGTGTCGATTTTGAAGTCCCTTGGCCTTACACCCTAGTTAATGGCGTATCTTGCCTAGATCTCCTCCTCTACACGTAAAGTTTGCAACTTTACGTAAGGAATAGACCTTAAAAGAGTGGATCTACAGTTTGGAGTCCATGCATGACTCAAAGGTCCTCTGCATGTATGTAGAACCGGATGGAGTCGGCGAGTAGCTTGAAGATGAGGAGGAACTCGACGAGTGGGATGAACAACTCGTCGAGTCGGATGAAGTTAGGCATGGACTCGGCGAGTTGGATGAGCAACTCGACGAGTTGGTTGATGATTGTCTAGGACTCGGCGAGTCAGATCGCGAAAACCCTGAACCCTTCGAGTCGAGACCTGAATCAGTGAGTCGGGTGGTGACTTAGCGAGTTGGACAGGACAGGACTTGGAACTGGTTGGACTCGGCGAGTGATGGACTGACTCGGCGAGTCGGGTCGCGAATAAGAAAGACCCTGAGCTTATGAACTCGGCGAGTCTTTAGGAAGACTCGGCGAGTAGGGTTGACCTGGAAGGTTGACTTTGACCAGAGTTGACTTAGTTGACTGTCAGACTAAGTGTTATATGTATATTGATAGCTCGGAGAGCTGGAGGAGCAGCGGATCAGGGGATTGTCGAGTAGCAGCCAGAGATTTATCAGTAGGGCTCAGCAGTTCAGGTGAGTTACCTTCCAGTAGTGGTGGGCCTAAGGCCACAATGACGGCCCACCAGTAGGGGACGTATGATAGATGATTGTCTTTGTGATATCATCTAGGTTTGCTATTACCTGTTATGTTATATGCTCTTATGATACGTTATATGCAATAGTAGTAGAGTTCGGTTGTTAGGACCGCAGGGTAGTCAGACACCCCAGAAACATCTGATCGTATGTGATGGTATGCTTGTATGTTGGCCTATTATGTTATGCGATAGAGGTAGCGGGAGGGGACCAGTCCCCGAGGATCGGTTGTTAGGACCGATGGGTAGTCAGCACCCCATAATGGCTTGACATGGGTAGTCAGCACCCCAGAATGGCTTGACATGGGTAGGACGGCACCCCAGAATGGCCGTATGGGTAGGTCGGCACCCCAGAATGGTCGTACCGGGTAGTCAGGCACCCCAGAATAGCCTGACAGTATTTATGTTATGTGTTTGCATGGTATGTGGTACGTTGGGGGAGCTCACTAAACTTTGTGCTTACGGTTTCAGTTTTGGTTTCAGGTACCTCCTCAGCTAGGGGAAAGGAGCCGGCACGGTAGCAGCATGTCACACACACACTCTTCGGTTTCCGCATTTACGAGATTCACTGGGATTGTACTCTGATATTTGATGGATTGTATGGTTTGAATATTAAAGCATGGTTTACGATGTGTTATGGCGTGATCAAACAATGCTTTTATTTATTAATGTTTTCTAAAAGTAATATTTTAAAATGAAATTTTCGGATGTAAAAAAATTGGGTCGTTACAAGTTGGTATCAGAGCCCTGGTTTGAGGGATTCGGACACGCCTTCGGGGGTGTCTGAACTCAAATCGAGGGATTGAAAGATTTTTTTGAAAGAAAATGTTCTCTAAAACTTGGAAAAGAGTCATAAGAAAGAGCGAAGTGTGTGACGTGCGCGACCGGCCGAGCTCAAGTAAGTACTCCCAATTTACCCATACAAGTTATGTGATTATTTTCAGTATCAGTTTCAGTTCAGTTTCAGTTCCAGCTTCAGTAGAACAGCATGCTAGAATAGGACTAAGGATCCAGGATGATGCCTTATGTGCTTGCTTTATGTGTTCCAGCTTGATGAGTATTGCATGCTAGTAATGAGTAGATAGTAGTAGGATAGCCTGTGTAGGCTATGCCTGAAAGTATAAGCTTAGCTTTATATGCTAGTGCAGTTTCTTGTTATGAGAATTGTTTTGCCTGAGTATGTTTCCCTTATCCGAATGCTGCTTGCTTTGTGCTTTGTGGGACTCTGAGTGATGAGAGTTAGCCATTAGGTGAATACGTTTCATCACATGTGATTAGGGTTGAATAATCTCAGAGTGCTGGATTTGGCCCTACTGCGCAGCTCTCGTTTGAGTCCAACCGTTGTAGGGACGGGTCCTTTACTTGAAGGATTATCTGAGCCTCGTCACATGTGATGGTATTCAGGTGGTGACTAATTGGCATTACAAGGAGGCCTTCAGCAGCTGAGGATTGTTTGGGTAGAGTTAGAGGTTCCTTAGGGCAAGCCTAGGATGAGAGTAGCAAAGATCAGTAGAAGAGTAAAGGGGACTTGGTGGAGTTGAGGTAACTCTTGAGGAAAGTACGGATAGATGTGGAAGGTAGTAGGGGCCCATACTACTGAAAGCAGAGGATCCGTACTCGATTCAAGAGGGGCCGAGGCGAAACCAAGGAACTAGTAGAGTATGTGAGAGATCCCTCAGTAGTAGTATGTAATTGATCAGGGATTGTTATATTTTCAGCATGGTGACATTGCGCGAGATATCAGTTGGCAGTTCAGGTGCAGGGGAGGGGTCTGGCTCGGGCTTAGAGCCGGGCAGCTTGATGATCAGATGAGGGATTTCATTTCCGCAGAGATTATGCGCAACATCATCGATCAGACTCCAGTGATTTTCGGTTCAGTTAGAGAGGCTATTGTGGAGCTCATGGATAGTCATCTTGAGGCCTTTAGGGCCGGGTTAGTTTTAGGACAGATTGGGGCTCGTCTAGGTCCCGAACCTTATGGAGTTCAGGGATCCATTAGGGAGGGAGATCCCATTTCTAGTTTCTGCTATCAGGGGGCAGGGGTGTGTGGGGCATTCTGTCTCCAAGAGAAACCATTGCATGATTGGATAGCTGAGGAAGTTTCGCGAGCCATTCGCGAGGGTCTGCCAGACATGGTCGTGAGGATCACTGATAGATTGATAGCGAGGCTTCAGGATCAGACATCTGTTGTTCAGTCAGCAGACGTTACCGTTGGGTTAACACAGGAGCGAGAGTCGGGCAGGGAGTCGGAAGGGAAGAGGAAAATGGATGAGACTCAGGTTGCCACAGGTTCGAGTAAGAGGCCCAAGAGTTCAGATTTGAGGACGAGGAACTATCAGAGCCGCAGTCGATGCGGGAAGTGCGGAAGGACGCACATGGGTGTGTGTAGGCGTAGAAGTGGTGGCGATGCTGGGTGTTTCAAGTGCGGCCAGATTGGTCATTTTAGCAGAGACTGTGTTGTTACCATCGCCCAGGGACTTGATCCGTTGTGTTTCCATTGCAGTCAGAGGGGCCACAAGAAGGCCCACTGTCCGAGTTTGTATTCAGCAAGGCAGGCGCCAGCTCCTGCCCTTGGAACTTCAAGTACATTCAGTGGTTGTCAAGGCCGGGCAAGGGGTGCCTACGGCTCGGAGCCGAGTTTCTCCGGTAGATTTCAACAGGGATTCGAGCAGCACTGAGTAATGGAGGTATGTAACTTTGTGTTTGCCAGCTTATGTTATGATTATATTGTTATGGTTTCTGCATCAATTGTGGTATAAGTGTTGTGTTATGGAGTGGCTTGCTTGTGATTACGTCATATGCCATTTTCATATCTCAGATAATTGGTTGGTAGTTAGGAGACGTGCTCATATGGAGAAGTTTCGGAGAATGTAGTAACTGTAGCATGGTTGGGAGAGATTTGGTTCGTTTCGCTAGTTCGGAGTGGTTAGTGTTGGAATGGATTGGTTAGATCCCTAGCTATGGCAGGCTTGGGTTCCTTAGCAGGATGATTATGGAATGACAGCAAGGATCAGGATCTCTTTTGAGTGTGAAGCCGCAAGGGATAAGCAGGATCGAAGTGGGGGAGAACCCTCCGGGTATATTTGGATAAGAGTCTCGTAGACTCAGAATGAGTGCGCGGCCTCTAAGAAGAAATGGTAGTAGCTCAGTGATGGATGGATTGAGAAGTTCAGAATTAGGAGTTCGAGAACTTTTCCCAGCAGTTAGTTCATGTAATCGAGATGGTTAGAAGCTGGTTGGGAATCCAAGATTGAGGGCTACCTGTCGGACGCATGAGAGTCGGAATGAAGACCCTGAGAACGGGTAGCAGGAGATGTTTTAGCATTGGTAGCCAGTGTCTGAGGCAGCATGCAGATTGCGTAGATTCAGGAGTTGGGAGGTTGTAAACTTCCCAACAATAGCTTCTTGTATCCAGATTAGTAGACGGTTGGTTTGGGAACCAAGCCGGAGAATTCCTCGACGAAGCACTAAGTATATCAAGGATATAAGATGTCGAGGATGATGCAGAATTCAAAGACTGAGGGCTGGTTTGAGAAATCGGGATGAAGAATCACTAGCGGGACTAGGGATAGTCAGGATGTCCTCGGGATGGTACTAGTAGTGTTGTAAGCCTGCGGGGGTAGCCGTAGCATTCACTAGCAGTCAGATAGTAGTAGAGTGTTGTAAGTCTGCGGGGGTAGCCGTAGCATTCACTAGCAGTCAGATAGTAGTAGAGTGTTGTAAGCCTGCGGGGGTAGCCGTAGCATTCACTAGTAGTCAGATAGTAGTAGAGTGTTGTAAGCCTGCGGGGGTAGCCGTAGCATTCACTAGTAGCCAGATAGTATTTGAGACTTGTGAATCCGCGGGTGTAGCCGTGGCTTTTATCAGATTGGTAGCAACATGAGCGTGTGGTTGAACGCGGGAATGTAGTAATTCCCACCCGTTCGGGTGCAGCAGTGGGAATATGGGAATCCACGAATTAGATGCGGATTTCCCAAATGGTTCAGTTATGGCTAAGTCAGCGAATCTTGGCTGTAGATCGTCACATCAGTTGTGAGATCAGAGTAGCAGTGGATCGTTGAGGTTCGGGTATGTTAAAGGCTACCGTCAGTCTGGGAGCCATCATGTTATTAGTCATAGAATGGATGATGTCAGGATGTGAAGTATGGACCCGATCGGTTGGATCGGAAGGCTGTTAGAGCCACAGTGACAGGATAACTAGTGGAAACTAGTCCTTGAGGAAGATTTCGTTCAGAAGTCGTGGAAGCGACTAAGGGACGAGTCCTTTGACTCCACAGTTGGATTTGAGTTTAGTGTTTCAGGCAGCTCAGTGTTTCAGCCAGTTTAGTGTTTTAGGCAGCTCAGTGTTTCGGCCAACTCAGTGTCTCAGGCAGCTCAGTAATTCAGCCAGATCAGCGTTTCAGGCAGTTTAGTGTTTCAGGCGGGTTCGGTATTGTAGACAATTCAGTGTTTGAAAGGTTTCGGAGTTTTGGGATCAGTTGAGCCTTCGGCCGAGTATAAGTGACATGTAAAGATAGCTAGGCAAGTAGCTTTTCTTCGGGATGAAAGACTCGAGTTAGTAGGAGTTGAGAAATCAGATGGGATATAAGCAAGCTATTCCCAGCAACATCGTTTCAGTATGAGCGGAAGAATGGATAGAACAGTTATAGATAGTCGAAGTATTTTCAGGAGTCGCGGGAAGCGACTAGGAGATTGCGAAGGGGTGTAGTAACCGGTAGGGTTCGGTAACCCAAATATGGAGGCGTCAGTAAGGACCGGGGGTGCTCGGCACCAAGTTATGTCAGATAGGGGCGTCGGTGGTTGTTGGCGGTATTGACCCGTACTGGAATTGGCGGGGGTGATGGAGTTTGTGAAGTATAGGACCTTCACAGTTAGAGAGAAATAGTTGGTTATAGAACCTTGCCTTGGGAGGGCAAGGGATTTGCACAAGGACAGGAAGGGGCGAACCCCTATAGGTTCAGTTCAGTACTCGGTGAGTACCAGAAGGATTGCCGGTTGAGTAAGTTGGGTCTCCAGGATGTTCAGGGTCAGGGTTGACCCGAGATGTTATATGCAGGGATTAAGGTTAGTCGGAAGGATCGAGCTAAAGCCAGCAAGGGTAGGCAGCTGGTGTTGGAATAGTTGGTTGGGTTTAGAGGCAGCTCGCAGGCAGTGGGCCATAGCAGACTTCGAGGACGAAGTTTAGTTTAAGTGGGGGAGAGTTGTAACACCTAAGGTTTCGAAGACCAAGAAAGGAAAGAAAACCCTAAGTTTAGGGGTCGACTCGGCGAGTCTAAGGGGGGACTCGGCGAGTCGACCAGGGTGACTCGGCGAGTCTGGTCTGTGCGTGGAAAACCCTAAATTCGGGACTTGGGGCCTATATAAATGTCTTAATCTCCTTCCCAGGGTTCCTTACATCCTCTTTAGCCCTGGATATCAAACCCTAGCCGTCATATCTCCTAGTTGAGCCTTGGAAGGTGCTTTAAAGCTTGGAAAAGGAAGAAGGAACTTGGAGGAGCAAGAAAGAGCTATAGATCTAGGATTGTGAGTTCATTTTGAGCACTTGGAGGTAATAAACTAGTTCTTGGACCCTTTTTTTTGCACCTAGATCTATGTGTGGTTGTTGGGGCTCTTTTGCCATAATGTTATTATTTTGGGTTAGAAGCCGGATCTGGAGTTGCTACTTCAGATTCAAGTGTTTTAGGGCCTGGAGAAGCATAAAGTATCAGTCATTGTGTCGATTTTGAAGTCCCTTGACCTTACACCCTAGTTAATGGCGTATCTTGCTTAGATCTCCTCCTCTACACATAAAGTTTGCAACTTTACGTAAGGAATAGACCTTAAAAGAGTGGATCTACAGTTTGGAGTCCATGCATGACTCAAAGGTCCTCTGCATGTATGTAGAACCGGATGGAGTCGGCGAGTCCTTCGAGTGGACTCGGCGAGTAGCTTGAAGATGAGGAGGAACTCGACGAGTGGGATGAACAACTCGTCGAGTCGGATGAAGTTAGGCATGGACTCGGCGAGTTGGATGAGCAACTCGACGAGTTGGTTGAAGATTGTCTAGGACTCGGCGAGTCTGTTCTTGGACTCGGCGAGTCAGATCGCGAACACCCTGAACCCTTCGAGTCGAGACCCGAATCAGTGAGTCGGGTGGTGACTTAGTGAGTTGGACAGGACAGGACTTGGAACTGGTTGGACTAGGCGAGTCATAGACTGACTCGGCGAGTCGGGTCGCGAATAAGAAAGACCCTGAGCTTATGAACTCGGCGAGTCTTTAGGAAGACTCGGCGAGTAGGGTTGACCTGGAAGGTTGACTTTGACCAGAGTTGACTTAGTTGACTGTCAGACTAAGTGTTATATGTATATTGATAGCTCGGAGAGCTGGAGGAGCAGCGGATCAGGGGATTGTCGAGTAGCAGCCAGAGATTTATCAATAGGGCTCAACAGTTCAGGTGAGTTACCTTCCAGTAGTGGTGGGCCTAAGGCCACAATGCCGGCCCACCAGCAGGGGACGTATGATAGATGATTGTCTTTGTGATATCATCTAGGTTTGCTATTACCTGTTATGTTATATGCTCTCATGATACGTTATATGCAATAGTAGTAGAGTTCGGTTGTTAGGACCGTAGGGTAGTCAGACACCCCAGAAACATCTGACCGTATGTGATGGTATGCTTGTATGTTGGCCTGTTATGTTATGCGATAGAGGTAGCGGGAGGGGAGCAGTCCCCGAGGATCGGTTGTTAGGACCGATGGGTAGTCAGCACCCTAGAATGGCTTGACATGGGTAGTCAGCACCCCATAATGGCTTGACATGGGTAGGACGGCACCCCAGAATGGCCGTATGGGTAGGTCGGCACCCCAGAATGGCCGTACCGGGTAGTCAGGCACCCCAGAATAGCCTGGCAGTATTTATGTTATGTGTTTGCATGGTATGTGGTACGTTGGGGGAGCTCACTAAGCTTTGTGCTTACGGTTTCAGTTTTGGTTTCAGGTACCTCCTCAGCTAGGGGAAAGGAGCCGGCACGGTAGCAGCATGTCACACACACACTCTTCGGTTTCCGCATTTACGAGATTCACTGGGATTGTACTCTGATATTTGATGGATTGTATGGTTTGAATATTAAAGCATGGTTTGCGATGTGTTATGGCGTGATCAAACAATGCTTTTATTTATTAATGTTTTCTAAAAGTAATATTTTAAAATGAAATTTTCGGACATAAAAAAATTGGGTCGTTACAGTTTTAAACTAGGAAACCCTAAGCTAACTGCTTAAGCCCTAAGCAGCCCATGCATTCCTTTATTAAAGGCCTTGGACGATTTCCAATGGGTTTCCCCATAGAATTCGTCCAACCTTATATAATAAGGTAATCCATAGCCCAATTGTAATTATCTTATAATTACAATTCCAGTCCCTTAAGTTTAATTAGTCTCTTTTAGTCACAAACTTAATTCTTATTAATTCTTGACTAATATTAATTAAACAATATGATTTCTCCTTTGATATATTATTCCCATAATATATTAATAAATCTTATTTAATCCATTCTCTCCATAATTCATCCTATCAAGTTGATTTGGTGAAGGCAACCCAAAAGGACCATGCACCATCGGGTCAAGTACATACCAAAATAGTTATCGACTTAGACACTAATCCAATAGTCTCCCACCTGGATAAGTCTAATAACTATTCCGCGTATGACTTCAGATCCTGATGTGCAATCGTAGCTTTCCAAAGCCGATGTCAACTCTGATCCTATTAGATACGTGTGTCCTTTAGATAAGGGATCATATATTCCTCAGTTCTAGATATCGTAAGACATGAATTCTAATCATTCTCTCTATACTATTTCCCGACTTCCAATTTATGACGACTGACTAATTGAACAAATCAAATTAGCCCTAGCTCGGCCGAGCATTTACGTTTGTCATCACTAAATCATCGAGGGGCCCAAATATATTGCTTTTATCCTACTTTGGATAAAAGGAACGGATAAACTTTGATTCAATGCTTGCTTGCACTCACTCACCGAATCACACGCAACAATATGTTTTATGACACCAAGTTACTGGTGCGTTTACATATTATCAATGTGCAACCGATTTGCAAGATACAACTCACACATCTCGGTTTCAAGAATATAAGATGTTATCGTCCCACTAATCACTCGGGATACAGTTCATGAAGTGATCCAAGTGAGCGTGGGTTTAATGTAATGCTCAAATCATATTCATAAGCACTCATGAACGTTGCAGCAAACATTTGCTTATGTCTAATACTCTTTAGACAATCTACACACCAATTCATGATAGTCTTCATTCATACCTACTTCCAACATATGAACGACTATGGCCCGTTTGAATAATTTGACTGTTCTTAACCAATTAAATTATTCAGGAAGTCAAAACTTGCAAAGTGAAACACAAGAATAATACTAATCCCATATGACCTCAAACCTTTTGAGTATAAATAAAACACCTTTTATTCATCATCATATCGATTACTCATTATTTGTTGTTTCGGGTAATCAACTTCTTACTTGAATTACACCACTTGTCCCATGCTCTCAGCATGCACACAATGTTTACCTATGGTTCTTACTTTGTTAAATAGATCAAATAAACACATTTCCAATCATACTCATTTCACAACTCCAAATCCTTTTTCATAAGTGAAAGAATATCAAATTCTTGCCACTTATAAAATATGTTAGATTTTAACATTTTATGCAATGATCCTTTTCGTAATGTCATAGCACAAAAGGTCACAAAGTCTATTGCCAACAATATTACAAAGTCCTCTATCGGAGATTGTTACAATAGAATTCCTTAGATATGATGTCTCTCACTCAAAGTACATTCCTTTGAACATCCTTTTGCATAAAAGTTTCTAATCTAGACATAGATTTTCAATATTCAATTCCCAATATGGAAACCTTTCCATACCTACCATATGATAACTTATTCTTAATATAATCTTATCTATTCATAATAATGTTGATATACTCCATCCAATACTATACTTCCAACTACTCACAAGAGACCAATCCTCGGCGAACTTTGGATTGTCCTTTGATAGTTGTTTAATTATCTTAGTCAAAACCGATTCTTGTCCTTTTTCCCTCTAAATGTGCTAGACATTTGGAAAATTTTAGAATGGTCAAATGTTATAGCATTTGCAATCGATCCTATACCCGAAGCGTATGGGACACGATTCATAATGTCTTACATAAACATTTGATACTTTATCAATCTTCTACCATAATATTCTATGTACTATGTTCTCACAATTCGAATTATGAAGAGGAATCCCGTAATCATAATCAAAATTTAAGAACACACTATGTATCCTTGACTAAATTTATTAACATTCCACAACCTAAGCCTTTAGTTTTGAAATGAAGCATAATATTCTCTCCCTTAATTATAGCAAAACAACTTTTCAACCATTGCGACTTTGCAAAGTATAACTCTTGTTTTCTATAATTAATATTGCTAACTTGCAATACTTTCCATAATAATCATACTCTATCATAACATTTATGCTCCCATTATTATGATGATTATTATAAACATAACACTTATGCTCCCACTAGCTTTGACATGTATTCAAAAACCAACTTAACTTCCAGAAAAACAATACTTGTTGAATTTCTTAAGTTCATGTTTCTAATACCTAATACTTTGATAACCTTTTATCAAGGCTTCATAATCTCATACACCTTTGTCTAAGATAACTCATATGTGTGTCTAAACAATTAAGACTAATTGCCAAATCTCACAATTCGAATCATGGAAAGGGATACCGTAACCATAATCGAATTCGAGAATACAATTTTGCAATTGCCATCTTCTTAAAATCTCTGTTAGTGAAAGCATTTCCTCACAGTCATTTTCCTGAAGTAGGGAATCTTATGACACTTAGATTTTAATGGTGTATGTGTTCCTATCAATGTAAATTTGTCAAAACTAAGGTTTGCGACAAATTCAAACTTATATGGACCAAACTTTCTTAATCTTGATTTCTTGCCTTATGGTAGCACAACTGCCCACCATGTCTTCCAAGTAGTTAAGCAGCTCACCTTTTCCTATCAATGTACTTTTCATTGATCAAGGTCCTTTCCTTTTATGCATTCAAATGAGAACTCATAGAACTCACATGCATGATTAACTCAATTGGAATGTTACAGAAACAAAATAACATCAACACGATAGGTTATAAAC
Source organism: Lactuca saligna (assembly GCF_052625555.1). NCBI lineage: Eukaryota > Viridiplantae > Streptophyta > Magnoliopsida > Asterales > Asteraceae > Lactuca > Lactuca saligna. The sequence continues at coordinate 70,844,177 of NC_136425.1, forward strand.
CTCAAGTTGTGTGCTAGTGATGATCAATAAGGTCTATTTTGATTTGTTCTTGAAACCTTTCAAGACCATTAAGACTCCCACTGACTCTTCGACATATAAGATTCTCTTGTCAATAAACATTTCTTGACAAATATTTAAGAGTTAGTGTAGTTTTTATCAAAACACTTCATAAATAGGTCCTAGTTGGTCTTTGTCTTATCCCAGACATCACAACTTTCCTTATTTGATGAATGTTATAAACCTTCTTATTACTCAATGTCACAATCTTAACTCTAAGGCTTGTTTTGGAATGAAGTATAATTGACTTCTTGATTTAACCATTTCTTCAATTCTTGATTCCTCTTCTTAGACATACAGTTGTACTAAGACTCACTTAGAGGATCAATTGAGATATGGTTCTTAATCATTAAGACCTATCATAAAGCGTAAAAGGTACTCACCCTTCTTCTTAGAATGGAGAAACTTTTATCTTTCTGCCTACTTGATTCTTCTTATTCGTTCTGCTTATTGATTTAAAATTTTACAATCAATTCAGAATTACACTTAATCTTTAAGTATAATCATATTTACTAAACCTTTAGTAAATCATGACGAATATCTTTATTACTCTTATGGTGGACTTTGATCAATCACACAACTTTGTGTACTCGATCTCCTAGTCCTTCACTTGACACTTTGTCAACGAATTAGTTTAATTTTCAAAATGTGAAAGTTTATTCATTCATCATACAATTCTTGTTGTACGATTCCAAATCTCTATCCAATAGAAACTTGGGCGATGAGAAACTTTCCCTATTTGGTAAATTCTCAACATTTACACAAACAACATAATTAAGAATCACATCCATTTTGTTGTAAATATACAAACATCAATTTTTCATAACGATTTCATTGCAAGGAAATAAATAAATACACACGTCAAACAAAATTTATTTATTTATAAAAGCAGCGGAAAACATTTGTCCTTACAATGCAAAATCACCTGAAAAACTATGTAATAAATATTCCTAACAACTCTATCTAAGCTCAAAATCTAATCTTCAAATCCATGAAATCGTGATTAGATTCATCTTGCTATTTCATCAAGCTTCCTCTCTTTTCATCGATCCTGCAAAACATTCAAATGCAATCTTATCGCATTATATATTAAGAATCAACGAATAGGAACTTAATCGAGTTAGATAGTGGATTTTACCTGAAGTACAGCCATACTCTTTGACTCTCCCATCTTCTGGACTCTTCAGGCTCTAGGACAGACTTGTATCCAACGCCCTTTCTCTTGGCAGCAAACGCAGGTCGGTTCTCCTAGCAAGACATCCCGAAATTAAATTAAACTTTTCATAAAACAAGGATCAAATAACAAATAATATAAATTGAACAATTAATTTCATCATTATCTATATTTGACCTAATTTCAATTACTTGCAAAATAAGTTACCCAATTAATACAAATAATCCAATCTTTATCATATAAGGAAGTTATTATCTAATCAAGTGGTAATTATATTTTGTTTAATCAAGGATATACTAAAACATATGAATAAAATCGGATTTTAATGATCTAAAACAGATAAGGCAAGTATCCATGAGTAAAATAGCAAGACATCCCGAAATCCCCTCTTTTTGACGCTCGAATTCGCCGAGTACCCATATGGACTCGCTGAGTAGGGGCCTACTTGCCGAGTCCACAATGGGACTCGCCGAGTTCATCGGGCAGGTTGGCCAAAATTCGAATTCGCAACTTGAACAAACACATAATACATCAATACAATAGAAACCAATCAAGGCTCTGATACCACTGATGGGTTTTTGCCATAATAATATCCTATGTGCTCATACAAACCCTAATGCTTGGATCTAGGTTTCTCTATTGTACATGCAATTTATCCAAGACTATAAACCCTATATCTAGCATATGTTAATCAATACAACATATAATTAGGGTTTAGATCATACATTGATTGTTATGTAGCAATAACAATCTCAAATCCTTCTTGTAATGACTTTAGAAAGCTTAGAGTCACAAATGCCACTCCTCTAATGGTTCACAAACACCAAGAGCAAGAGGATGAAGAGGAGAAGAGAAGGAGGCTGCCCAAAATCGTCCAAAACCCTAGAGAGCAAGTTCACCACGTTTTGGGGGCTTAAGGGTGCTATTTATACATGTAGGCTATTAGGGTTTTAAACTAGGAAACCCTAATCTTACTGCTTAAGCCCTAAGCAGCTCATGGATTCCTTTATTAAAGGCCTTGGACGATTTCCAATGGGTTTCCCCATAGAATTCGTCCAACCTTATATAATAAGGTAATCCATAGCCCAATTGTAATTATCTTATAATTACAATTCCAGTCCCTTAAGTTTAATTAATCTCTTTTAGTCACAAACTTAATTCTTATTAATTCTTGACTAATATTAATTAAACAATATGATTTTTCCTTTAATATATTATTCCCATAATATATTAATAAATCATATTTAATCCTTTCTCTCCATAAATCATCCTATCAAGTTGCTTTGGTGAAGGCAACCCAAAAGGACCATGCACCATCGGGTCAAGTACATACCAAAATAGTTATGGACTTAGACACTAATCCAACAGGAGGAACACAGTCAAAACCTATCACAGGTTTCGGAAACGTTAAGGGTAGAAAAGCTATACGCAAAGTTCTTAAAGTGTGAGTTCTGGATTCGAAAAGTAGATTTCTTGGGGCATGTAGTCAGCAAGGTAGGGATACACATGGACCTTTCCAAAGTCAAGGCGATCGAAAACTAGGCAACACCAAGAACACCGTCAGAGATCTGCCAGTTTTTAGGACTTGCTGGCTACTACCAAAGATTCATACAAAACTTCTCCAGGATTGCAAGGCCACTCACTACCTTGATCCAGAAGGGAGTGACATTCAGTTCGTGAAATAAACAAGAAGTTGCCTTCCAAACACTTAAGCAATCTTTGTGCAACACTCCAATCTTGTCTCTCCCAGAAGGGACCAGAGACTTTGTGGTCTACTGTGATGCATCGAAGCAGGGCCTAGGATGTTTCCTCATGCAACGAGGAAAGTTCATCGCCGACCTCAAGACAACTCAAGACTCATGAGGTCAATTACACCACACACGACCTCCAAGTAGGAGCAGTGGTGTTTTCCCTATAGATCTGGAGACACTACCTATACAGCACCAAAAGCACCATCTTCACAAATCATAAGAGTCTTCAACACATTCTTAATCAAAAGGAACTCAACATGAGACAACGACGACGGTTCGACCTATTAAATGACTACGAATGTGAAATTCGGTATCATTTAGGCAAGGCCAACGTAGTAGCAGATGCCCTAAGTCGAAAGGAATACTCGAACCGCCAAGTAAAGTCATTAACCATGACCATCCACTCTCACCAATCTTCACAGATCAAAGAGGCTCAGTGGGAAGCCTTGAAACCTGAAAATGTCATAGATGAAGCCTTGTGAGGGATGGATAAGAACCTTGCAGTAAAAAACGCCAAAGCTTACTACCTCATGGATCGAATCGTGACACCAAATTTTGGTGAGTATAGAGATGTAGTCATGAACGAGGCTCACAATACCAAATACTCCATTCATCCCGGCTCAGAAAAGATGTATCTGGACCTCAATAAACTCTATTGGTGGCCGAACATGAAAGTAGAGATCACTACCTATGTGGGCAAGTTCCTAACTTGTGCCAAGGTCAACATAGAATATCAAAATCCCTACGAATTACTTCAAAAAATAGATATACCTGAGTGGAAGTGGGAGCAGATAACCATGGACTTCATAACCAAGTTACCCAAGGCAACATGTGGACTTGACACGATATGGGTAATCATTGACAAGTCAACCAAATTCGTGCACTTCCTACCAATAAAAGAGACCGACAAGATGGAAAAGCTAACCACGATGTACATTAAAGAAATCATGTGACAATATGGGGTGCCAATATCTATCATCTCCGACCGGGATATTAGGTTCACCTCACGGTTATGGCAGTCGCTACAAAAGTCCTTAGGAACCAAACTTGACATGAGTACAACTCATCAACCTCAAACATACGGTCAAAGCGAAAGGACCGTTCAGACGCTGGAAGACATGTTGAGAGCATGTGTGATAGACTTTGGTAAGGACTGGGATACCCACTTAACACTCATTGAATTCTCCTACAATAACAACTATCACACTAGCATCAAGATCGCACAATTTGAAACCCTCTATGGGTGCAAGTGCAGATCACCGCTGTGATGGGCTAAAGTGGGCGAGACACAGCAATCAAGGGGGCAAGTACCTAATAGCACACTCACCATACCGAAGATTATATGGGGAACTACATAAGATATCGTTCAGATTCACGAACGATGAAAGATATCCCGATATCAGCGAAAGAGCTATTTTAATAAGCGACGAAAACCCTTGGAATTCCAGATTGGTGACCGCGTACTATTGAAGGTCTTGCCCTAGAAGGGAATGATACATTTTGGAAAACGTGAGAAGCTAAATCCAAGGTATATCGGTCCATTCAAGATCCTTGCTAGAATCGGCTCGGTGGCTTACAAGCTTTAACTACCACAAGAACTAAACAATCTACATCCTGTCTTCCACGTGTCTAACCTGAAGAAATGCCTTTCCAATGATACACTGGTGGTCCCACTCAACGAGATCGAGGTAAACGAGAGTCTACACTTCGTAGAGGAACTTGTGGAAATAACGGACAAGGAGAACAAGAGAACGAAACAAAGTCGTATACCAATAGTGAAGGTCTGCTGGAGTGCCAAACGAGAGCCTGAATTCACTTGGGAGCTAGAAGATCAGATGAAACAGAAATACTCACAACTTTTCCTCTAGTTGCAAGAACCTGTCCAAGATGCAAAATTTCAGGATGAAATTCCCTCTAACTGGGGGATGATGTGACAACTGAAATTTGAGTCAAGAATACAATATTGTGCAAGTGATTTCACAACGTAATTTGTTGTAATAAAATTTGTGAAAGCTAAAAGAGCATCATTTGTATGATTACATATATATATATATATATATGTATATATATATATATATATATATATATATATATATAATGAAAAGCATATTGGTAATTAACCTTTGAAAAGTCAACAAGCTAGAATAAATCCAGGGTGGGACCACTTCATTGTGGAGATTTCGGTTAGGACCCCGAACAAATGGGATTTCGGTTTTCCTAGACCGAAATAACATGTGATTTCGGTTTGAACAAGATCGATATCACCATGTGATTTTGGTTGGTGCATGACCGAAATCTTATATGTCTAGGAGGCTTTCTAGTGAGTTTTTCCATGGCAATTTCAGTTAGCATAAAGGGATAGGAAGTTGACTTTATGATTAGAAACTTCACCCTTTTCCCATGAAATATTATACCCACCAGTATCCCAAGTATTATCCAGCCGTTAACCAAGAAAGCATCACCTTATTTTGCTTCCTTATCTTTGGACGAAACCACCTCCAAAACCCTCACCCATTTCATTTCTATAAAGATACTTCATTCACTCTCTAGAAAAATCAAGTCTGAGCTTCCAAGTTCAAAAATCTCTAAGCTTTTTCTTAGTATTTTGGTAAGATCGTCTTGTTGATCTAGTGTTTTATTACACTTTCATGTTAATTTCATATTATTTACATGTATTATTATGTGTAAAAACCCTTAGGATAATTACATTTCCAAGGAAGCTCATCAACCCATTCAAGTGGTTAGGCTTGGAAATCTTGACACAATCTTCTCAAACAACTCATAAATCCACTCAAGTTGAGTTCATACCCCACACTTTTTTGAGACTTTCCATGTTTTAGTGGGGGAATACAAGTCAAAATTTGTTTATCTTACAAATACTTGCATGTTTCATCTTTATGTTAAAGTGTAAGCCATTATTTGCGAAAAATGTGATTATTACTAGCTTTTTTACAATTATTTGTGGTATATTAGTTTTCAAATGCAAAACTAACAAAAACAAGACATGATCTATGTTATAAAAATCATGAGAAAAATTATGATTTGCAAAACTATAAGATTTTAGGAAGCTTTTTACCAAAATATAGCTTTTCTAACAAAAAGGAGTACACTCAAGTTATTTCACTATTTTGTGGGTTAAAACCAAAAAATATGTAGTTGGATCTTACATTTTGAAACTAAACAAGATGATTACTATGTATTTATACAAATGATTATATAAATGTTTTTCACAAACATACATGATAAACTATAATTGGTATAGTTTAGGAGTCACAAAACTACACTATCATTACAAAAGAAACATCTAATTATTTAAAGGTATAATTAGTCCATATATAAGAAAAAGAGTTTGCAGTTCACGTAAATCGATAGATACTGGTTGTGAGACATTTGGATTCACCATACCTACCAGAGTACACATACTAAGAACAACATTATAACCATAGTCTCTTGTAGGAGATTGTGACACTTGTGTATAGATCTATACATGATTGACAACCCCACACCTAAACTGTTAGCTACAGTTAGACCGACAGGTCTGGGGTGACAAATGTCGTAACAGTTCCGACGTCTGAAGCGCGTCGTTTATGCAACTACTCAAATTAGTATGGTTATAATAACTCACATAGGGTATCGACAACACATCTGATTTACGGGTTAACATACACTCAAGTAGTTTTATGTAAACATAAAACTTCATAACACTCTTTCTCAATGCAGTATTACTTACATTTTTAGTCTTGGGATTTAAGACTTACAGTTCGTTTATAAAGAAAATATCGGATTTTTTGAAAGTATACTTGACCATTTTACATGAAAGAATTACAAATATTCTCATACAAAAACGCTTATGAACTCACCAACTTAATTGTTGACACTTTTCAAAATCACTTGTATTCTCAGGGAACCAGTAAACAGGTAACCACAAGGATTTTTGGTGAATGGGATGTCGTCACATCATGTTTTTCATTTTTGGCATATGCATTTGATATCATGTAAACAATGTTTTTTAGTACAATGTAAACTTATTAATTATTCAATATAATGGTTGTGATGCTTTGATATCTATTATTCAATTGTTATGATACTGTACAATGACGTCATCCATCCCCAGACGTTTCTATTGTTCGGATTTGGGGGTTTGACATCCTCCATTCAAAGTAAACACATTGCCAAATTGAGAACAAAAGTTTTCTCTATTTGTTTAAAAGTTGGCGTCACTATACATAGTCACTCTCAACGAGTCATTGCCACCAATGACTAGAAACATGTCTTTTATCCTTCACAAATACTTGAGAATGTTCTTAACTGATGTCCAATGAGGTCTGCCAGGATTTCCATGATAGCGGCTCACCATGCTTAAAGCAAAGGACATATCAGGTCGAGCAAATGTCATAGCATACATGATCGATCTTACAGCCGAAGTATAAAGGATTGTACTCATATCAGTTATCTCTTTATTTCTACTTAGGCTTTGAGTCTTACTCAATTTGGTATTGCTTTGAATAGGAAGCTCTCATTTCTTGTAATTTTCACACAAACATTCTCAAATTCACAATATGGTTACAACATCCTTCTTTGTATTTTGAAAGGGGAGTAATGGCAAGAAATTATTTGAAGTTTTAAGACTTATAGTTATATGTTATGAAAGGGTATGAACACACACACATGTTATCCAATGAAAGTGTATAAGTTTAAGAAGTCTAGTTGGAGGCTTATCAAAGCATCGAGTAACAGAAATATGTTTTTCAGTAAGAAAGTCAAGAGTATTGATTTCTAGAAGACCATTTGATTTCTGGATATATGTCAGAGCTAGTGGGAGCATAACTGTTATGCTAGTATTACATGTTGACAATACTGTTTGTAGGGAACAAAGTTCTCAATTTACAAACTTCAAAGTTTGTGAATTGTTTTGCTACAATAGACTTAAGGGCAAGTGCGGTCATACTATGTTTCGAATCTAAAGGATTGGATCATATAGTTTAATAGAACTTATTCATAGACATATGTGAATATCATGTTGAAATGGTTCAACATAGGAAATTCCATATATGAAAATATTATAGCAAGAGATTGAACAGATATATCATATAATGAATCGAGACCCATTTGCTTTGGATATTTGATCGATTACATATGTTGTAATATTCACTTGCTATGTTTTTTTCCAAATACTTTGAGCATTGAGAGGAAAAGGATTAGAACTTTTGTGTGACTAGAGTTATGAAACAACTATCAAGAACATTTTGAGGTTTACTGAATATTGGTTGCTTGTGGACAGTTGGAAGTATGGTATTAATTTGGATGGACCATAGTGACATGATTCTGGATTGAAATGATTGCTGCTCAAAATTAATGGCCATCTAGGAATATGGAAATGTTTTCATAATGGGAGTTGATTATTATATCTACATGTGAGATGAAAAATTTAATGCAAGAGAAGTTTTCAAAGAGTTTACCATGAATTTGAACCTTCATTATCAAGGAATTGTTTCTATTAACAAAGTTCCAATGAAACATTTTGTAATATTATTGGCTTAGTCTCTGTGACTTTGAAGCTTCGACATTACTAAAGGTCAATGTATGTAAGGTTGGAATTCCAATACATTTTATACAGTGACAAGGATTTGGAATTGTGAATTGAGCATCATTGGAATAGTGTCCAGTCGATTTGTTCACAAAGGAAGGACCATAGAGAGGCATAGTATATATGTTTATAACATGGCATAACTGATGTTATTTAATTAAAGTGGTTAGTTGATTACTCGAAACATTATACAATGAATTAGTTTATTATTATGTTTCATTTTGTATGTTTTACTTCCTAAATGATTTGATTATTTGAAATTTCACACTCGCTCATACTTTTAGAAGTACGTAGTGAATTAAGGTCATCATAAATTGGATTGTAGATTGTCTAAGAAGTTTAGACATAGCAATTGTGTTGCTATAATATTCATGAGTACTTAGAAAATGGAGATTTTGAGTATTGGATAAACTCATGCGCAAAGAATTACTTCATGAATTTTATCATGAGTAATTCTTAGATGATAATATCTTATATTCTTAAAATGGAAATATATGATTTGTAATTTATAAATTAGTTGTGCATTGGTACTTCGAAAACACATCAATAACGCGACGTCATCAAAATATAGTGTCATGTATGATTTGGTGAGTAAAAGATAAAAGCATATGAGTTGAAATTTATTCGTTCTTTTTTACCTAACAAGAAAATCGATCTCTTTGGGCCCCTCGATGATTTGATGTGGACATTTAAAGTGCTTGGCTAAGCCCATACTGAATCGATGTGTTTAATTAGTAGTCTGAATTCACTTGTCATAAATAGGAAATCAAGAAACATAATTTTAGACAATGAGATTTATTTCAATCCATGTCTCTTATCCATATGATAACTAGAAGAATGGAGGAATATTTGATCACTTATCTAAAGGACAAATATCTGATCGAATCAGAGTTCGGCAATTGCTTTGGAAAGCACCATTTGTTGTTTAATTTTGAAGTTATATCTATAATCTAGTTTTTGACTTATCCACATGGGAGAGTGTTGGATTAGGTGTCTAAGAAATAACTAAATTAGTATAATCTTGAATTATAAGCAAAGTATTTTTAGGATGCCCTCAAACCTAGTAATTGACTGGAATGCTTTATGGAGAGAGAGAGAGAGAGAGAGAGAGTCTGGTTTATTAATTTCTTACATAGTTAATAAATTAATTAGAAATAAAATAAATGATTTATTAATATATTATAGGAATAATATTTAGATTAGAAATAGTATTATTTAATTAAGAATTAATTTTGGGATTAATTGGATTAGTTCAAAGTTGAAGGACTAAAGGTGAAAATGGTGAAAAGTTGAATATTGATCAATTCTAGAACCTCTCTAGGAGGGGAGACAGATTCTAGATGGTCTTTAGGGGTTTTCTTGGGCAATAAGGAAGCCTAGGAGTCCTTAAGGAGCAATGAAATAGGATAAGGCTTATCTAATGAAACATGCCTTATCCTAGTTCCCTTAACCACTTATATAAACCATCCTAAGGGTTCATAATTTCTTCCATCCCTTTTACAAGAGTGAGAAATGGAAATTATCATTCTTTCTCCTCTATCCTCTTTAGCCTCCAACTTGCTAGGGTCTAGATGTGAGTCATTAGAGGCATAAGACTTATGGTGTTTGCTTTCTAAACACCAATAAAGGAAGGATTACTAGTTTATTTGCAATAATAAACTAATGTAAGTGTTTTCTAATAACCCTTTAGTGATTTTTGAAAATAGCAATGTAGTTCTAGTGTTCCTGATATTCAATAGTTGTTTGCAAATCATAGTGAGAACATAGATCCTTTAGGGTGCATGTGAACTTAGGGTTAATGTTTTTCCACCAAAAATAGATTTTTGTAACATATAAAACCCATCAGAAAGTACTATAAGTTTAATTAACATAAAAATGTTAAAGCATATATTATCAAATTTGTATTCAAGAAACATACTAAACATTCATAAAATCACACAAAAAGAATAAATAGAAATCAATGTAAGCTAAAAATATATGTGGTACATTAAGAAAAATAATTAAATTCTTTTTCTTCAACCAAAACTATTTCATCCATTATTCATATTTTTCAACTCCTTGTACAAACCACTTCAAACATATGAATATTTTTATAGGAGAATTTTACTTATATACTATTAATATGGATAAATATGTATAAAAATGGGGAAACATAAAGTTATTAGTAAATGAAATTAGTTTTAGGGACATGACAAATCAATTAGTCAAGTAATTATAAGATATAAGTTAAAAACTCTTGAGTGGTTGTTATTAATTGGTTTAAAGTTAAAAGGTTATGAAGGTTTCAAATGAACATGATGTAAATATTTGACGTATCTTGAAACATATTCACTCAAATTCGCTCTTTTAAAATATTTATATGTAACACCGTTAATTTGCGAATAAAATTTTCATTTAAAATCATAATATTCTCATAAAACGTTTCACAAAAATCTTGTTTATTTAATCTACAAATCACGACTCCATAATTGTTTGGTTTAAAACCTAGAATCCCCAAAACATACCTCTATCACTAGTGTGTACAATCAAGTCGGTGCCTTCCCGTGATCTTGAGAAAACCTAAAACACATAACACACAACACAGTAAGCACGAATTTTAGTGAGTTCCTTAAAATACCACACACACAGATCATTTGCTACTCGAGTCTATATCACTATAAGACCCTCCAGTCAATATGTCTCAGTGGGGCCCTCTAGTCCGATAATCAGGTGGACCCTCCGGTCCTAACTCTGTAAGCTCAATATAATATACAACATAAATCACAAATACATAATGCAGGATATCACAACACTCAATGTAAGCACATAAGATACTCTGGTCACACATAGGTTACTACTCATAGTATAGTGAGAAGACGGACCTCGAAGCAAGCAAGCAATTATCCTCATACTTGAATCTCGAACTAGCCAACGCCTAACACATACGGTAAAATATCTCTAACTAATACTTGATTTCTCAAATCTAAGTAAATCAAAGGTTACACTTTCTCTCTCTACTCGGGAAGTGGGTAAATGAGCATTTTACCCCTCCATGGTCTCCATTATTCACGATTGACCCAACCCTAAAGTCAACAGAAGTTGAACTTGATTCAATAGTCCTTGTTTGACCAGAATCATCAATTGCACTCATGTAGCTCGTCGAGTCCACTCATATCCTCAGAAGTCTCGTGAAGGCTCCACTCAGCTCGTCGAGTTGACCCCCAACTCGTAGAGTTATCGCTTGGACGTGAACACCGGGACGGACACAAACCAACTCTTCGATTCAGCTCATGGACTCGGCGAGTTTACTAATTAAAAATTCTCATTCAGATGTTCAGAGTCAAATCCATTAGTCCAAACCCTAGATCTAGCGTCCTAAGGTCCAAATGTCACGTAAAGTTTTGATCTTTATGACCATGCATGGCGTATATTGCTCTAGATGCCATCACAACTCCAAGAAGGGCACCAAAACACAATAACTCTTTAAGTGACTGAATAAATCTTGAGCCTTTGGACCCTATGGACCTCACATGGTCCAGATCTGAAGTCTAGACCTAGAAAGGGACTCAATGTACTTATATCTCAACAAAAAGGTGATAGAAAGCCCTATTCATAAAAAACATGAGATATAATCACCACAATGAGAAAGGTGAGAAATTTTTACCTTCTCCAAAAGCTCTTGGATGAAATAACACTGATCCACTGGCCCCCTTCTTGTTCCTTGATGAATCCTTCCCTCCTCTTTAAAAGAAATGTACCAAAAGACCCCAAAATAATCTCCTTTCACACTCTCTAGCTCAAAAGGACGTTAGGGTTTACTCTCAGTGAAGGTGAGCCACAAATGAGGCTATAAGTGCCTTTAAATAGGTCCTAAACCTAGGTATTTAGGGTTTCACCACTCAGCGTCTACTCGGCGAGTCGACTCTTGGACTCGTCGAGTAGACGACTAATCCCTTGTGGCAAACCGCGACTCTACTCGATGAGTTCGACTCACAAATCGTCTAGTCACTCAATAAACCTCAACATTAAACACATGAAATAATATACCTGGGAGTCTGGATGTTACAATTCTCTTCGAATGGAATCAGATTTCGTCCTCGAAATTGCTCCTCAAAAACACATAGATCGAACCCAATAACTCGAAAAACACCACCAAAAGGATCTCATGCCACACAACTATCTTCCTCCATGGACACCTTAATCGCAACAGGAACTCCCAAATCCGAAAAAGGACAGACCCCTCTGCTGCTAGTATACCTGTTCTGACTCTCCAGAACCTGGAATCTCCATTGGTTTGTTTCTCTGCATGACCACCCTCATAAGATTTCACTATGTTAATCGCTCCTCGAGTAACAGACCTAGATAACTCACTGCTCCTTTGATTCTCTCGCTGTGATTAATAGAATAAAGTCACTGACTAATAATTGGCTATCGATCACTCATACCAGATATACTAGCTGATCCAGATCATACTCCAAAGGAACATAAGGGTTACATCTCACCAGGGGCCCATCCACTGTACTACTATCAAAACCCATCTGAACAATGACCTCTCATCACCCTGTAGTTAGACACAAAAAAATGGTCTGGCTTGCTTAGAAGAATCCTCTGACATCTAATATCCATACCCTAGCTTCCCCTTAATTATCCCTTTTAACACTAAGCACCAGGTCAGCTCCCAACCCAACAATTGACCTTCCAAGGTTACCCATTGCATACCCGAAAACATATCACTGGCTTCCTTCTCACAACAACCATCGTGGCTCATTCTGACACACAAGTCACGAAGTTCACTTTACTCCAAGCGAATATTACAATCTCAACTGATGATCATCTAACCCTCGATCTTTGTCGTCTACTACTCATTAGTTCCATGCATCTCGTGGCCCTATCCATACAAACAAACTGACCTACACATGTCTAAAACAATGGATGACACACAATACCCCTAAAAATGCAACCCATCTTTAAATCTAGAATCTCATTTCGCCTACTCAATACACCACTAGAGTCGAACTCAAACTCAAGAGTCTCGTCCGACACATAATTAGCACCACTCGTCCCAATGAGGCACTCAACTTATGACCCATGACCCGAACTCATGTGTACAACACTTCTCCAATTCCTTCTAATTGCGATAACCACACCTTAACTCAAAATATAACGATTCCCAATCATTAAGGAGACCCCAGTCTCACCCAAGGTCCGACCACCAGCTTTCGGAAAGCTCAAATAATAAGGTTACCCAAGCCTAAAACTCTTATGCATCATGCTCTGACTAGCCAATAGTATGGCTTCCCGTAGTATCATAACATTACCTCTGACTAACCCGTGAAGGCTACGGCTCCCTACAGGCCTATGGCACTCTCACATTACCCATAAATACTACGACTCCCTGCAGTATCACAACACTCTTTCATTGGTTGGTGAACACTATGGCTCCCCGTAGTATCATAACACTCTCTCTCACTATCTCTCTATGGGCTCACTCCATGATTTCCCCTGATAATCCCAAGTGGTTACTCCTACTCGGATCCACCCACTCTCTTATCACCCTATAATCTCATCCTCGATTCATCACCCTACCGAGTTCATTATTGAATACTCCACAGTCCAACATAGGTAGGTACACACACCCACGCAGGTTAACCATCACCACTCCTGATGACAACCGTCATGACCAAACACTTTTTCTCGTTGCAATTCACATTCTTAGATAATCTCGCTTGATGTCAAATAGCCGAAGGGATCCCACTGGAACCATAGATACTAGATACACCACTTACAATCTCAAACTCAAGACTTAAAATACTCCAAAATTTTGGACATCATACCCGGATAACTTGGTACACCATCACTGATTCTCACGATATCTTGCCTCAACCACTGATCTTGTAATCACGACATCATACTCAGATACCATGATGTACCCTCTCAAAATCTCACAACCGATCTTCTCCTCACAAAGCTTGTAACTTCGGAAAATTCCCATCTCACAAATTGAAACACAGAGGAATTGTGAATGACTAAAACATATTGATAAAATTTGAAGCTTCACCATTTAGTGATCACCACCCGCACGAACTACTCACACCGACTCCGTAATTGGTTGATAAATCAACTACTACCCCACCTGGAGTATAGATCACATTCTATACCTATACCCACAAATCCTAACCATTGCACCTTGAACTCGGTGACCCAACTGCCTCGAACTCAACAATTGCAATTTCGAAGAAAATCCCTAGCCATAATAAATTCTCTGGAGAACGACCACATGTTTTGGATTCACTCATCCTTCCTTAGGCACATACCCATACATCAAACCAGAAATTCTCAACCACCTGAACTATCCTTATGAGCCAACCACCTCGAATTCACCATTACAACCTTAAAAAATTCTCAACCACCACAAGGTCTTTGACCTGCGGTCGCTTCCCGTGGTGACACTTTATCATTTCCTGAACACGTACAACATGTATTATCTCACTTTCCACCTCGCCTCGACCACCAATAACCTTGGTCTCATGTATCCGTACCGCATGTCTGTATATCCAGTTCTCTAACCATTCCTAAACAAATCTTTGATCCTCTTAATAAAATACCCGGTTCTCCCACACGCAGGGTTTAAACCATCACCATTTGGCACACCAACAATCTATTCCAAGGACTGTTTCACCAGGTACATCCCACCTACTCTTGGAAAGTACCACATATCACTCGATGATCTTCCCGATAGAGACCAAGCAACTTCAGATATTCCGAATCTCAGTGAAAATCCTCTAAACTTTCCCAACGTGTCATCCAAAATCTCATATTGACACACTACCCGACATCTCAACTGTCCAGTAGTAGCAATGAATCTCATTCTAAACATAATGAACTATCACACTCCTCATCTTTGACACCCCCCCCCAGCCATCGTCCCATCATGAGAATTATCATGAGAACATAGATCTCACTCCCAGACTTAATATCTATCCTAGACAATGAGAGTCACTGCCCTAATATACTCCTCTTGATCACCCGACACTACTGCTAACATATGCCATACTATACTCAATATGGTATATCCTTGTCCTTGACCCTCTCAGTCCCCACTGATGATCCTCTCATGTTATAATATTACCTTGCAGCAGACATACATCCCCGATACTCTGGTGAAAAGATCGTGATCAATACTACCCCACAGGGTTTACCTCCAAGCTCAGAAACCGGAAGCTCAATATCACTTCTACTTCTCACAAGAATAAAAATAGCACAACTGTAGTCACAGAAAGTGACATCTCCCCTATCGGCCGATTGCTCAACTCAGACCGCAATTCTCCATAAGGCACTATCTCTACTCATCATTAAGTCTTGCAACCCCAAATGGCATCTCACCAATAAAATCTCCCAGAAGCTAACTCAATTTCCCTCCCAAGGATGCTCTATTAAGACTCGCTCAACATGGCCCTCAAGCCCCACACTCTATCACATTTGATCCCAGTTTAATCAATCACAATTGGATAACTGGTAAAACCCAAAGCACTAACCACCACAAATCATGGTACTCAAACCATGTGATCATCTCTTGACCTGCCATGAATCATGGTACCAGACCCATGTGACCTCCTCTCAATCTAATACGAATCATGCTACCCAACCATGTTATTTCCTCTCAACCTGCTATGAATCATGGTACCCAAACCATGTTATCTCCTCTCAATCTGCTGCTTAGAACCTCTGGAATTCTTTGTGTTTCAAGTACGGGTCCTCTACTTTCAGTAGTACAGGCCCATACTACCCGCCACATCTACGTATACTTTCCACACAGATCGTCCCAGATTACCTAAGTAGCTTCTAAACTTTTTCGATCACCAGTCTCATTATACGCGCTCACCTCCGGCGCATACTCTTCCCCAAACAGCGTATTCATAGGACTCAAATTACTCACTAGATTCCCCTAGGTTCTCACACTTCTTTGTCATCACACTACTGAAGAACTCCTTATAATGCCAACCATCTACCTCTTGAATATCGTCATATTCACTTGGTAGCTAACTCCCATTATCAAGATTTCCAGAAAGCACAAATCACAAAACAAACATCATTCAGGCATCGAATAACCTCCACCGATACTAACACACCATCTGAGTACACAATTCCACTTGCTCTACTCACGACTCAAAGTCATCAGTGAACACAAGCTGTCTCACCTCTCATGGTATCTAATTACTCTTCTCAATAGACTCCTCAAATGCTTATCTAGGTATCTCTCCTAGATTATCTCTCGACTCTGAACTCCCTCACTGAATGATTGCTGCTAGATACTCTTACTCAGCACATACTCAAGGCACATAACAGATAGAAACAATCCCTAGGCAAAGGCATCACAAATAAGGCATCTCTAGCCCTAAACATGAATTACCTAGCCTATACTCTAGCATGCATAATGATATCTCATAACATCTCATACATACTTCATAAAGTAAAGAATTTTGGGTGTTTTGGGAATTCACTGCTCCTTCTCGTTTTTCTCTTAGAAACTTTTACTCATTTTAGAAAAATCTTTTCTTTTGAAACCTTTTCTCAAATCCTCAGTTTGAGTCCAAACATACCCAAAGGTGCATTCGAATCCCTCAAACCAAGGTTCTGATACCAACTTGTAACATCATAAATTTTCGAATAAAATTTTCATTTAAAATCATAATATTCTCATAACACATTTCACAAAAATCTCATTTATCTAATCTACAAATCGCAACTCCATAATTGTTTGGTTAAAAACCTAGAATCCCCAAAATATAACTCTATCACTGGTGTGTACAATTAAGTCGGTGCCTTTCCGTGCTCCTGAGAAAACCTGAAACACATAACACACAACATTGTAAGCACGAAGCTTAGTGAGTTCCTCAAAATACCACACACATAGCTCATTAGCCACTCGAGGCTATATCACTGTAAGACCCTCCGATCAATGTGTCTCAGTGGGACCCTCTGGTCCCATACTCGGGTGGACCCTTCAGTCCTAACTCTGTAAGCTCAACATAATATACAACATAAATCACAAATACATAATGCAGGATATCACAAGACTCAATATAAGCACATAAGATACTCTGGTCACACATAGGTTACTACTCATAGTACAGTGAGAAGACAGACCTCGAAGCAAGCAAGCAATTATCCTCATACTTGAATCTCGAACTAGCCACCGCCTAACACATAAGGTAAAATATCTCTAATTAATACTTGAATTATCAAATCTAAGTAAAACAAAGGTTACCCTTTCTCTCTCTTCTCGGGAAGTGGGTAAATGACCATATTACCCCTCCATGGTCTCCATTATTCATGATTGACCCAACCCTAAAGTCAACAGAAGTTGAACTCGAGTCAACAGTCCTTGTTTGACCCGACCCGTCGAGTGCACTTATGTAACTCGCCGAGTCAACTCGCATCCTTAGAAGTCTCATGTAGGCTTCACTCAGCTCGTTGAGTTGACCCACAACTCGACGAGTTATCGCTTGGATGTGAGCACCGAGACAGATACAAACCGACTCGGCGATTCAGCTCATGGACTCGGCAAGTTTACTAATTAAAAATTCTCATTCAGATATTCAAAGTCAAATCCATTACTATAAACCCTAGATCTAGCCTCCTAAGGTCCAAAAGTCACATAAAGTTTTGATCTTTATGACCATGCATGGCGTATATTGCTCTAGATGCCATCACAACTCCAAGAAGGGCACTAAAATACAATAACTCTTTAAGTGACTGAATAAAGCTTGAGCCTT